>NW_026067979.1:3806309-3892320 GCF_014885135.2 Alexandromys fortis | reverse complement strand
TTTATCAGCTGTAGGAGTTCTTTGGTAGAGTTTTTGGGGTCGCTTATGTATACTATCATATCATCTGCAAATAACGAAAGCTTAACTTCTTCCTTTCCAATACGAATCCCCTTGATCCCCTTTTGTTGTCTTATTGCTATTGCTAAAACTTCAAGCACTATATTGAAGAGGTATGGAGAGAGTGGACATCCTTGTCTTGTTCCTGATTTTAGTGGGATGGCTTTGAGTTTTTCTCCGTTTAATTTAATGTTAGCTGTCGGCTTGCTGTAAATAGCTTGTATTATATTTATGTATGACCCTTGTATCCCTAGTCTTTTGAGTTTTTTTTTTTTTGAGACAGGGTTTCTCTGTAGCTTTGGGAGCTTGTCCTGAACTAGCTCTTGTAGACCAGGCTGGCCTTGAACTCACAGAGATCCACCTGCCTCTGCCTCCTAAGTGCTGTGATTAAAGGTGTGCACCACCACCACCTGGCAGAGAACCAGTTCTTACTTGTGGTTTATATTAAGAATAATTTTTTCCTTGACATCCACAGTGGTCAGAACAATTCCATGTGGGAATTAATCAGAACAAGAAGCTAACATAGAAAGCCAGCACTGTTGGTCTTTGCTTTCTACCTTGCTTTTCTGCTTCTTTTAGATTTATTTACTTATGTATTTATTTCCTCCCATAAGCATTTGTGACTTCGTTTGGCAATGGCATTAGGCCTGGTAAAGTTGCTATTCCTGTGAGGTCCTTGGAACTCAGTGTATCATTCCTGCAAGGGATGAAGTCATCAGGAGCAGTGTTGTTGACACCAGCTGGAAAATGTTTTGTCAGCTGGAGTCTTTCTCTTAACTTCATAGGTCTTATGATAGGGGTAATCTCTTTACTCACCAATGCATGAAGCCAACTGAGTTCAAAGTCAATGAGAGCGGTTGTTTTCTACTGTTCCTGACAGCACAGAAATGCCCTCTCCGGGAAATGCCACAGTGCAGTGGTTTGAATTCCAGTCAAGCTGTAGCATCACCTCCTCATCTTTCCAGACTCAGTTCCTATTTGAAAAGCAGAGACAAGGGTGATACGTTGTAGTTGGTCTTTCTTGTTGGACTTTCTTTGGACTGCTAGACTTCAAATTACACAGACACTTACTATTAATTATAAAAGCTTGGTCTTAGCCTAGGCTTGTCCTCAATTAGCTCCTAAAACTTAACCCATTTCTGTTAATTCATGTTCTGCCATGTGGCTTTTTATCTCTCCTCCATTCTGTACGTCCGACTCCCTCTGTGTCTGGCTGGTGAATTCCGTCTCTCTTCATCCCACAGTTCCTCTCTCTCTCCAGAGGTCCAGCTTATCCTCTCCTGCCTAGCTATTGGCTATTCAGCTCTTTGTTGAACGAATCAGGTGTCTTAGGCAGGTGAGGCAAATCACAGGCATGTCTTCACAGTGTAAACAAACAATCTGCAACAATATGTTCTGCTCCGTGCTGTTGTAGAGTTGAGATATTGTGTGAGAGAGGTGCCTGCCAGACAATCTGCCAAATGTTTTGTTTGCCTAGTAGGCTTCTCTGCTAGCACACGGTTCCATGGGCTCCTATTATGCTGAAAATAGCTGGTTATACCAAGAAGAAAAATATTACTTCATGTAGAAGAACAGGTCTCTATTTAAAAATATTTTAATTTTTAATTAAGATGTAATGCAATCGTACATATTTATAAGTTACATAAGTCATTTTTATACAGGTACAGCATGCTGTGATCCAACCACAGTGACTGGATCGCATACATCATTTATTCTTTTTAACTAAATAATATTATTTTTACATTTATTCGCTCATGTGTTTACTTACCTCCTTCTGTGTGTAGGTGCATGCATGCCAACGTGTACATATAGAAGCCAAAGGATAACTTGTGGGAATCGGTTCTCTCTTTCCACTATGTGGGTGCTGGAAATTATACTGAAGTCATCAGGAATGACCGCAAGGCTTTTATGTGCCAAGCCACCTCTCTGACCCACACTTCTCATTTCTTTGTGCTTGGAGTGTCCAGTCATCTTTAGTGGCTACTTTGAAATGTTAGATTAATTGTTGCCAGTCATAACTATCCTCACGTGCTACAGAAATATGAGAAGTGTGATTCCTTCATATAATGGCATTCCTATATCTATATTCTGACATGTGTTCATTCCACCTTCTAGATTATTCCCATGCTTTGGGGACACTATTCTGTCCCCTACTTCTTTGAGATAAACCCTTTACCTTCCAAATATAGGTAAAAACGTATTATTTTACTTCCTGAATTATTTCACTTAACATAATATCCAGTTTTATCTGTATTTCTGAAAATGACATAATTAACCTTTTTATGATTGAACAGTCTCCCCTTTTATATTGATTGTAGTGGTCTTACTGAGAATGGACCCCATAGGTTCATATATTTGAAAGCTTTGTTATTAAGGAGTGGCTACATGACAGATATTAGGAGGTGTGGGATTGTTGGAGGGAATGTGTCACTGGGTATGGACATTGGGGTTTCAAATGCTCAAGGCAAACGCTCTTCCTGCTGCCTGTGGATCTGCATGGAAGAGGGAATTGCCTCCTTTTACAGTACTTAGCACTTACCTATCCTAACCCACTCTGACTTTTAATAATCATCTCCCATGACACCTACCACATTTCCCTTTTGACAACCTGCACACACACACATGCTGTGTACATGCATGTGCACACATGTGCACAGACATACATACACATGCACAAACATACACACATGCTATATCACATATTTGTCTTGTCTTTATAGACATTATCTAAGGACCTTACTCAGAACTGCTTCTCTTCCAGATGTTTTTGTTTTGATCCATCTTGCTACTTTATACCTTGGGCCTACCCTACTTGGAGTAGCTTGAGATTTAATGTTGAGACACCGGAAGGCAACTTGCACCAGCTGACTGTCTATGAAAGTTCACATCATCTCATGGTTACATGGAGACAGATTTGTATTAGTGCTATTTATGTCGTGGCTACTGCAATGCATTGGGACCTTTGTTTTCCTTCCCACCAACAGCATTAGCTGTGCTATGAAGGATGTGCAACTATTTTCCTTAATGCATTGTTTTGCTCAGGTAACATAACAAAAATATTCTGGAGACCAGGAAGTGCAAGAACCAGGTGTCTGGAAGTTCCGTTTCTGGGAAGGCTCTTTCTGGTCTTCATGGTGTTGGTTTCTCATAGTCACAGCTGTGACTGGTATCAGCACCATGGACAGCACCAGCAAAGGCACAGGCAGATTGCAATTAGGACATCAACAGAAAGTTTAGCAATCGGCATTTACCAAAGGGTTGGAAAACGAGAAGACAGCAATTAATCCATGATGATGGGATATTATGCTAATTTTTAGGATCCTTGAAAGATGAGGAACCCTGGAGTTGAGTTTCAACAGTCAAAGCTGATGTTTTATATGACCAAAATAGATTGTCAGGAGACGGAAGTCATAGGAAGTGGGAGGATGTGACAGTAGCCGCGGGGCATTTTAGGTCTTGGGCAGGTGTGAGCCGGGTACCAGATGGGTCACACCCTGCCACCAACTTGCCAAGTGATATTAGTCAGATTACTTATTCTTCCTAAGGCAAAGTGTTCTTATCAGTGAAATAACGGAATTGGAATATAACCCCGAGGTTCCTTCCCTCTAGTTGTGTGACTATAGAGTAAATTGTACAAGGCATGAAAATCTACATAGACCTTTAGAGACATTGAGTTGGATGCTGGTGAGGAGAATGCTTTGACTGGAATAGGAATTAAAATGAGATCGATAAAGTTTGACCCTCACATTTTGTGATAGTAAACACAGATAGGTTATTGGAGAGAAAAATAAAAGTGTGTGACCTAGGGCTGTACCCAGCTGATCATTAGTCCTGAGGATTGGTGCTCATACTGAGGGCTTAGCTTGCTCCTAAGTGTCCTGCCCTTGTTGAGAAATTAGTTCTCTACTTCTTTGTTTGTTTGGGGACTGAGCATCACATGAATGCCAACTTTTATAGTCGGAGGTTTCTGCAGGTATACAGTGGAAGAAGGGCATGGTTGTGACACTCAGCCTAAGTACTTATTTTAGTGAGGAGCTCAGGAAATGTCTAAATAGAGGTTTCTTAAGAACTGGAAGATTAGTGAATCATGAGTCATAAAAACTGGTCAATTATTTCCCAGAATTAGTCAAAAAGGCCAAGCTGGATTTCAGAAAATGCTATTGGAGTTCACACATCACATTCCCATCAAAGCATTTAGGTACGAGAGGAGCTCTGCAGGGTGAGCTCCTTCTTTCAAGAGTCATCGCCATGCCTGTGAACCAACTTTAAGTTGGACTCAAGTGCCCCGTCAGTCAAGGTTTAAGTTCAGGACTGCTGATGTCTGACCTAACTGCTGTTCTGAGCAGTCAGTAGGTACTCAAGGGCTTCCTGGAGAGCCCTAAAAATGCCTTTCCCAGCATCCAAGTCTGTGTAGAGGGTAAAATCCAACTGTGCCAAAGGATAGAGACAAACATCTGTAGGATAGAGCCCAACATGTCGTTGACTGGCTTATGGATATAAGTGTTATACAAAATGTACAAAGTTTCCTTTAAATAGTCATCCCATTTACAGTTGACTGACATGAGCAGACAGACATCTAGGGTGAGCATGCGGTTTGTCATTTTGTATAATTGGAGCCATATTTATCCAACCTTTCTTCTGTAGATGGAGACTGTTATTTTGTTTTCCTACTGCTCAGACCTGAATAATCACATGGAAACTATATTAATTACAATACTATTCGGCCAATAGCTTAGTCACATTCCTTGCTAGCTCTTACATCTTAAATTAACTTATTTCTATTAGCCTATGTATTGCCATGAGGCTGTGGCTTACTGGTAAGTTTCTGTCAGGTGTCTGTCTCCTTTGGCAGCTACATGGTGACCCCTGACTCCACCTACTCTTACTCTGCTAAGCCATTGACTGAAACAGCTTTATTCATCAACCAATAAAAGCAACACATATCTAAAAGGACCTCCCACATCATCCTTCTTTGAGTAACTACATCTATTTTATTGTCAAAATACCAATAATACATGTTTTTGTTTTAAAAAATAATTTGTTCTCACCTTGAAGAACCCAGCTAAAAGCTTTAGAAGCTGATTACTCTCTTTCCATGCATCCAAAAGGGAAATGAATGTGAAGAGCATGTGACAAGAAGTGATGGATTCTCCATGATCATAAAATATCATAAAATATGTCTTCCACTGAGGGCTCTACTGAGTTAATGCTGAGTGAGGTGTGGGTGGCGAAGAAAGAAATTAGCAAGATGTTGCTGGTATCAAAGAGTAGCCCAGTTTGTAGAGTGGCACTCATATAATGGTGTCATTTGGGCAGGGTTTTGGATGACTCATATGATGGGGAAATGGTCATAATTTAAAAGCTGTCATCGGGGACTACTTGGCGCTCTATCAATGGCACACTGCTCATCTCCCGTAATGGGATGCAAACAACTTTGTCAGGTATTGGAGGAGCTGGGCTGTGAGTCAGGCTGCCATACTCTCAGACAATTGAGCTGATTTGTGCTTGCATCTCATTTTGTCTCTGACAGGAGTGGAATGTAAAGGAGATGCTTGTGTACTTCCTCCACCTGGAAGAGACAGCTCTTTCCTCCAGTGTCGTGGACACTTTGGTGTGGGGGCTGTGTGAAGTGCAGCTGGGAGCTTTGGCTGAGAGCTCAGAGAGGACCTGTCTAATATGACAGCACTAGGTGGTGATTTACCATCCAATTCCAATGATATCAACAGTTCATATGTGCTCAGAAATATTTTGTGCATAAGTATGTGTCCTTTTGTCTTTCTCCTTCTGTTTGATCTCCCTCACTCTCTCCATATTGTTCCGTTTCCTGCTTCATAGCCACTGTGCCCTGCTATTTACCTCACAAGCTGTCCCTACCTATGGTCCTTATTACGATCTTAAGCCTAAGGATTTGGAGCTAGGAACCAGAGATGAAAGAGAACATGGATGTTTTCCTTTCTAGTCTGGGTTGCCTCACTCAATATAGTCTTACCAAGTTCTTCCCATTTATCTGCAAGTTTCACCGTTTCATTTTTCTTTGCAGCTGAATAGTATTCCATTGTGTGCATGCTCCACATTCCCATTATCCATTCCTCTGATGAAGGGCATTTAACTCGTTTCCATTTCCTGGCTATTGGGAATAGGGCAGCAATGAGCATCATTGTTCTCACCTGTCATCAATGTTTTTGATCTTGTCCATTCTTAGAGGTATAAGATAGAATCCCAGAGTTGTTTTGATTTGTATTTCTCTCATGGCTAAGGATGTCGAACACTTCCTTAAGTGTCTTTCAGCCATTTGATAGTCATCTGTTGAGAGTTCTCTGAGGTCTATACCCCATTTTTTATTGGATTATTTATTCATTTGATGACTAATTTCTTGAGTTCTTTGTAATTTTGAAGATCAGACCTCTGTCTGATATGGGGTTGGTGAAGATCTTTTCCCATTCTGTAGGCTGTCATTGTGTCTTGTTGACCATGTCCTTTGCTTTACAGAAGCTTTTCAGTTTCAGGAAATCCCATTTATTAATTGTTTCTCTCAGTGTCTGTGCTATTGGGGTTATATTTAGGAAGTGGTCTCCTGTGCCAATGCATTCAAGTATACTTCCCACTTTCTCTTCTATGACGTTCAGTGTGGTTGGCTTTATGTTGAGGTCTTTGATCCATCTGGACTTGAGTTTTGTGCATGGGAATAGATATGGGTCTATTTTCATTCTTCTACTTGTTGACATCCAGTTATGCCAGCACCATCTAGGTAGTTTTTATTAGAGAACACTTCTGTAGGGCTAATGCATTTAATGGGAGACATGATATTTTCACCATTCATGATGGTTTTGTTTTTGTAATTTGACATGGGCATGTGAGGTTCTTTCTTTGGTTTTGGATCTGATGTGATAATATGGCCTTCCTTAGATTGGGCCGGTATAGGAGATGCCTGACTTGAGCTAGGCTGGGTAAAGCTAATTGGTGAACTATTTAATTGTACCATGGAAACATGGCTTCCAATCCATGGGTCTAGAGCTAGGCCGGGCAAGGAGGGTTCATAATTAGCGAGGGTTCATGGCCGCATGTCTGGAACGAGGCTTGTGGGTTTGTAGATGGCAGTAGTCTGGAGAGAGGGAAGGTAAAGGAAAGAAGCAACTGGCCTAGGCAAGGCGGTTCTCACACAAAGAGGGTTTATGTGCTATGGGTCTAGAACCAGGCCTGTGGGTATGTAGATGGCAGTGGGGTGAGGCAAAGGCATGGAAGGAGAGGTAGTAACGTACCCAGAAAGGCAGTTCAGGCACCAACAGGGATTTGAAGCCAACAATCTTGCCCACACCTTATTTTTGAGACAGGGTCTCTCACTGAAGCTGGAGCTTGCCAGCTGGCTGGCCAGTCTGGTGAGGTGAGCTTCTGCGATCCTCCTCTCCTCTCTCCTTCTTAGCACCGGGGTCACAGGTGTGCATCGCCAGAGCACCCAGCTGGCTTTTTTGGTGGATGCTGACACCTGAACTCAGCTCTTCACGCTTGCTCAGCCAGTGTAGGCCATATCTGCATCTCCGGGAAATGTTTTATAATCCATTCCCTGGGTAAGAAAAAAAAATCTGTAGCATTTCCTGATTCCCACAGTGAAAACATTCCATCAACACTAATTTCAAGCTGCCCTATAATGTCATTAGTTGTGGAGGTGGGCTGTGCCAGATGTTCCAGATGTGCTGGTCCTGGGAGCTCCAGCAGAGCAAGAGCAACAGTCCCAGCACCTTCACAGAGAGATGTCCTTTAAGGATAGAGCACAGAAATGCCATCCTGATCCCCTGGTTTCTGTGAGTTCAGAATGGGGAGTCTGCGTATGAGTCTTTTAGAGTCTTGGGGGACAATTGTTACATTCCTAGGCATCCTGATGGGGTTGCGGTAGTTCCTTTATTAAGAGGACTGCATTCTTCAGTGTCATAGCAGGAACACTTTTGAGATAAAAGGGGATATTATTAGCAATTACACTAGGACAACCAAGGAAGCGCTTGGAGAAACCGGAACAATGTGGGCACATTTCTTCAAGGCAGCGTGTGAATTTAATAGAAAGGGAATCTTGGGCCTATCGAGATGTTGTGAGTTATCTGCCAGAGAAGACCACTTGGACAGGGGTTCAAGCCAAGAGAAAGTCTCTATTGGCCAGCCGGTGACGACACTGTATATTTAAGCACACTTCCAAGCCTTTCTCAGGGTGAGCTTTTAGCAAAAAAACCACACCTATGTTGGCACACCTCAGCTATCAAGAAGAGTTGGCCAGAAGTGGAACTACAGAAGCTAAGAAGCAAGGTTATTACACGAAAGGACATCCCCAGAACTCTGGACTTTGATGGATTAGGTTTTGGTTCTCGTTTTGGCAGGTGTTGTTGCCTGTGTGCTGGGTTCCAAGGTCTGAATGGCACTTCCATCATGGTGTCTATTGTGCTAAGGTCTGGGGGCCTCCTAAAGTCTAGGGGTCCTGTGACAGAAGCCTCTTTTGAATTTTGCATCCTCGAGCTTGTTTCTGTGTCCTTCTGGGAGAAGTCCCCACTCAGTCTAGGACTGCGGCCAGCATGGGAGGGGCCAAGTCTGCAGAGCTCATCAAGACAAGTGTGTTTTCAGGCTTGCAGCTTCCCCTGGCACAGCTTTTCAAGCACTTCAAATACCCCTTCCTGTCTAGCAATTGTGTCAGCAGCTAAATGCTTCTCCTGTTGGTATCAGTCCAAACTTCCTGTTCCCATAAAAGAAAGAAAGAGATAAGATTTCGTGACAGAAAAAAATAAATCCAGCAAACAGCTGTCTGTTTTTTACCATTCTAAATTTGCTTGTAATTCTGTATACTCATGCTGATGAGTGAACAGATAGAATTATTGGTGGAGTGGCAATGAGCACCTGTGAAACACTGGGTTTTCTGCCTGCTGCCGTTTAGAATTGTTTCCTCTACTCCTTTCCCTGTTCTGACACCATCTGTAGTGGTCTGAATAGGTATGGCCCTCATGGACTCGGGTGTTCGAATGCCTTGCCCATCGGGAGTGGTACTATTAGGAGATGCGGACTTGTTGGAGGAAGTGTGTCACTGTGGAGGCTTTGAGGTTTCTTATGTTCAAGCTACACCCACTGTGGCACGCAGTCTCCTGCTGCTGCCTACAAATCAAGAGGTAGAACTCTCAGCTCCTTCTCCAGCACCATGTCTGCCTGCATGCCTTCGTGTCCTGCCATCATAGTGGACTAAATCTCTGAAACTGTAAGCCAGCTCCAATGAAATGTTTTCCTTTATAAGAGTTGCCATGATCATGGCATTTCTTCACAGCAATAGAAACCCTAAGTAAGTCACCATCCATACACTTAGCATTTTTTATGACAATGTGGTACTCCATCTGTTAACACAATCTCATTTCATGTCCTGCTTTCCATAGATAAGTCCTAGTTCCATACAGATTGGTAGTCATGGCAACCAGATGGCAAGGGGCATCTCAGTAGACTTCCACTATGAGAAGCACAAAAAACACAGTGTGTGTATGGAATTAAGCATTCTTTGGATGTGATTTAAGAAGTGAATACGTGGGCAGGGGCAGCCACTGGAACAAAGGTGAAAGTTCAACATTAACACACACCAGCCTCCAGCTTTCGTCACCCTCATGTCCTCAAAGGTCCCCAGCACCGAATCTAGCCACACATCAATAAGCACATTTAACTGAGGGCAGCTAGCATTATGCAGGCCTTGGGGGCAACCTCTGTGCTGTGCTTGAGAAACTAGAGACATTT
The DNA here is from genome assembly GCF_014885135.2 of Alexandromys fortis. NCBI lineage: Eukaryota > Metazoa > Chordata > Mammalia > Rodentia > Cricetidae > Alexandromys > Alexandromys fortis. The sequence goes on along the minus strand of NW_026067979.1, from coordinate 3,882,516 downwards.
CAATTATGCAGCAGTTGAGTGGAGCCTGCCAACTTCGCCGTGGTTTCTGAGGACATCTTGCTCACCGGGTGGTTACTCACTGGCCATAAAGGATGAAGGCAGACAGTTTTGACTCTGAGATCAGGCCCTGGGAGTGAGAGCTTGGCTTACCACCGTGGGCTTACAGTTCACACCTTCCTCATTGAGCTCCATAGGCTATTGATCTGAACGAGTGTGGCTTGGATTCCTGGGGAAGATCAATAAACGGTATAAAGGAAGAGGGTTATGCTTAAGCAAAACCTTTGGCCTTAAACCTAAGGATGAGTTAGTTAAATTTGATTATCTTCTTGTTGGGGGTAGGGCCTGGTCTTTGTGTAATGAGATTCTGTGACAGGGACTTGTGTCGGTAGTGTGGGCTCTGTCCTAAGTACTTTAGACATGATAGCTTAGTAATCCTCATTACAGTTGTGCAAAAAAAAAAAAATACTAGTATTATCTCCATTTGTAACTGAGGCACAGGGAGGTGAGTGGTTGAAGTCACAAAGTCAGTACGTGATGAATCTAAATTTGGGATTTGAACCCTGGCGGTTTTTATCCAGAGTCTACATCACACTCTTCTAACACAATTCCAGATTTTTTATAAATTGGGGGGAGTCTGGTCTGTCTTTGTCCTTGGCCCCTATCTGTCCCAAGCCAGACTAGGCCATCTTCAGTCGTGAGGAAGAATCACAGACAGCGTAGGCCAACAGTGTCCATCTGTGCCTTGGGAGCTGAACAATGGAAACACAGCTAAAATGATTAACCCCAATTCTGCCTCTAATTTCCTTCCTAAGTAGATTTTTCTCCTCCTGATGAAATCTGCTTCGGTGTAGTGGGTGGGCGCACAGACTGATTTGGTCTCATGTGTGTACAGGGAAAATACGGGGGGGGGGTGATGACATTCTCTAAACATGGCGAGGAAACCACAGCCCTTAGCCAGCTGACATTGCACTTACCTATCTGTCTGTCCGTCCGCACATCCACGCGTCTACCTGCCTGTCTGGCTCTCACTTTGTAGGCGATTGATAATAGCAGTGTTAAGGCCCCCTGTTCAGGATGCTGCCTGGCATGTCAGCCACCCCAACCCTGTTTATGGTCATCATAAAATGTCTGTGGATAGTCCAGCCGCTCACTGATTTTCCCGAGTCTTTTTCTACTTTCTGAAGGATCAGGGGGGCAAAAATCTATTGGCTGGAGAAATGAAGCCATTTTTCTTCCGTGGGCTGAAATGGAGACGTAGACATTCCACATTAAAATGCTGCAGTGGATTCCGGATGGGTGAAAAATTGGTCTCCGCATAAGAAGAGGAGGGAGAATTGGAAGGGCTATAATTAGCTCCTGGCAGAGGCTCCAGGGCGGGGCCACGTAAAGTGGAAGAGTAAGCAGGAACCACATAAAACCCTGCATGTATGTGGGGGGGGGGAAGTGGGGGCCCTAAACCCAGTGGAGAGGTAAGTCGGGGCCATATAAAACCCTGTGTGGGGGGAGGGGCACAAAAATCTGATGGAGGGAAAAGTGGGAATCACCTAAAACCCTGTGTGTATGTAAGAGATAGCGGGGATCACATAAAACCCCATGTTGGGGGAGAAGGGGGCACGTAAAAGCTGGTGCAGGGGTAAGTGGGGGCTACATAAAAACCAGTGGCCTCTGGACCAGGCGCCTAACCTTTCTGATTTGACTCTGTGTGTATGTAAGAGATAGTGGGGGTCACATAAAACCCCGTGTTGGAGGAGGAGGGGCCACATAAAATCTGGTGCAGGGGTAAGTGGGGGCTATACAAAACCCAGCAGCTCTGGACCAGGCGCCTAACCTTCCTGATTTGCAGGGAGTTCCTGGCTCAGGGGGGCCATTTCTTGTCCATGGTCAGTTTTGGGAACAGGTTTTTTCACGCTGCCTGATCAGGCTGTCTTCCTTCCATTGCCTGCTTTCTCTTTGCAGTGGAGGTGGGGGCAGACCCAGCAGGCTAGGGCACACTGAATGTACCCCTGACCTCTAGGTGATGTGGCCAGTCACTTCACTGCTGTAAGACCTGTTTGGATTTTGACAAGGTTAGGATGGCAGAGCTTAGTCTTCAGAGCCGCTGTGTTGACCTAGTAGGTACTCAGTGGATTATGTGATTGTTTGTTTGGTAGCATGAGTTAAGGGGCTCTGGATTCTTGCTATTCCCAAACATTGCCCCACACGTACTATTCACAAATCCGTCATGAATTTTCATTTATGTGTGTCAATATCACAGCAGAGAGGATACGTGTTCTTCCTCTCTCAGATCCTCTTAAAGGGCCAGTACCAGAAAGAGGCCTTAAGCCACCAGACCTGCCGGGGCACATCTTCCCACAAAGCACCTGGTGGTGGGAAGGTGCCAGTGAGTGTCCTGGTGGGATGTGAGGATAGGGCCAGATGACAGAGCAAGTGAGACATTTCTCAAGTCTCTCTAGTCCATGCCTCCAGCTCTGGAGGGAACAGAGAGCACTGTGTCCTGAGCCTCTGGCTGCGGTGGAACTACAGAAGGCCTTTCTACCAGGTCTTCAGCCCCAGTGGTCTCAGAGAAGACAATGAGAGGTTAATTTCTTTTATGAACATAGATGCAAAAATTCCCAACAAAGTACTTGAAAACCAAAAATTCAGAAACATGTCAAAAAGATCATGCATATTGCCAAATAGACTTCATTCCGGAAAGGCAAAGTTGATGGGCTGTACATTAATGTGATATTCCGTAGAAACAGACTTAAGGACAGAGTCCACATAATCATCTTGACTGATATTCAAAAAGTTTGACAAAGCTCAGCATGTCTTCATGATAAAAGTCCGGGAGACATTAGGGATAGATGGAACATACCTCAGAATAATAAAGGCTATACACAAAACTGTAGCCAAAATAAGAGAACCGAACTGTGTGCATTTCCTCTAAAATCAGGAATGAGACAAGAATGTCCACTCCCCCACTCTTGTTTGATAAAATGCTTGAAGTCTTAGCTATAGCAACTAGACAAAATTAAAAAACAGAAGAGATTGAAAATAGTAAAGAAAGAAGTCAAACTATCCCTACGTGCAAGTGGCATGATTTTTTTTTTATTTTACTTAAAAGACTCTATGAATCTACTAGAAAATTCTTAGGCATAATAAACAAGATGCCAGATACAAAATCAATGTTAAAAAGCAACAATAACAGTATCATCTATACCAACAAAGTACTCTTGAGAAAAAATTAGGAAAATATCTTATTCAAAATAACTCCAAATTATTGAGTATCTAGGAACACACTTAATCAAAGAAGAGAAAGACATACAGTGAAAATTTGCTGACATTGAAAGAAAAAAAAAAACCAAAGAAGGTGCTAGATGATGGAAAGACATTATATGTTCCAGGACTGGAAGAATTAACATTGCGAAAATAGCTGTACTACCAAAATTAATATATGTATTTAATGCAGCATCTATCAATATTCCATCTCATATTTCACAGATTCAGAAAAAAAATCCCCAAAATTCACATAAGAAGCACAAAAGACCACAAACAGCCTATGGTGTAGGAACGCAAATGGCAGCATTGCAATTCCCGACCTCAAACTGCACTACAGCGCTGTTGTGATGAAGAAGCCTGGCACTGCCGTGAAAGGAGACAGGTAGGCCAATGGGATAGGCCAGGGGCTCAGAATCAATGTGATAAAGCTATGCCCGCCGAATTTGGACAAAGGAGACAAAAGACACACATTGGAAAATAACCTGTTCAACAAACAGTGCTGGCAAAACCAGATATCCCCCTGCAGGAGAATGGGAGAGCTTTGTGTCTCAAAAAAAAAAAAAAAAAAAAAAAAAAAAACCAACCCAAAATGGATCAAATACTTTACCTTAAAACCCAAAATGCTGAAAATGCATAAAGAATACTCTTCACGACATTGGGGCAGGCAAGAACTTTCTGAACAGAATATCAGCAGGGTAGGAGCTGTCGCCAAGCAGATGGGACTCCACAAAATTAAAAAGTCCGTGTAAAAGGAGACTATGAGCAGAGAACACAGACACTCACAGAATGGGAGAGTTACCAGCTGCGCTTCAGAAAGGGGCTCACGTCTGGAACTGTAGGAAGCCAATACCAAGGAGGTGGAGCTGCTAACTACAAATGGGCTCAAAAGTTGAGTAAGCAGAAGAAGTAAAAGAAAGAGGAGAAGGGAGAGGAGGAAGAGGAAGAGGAAGAAGGAAGAGAGGAAGAAGAAATACAAATGGTCAATGACTATCTTTCAAAGTGTTCTAGCAGCCGCCAGGGAAACATAAATTAAAACTACTTTGAGATACCACCTCACCCTAGTGCGAAAAAAATCAGACAAATATTGGAGAGAATATGGAGAAAGAAGAGCCCCTATTCACTGTTGGTGTGTGTGCGAATTAATGTAGTCTTTATGGAAATCAGTGTGGAGGTTTCTCAAAAAATTAAAGATTGAATTATCATATGATCTAGCAGCTTCACTCTTGGCCATATGCACAGAGAAACCTATATTCTCCAATGTATATGTATATATGTGCATGTGTACATTTATACACACACACATATATATCCCATGTTTATTGCTGCCCTATTCACTATAGCAAGAAAATGAAACCAATCTAGATGCTCATTAACACACAAATGGATGGTGAAAATCTAGCACAAATATAAAATGAAATAATATTCAGTCTAAAGAAAAACAAAATAAAATAACTACAGAAAATGAATGGACTTGGACTGTGTCACACTAAGTGAGCACACCCATTCTCAGGGAGACAAAGGTCCTTCTTCTTTTGCATATGCTGGTCCTAGCGTGTAGTGTACACAAATGTACATGTGGCTTCAGTACAACATGTAGAAAGGAGAACGATAACGGGAAAATAAGAGAATACGTGAGTTGTAGAAAATATTACAAAGCTAATATTTTTCTACTTTTAACAATCATGGATTTTGTACAGTGGATAAATGAATAAAAATTGATAGTGAAGGTGAAAATCCAATGTGAGGCCCTATGTCATCGGAATGGTTCTTCTAACGGCATTGGAGTTCACTGAGATGTATAGAGTTTTGGTCTGGGCAAGAGCTAATCTGAGTGACTATATTAATCTATCTATGTGATGTTTGTATTTGCAAATTCTTTATAATAAAGTGATTTTTATTTTTAAAGTTGATGCTAATTCTGTCTACTCTATAGCATAAACACTTGGAAATATTTTACTTAGAATGAAACAGAAGTCTAGTACTGTTAGAAGAGGGGAGTGTTACAGTAAGTCTCCAACATTGTCCCCTTGACCAGCTTCTTCATCAGAACCATCGCAGCTGCTCAGACCCCAAGGCATGCTGGCCCATGTATCTGAGCTTTTCTCTGAAAGTGTGGACCTTGGAAAATGTCTGAGCTGAAGCAGGCTTGGGGTCCCCATTGTGTAGCCAATCTTTGTGGTTTATGACCTAAGTCTGTTGAGAGATGCATGGTTTTCCTTCAAACCAAAGGGAGGGGATTGATGGGAGTAGAAGTCATGTGTAGGTCTCAGAGGAAACAGGAGGAAAGCCAGAGCTTGTTCTACAAAGAGGAAGGGCTGAAGTCAGGAGCATAGACAGAGGCCTTATGTCTTCTTCCATAACTGTGCGTTTTATCTCAAAATGAGTACATTCATCATAGTACTTTCGGGTTGCTATAAGAAAACACATGCATCTAAGTAATGTATTAATAACAGAAATTATTGCTTACAGTTCCGAACACTGGTAAGTCCAAGGTGACAGTGCCAACAGACTCAGTGTCTGTCAAGGTTTTATTCTTTACAAATGGTGCCTTATTGCTATGTCCTCATGTGGTGACAAGGGTTAAGCAGCCGCCTTCGAATTCTTACTAGACCTAATCCCTCATGACTTAATCACCTCACAAAAGCCACCACCTCTTATTTCTGTCACTCTGAGGATAAAGTGAGAAAATTCATTTGGGGCAGGACAGGCATCAGTGTTCACAACGCATCATTAAAACTAAATTAAATACAAGCTTGTGGCTCTTGTTAACATACTAGGGACGTGAAAGTTGCTTAAGGAATCCAAAGTTACAGAGGCTGGCCTGTGACTATACCATATTCCCTGTTGGGGTGGCTAGTTTTTATGTCAACTTGACAAAAACTAGAATCATTTGTGAAAAGGGAGCCTCTGTTGAGAAAATGCTGCCCACCAGTGGGCCTGTGGACAAGTCTGTTGTTCATTTTCTTCATTGATAATTTCTTCATTGATAATTGATTCAGACAGCGCCGCCTCTGGCCTAGTGGTCTTGAATACTATACAATGGCAGCTGAGAAAGCCGGTAAGTAGCACCTCATGCCATGGCTTCTGTATCATTTCCTTTCTCCAGGTTCCTGCCTTGAGTTCCTGCCCCACCTTCCCCGGATGATGGACAGGCTATAAGATGAAATAGAAGTTGGTTTTGGTCATGGTGTTTCAATACAGCAGTAGAAACCCTGACTAACATGCCTGGCCACTGCGGTCTGATTTTAACTTGACATTTGTGGTTACCAAATCTACTGCTGATGACACCACAGGAACCATGTGACATTGTTCCTGAATGTTTGTATGTCGGGGGCTCTCTAAAAGCAGACATTTGAAGGTTTTTCCAAATGCTGCATGCATCCCGACTCTTCTGTAATCTTGGTCATGTTTTGTGCCTGCCTGGCTGGAGCTTGGTTCTGCATGGCTTGGCCATGAGTGTCACCTCCCACCTCCCTGTGTGTCGCTGACTTGTTTCTTTATGGTCACACTAGAGAGCAAAAGCAGTGAGCAACAGACAGACTGGCTGAGAGCGTCCCATTTCAGGTTTTCCAGTTTGCCAGTCAGCCGGGCCCCATGCCTGTATTTCTGCTGAGGCAGGTGAACCCCTGGGACCTGACCTCTGCCCCTTTGTCCCTCAGCAGGGCCAGTTGTCAAGGAGATGACAAGATTGGATTCTGAGTTAAGGGAACCAATCTTTCTTTCTAAATTTACCTTCACTCTCTGCCTTCTTTCTGTTTTCTGTTCCTCCCTCATGACATTTTCCTTTTTTCTTTTCTTTTCTTTTTTTTTTTTTATTGCATGCAGCCATTTAAAGGATGGTGGTCAATTTGAAATTGTGGTGAAATAATTTTTTTTTTTTAGTGCAAGACTTTTTGTTGCTTTTTAGGAAATCTCTGCTTGCTGCTGCAGTTTTGATTTTGCACACGGCATTCTCAAAGATACCCTTATTATCGATATCTTGACAAATTTACTTGCAGTCAATGCAGGATCCTAAGAAGACTTTTCTCCAATTGCCTGATGAAAAAAAAAAAAAAGCAGATTTGAGAAGGTAAGGCTGAGAAGGTTGAGGCGAGAACTGAGAAGGTCATGTAATGCTAAGATGAGGTTAGATCCTAGTCACAGCTGACTGGGGCTTAGGACCAGTGGATGCCCCGAGGCATGCAAGCTAAGAGGACAGGGTAAAGGCATTTAGTGAAGTGAAAACAGTTGGGCCTGAGCTCCTTGTTACACCTTGTTCAGGTGATGCTGAGAACGCTTGTGACATCATCTGCATCATACTTCTCAGACCAAACCTGGCAACAGGGCTTCCTGTTTTTCCTTTCAATAGCCAGTTTTTCCTGTTGACTTCAGATAAGAAAAATATGGCATAGTTATAAAACCGTAAGGCCAACACTAGGATCTTAGAAACAGACAAAAGTGATCTGGTCACAATTTTAAAAATGATCATCCTTCTTTTAATGTCTAAACGCAATGAGAAGAGAAGAAAAAAAATATTGACTAGTAATATAAGACACACATTGGAATTTGAAGATTTAATATGAAATGAATGAAAATATTTCAGTAAGAGTAAAATATTGTTGCATATTGAGACATTGTTTAGAATATATCTAAGAGAAAACAATATGTTATTATTATTAATTAATTCCACAATCAAAATGTTCTTTAATAGGTGGGTAGTTTAAAAAAAAAAACAGGCTTGGAATATACTCATACCCCAGAATACTATTGCTGTTGTTATTGTTTTTGAAACATGGTCTTACTACATTACCCAGACTGGACTCAAGCTCAGGTCTAGCTTCCTGTCTTAGCCTTTTGAGTTCCAGGATTGCAGTCCGGAGCCACCATGCCTGCCTAACACACCAAGAAAAGACGTGGAGGAACCCGAGATGTGTGTTGCTGAGAGACGTCAGTCTGAAAAGATGGCAAACTGTCCGGATCCAGTTCTACAAGTTCTGGGAAAGGCAAACTATGAGGACAATTTCCAGGTCCATGTGAGGAGGGGATGAAGACGAGAGAAGCAGGCAGGGCACAGGAGCTGCTGTGTGCGAAAACCCCAAATGATGCTACAACCGTAACACATCTGGATATCTGTCAAAACTCATAGGACATGTAGCAGAATCAGGCCCAGTGCGCATGCATGCGGTGGTCAGAAGACAGCTTGTTATAATCAGCTCTTCCTGCAGGTCCTAGGGGCTGAACTTGGGTCCTTCAGGTTCGGAAGCAAGCACCTTTACACCTGAACCATCTCACAGGCACCCGGCCTCTGTGGCTTGCAGTTCTCTTTCTAACCTCCACTCTCCCAGGTGATTAACTAAGAAGCTGTGCTGTTCCTGCAGCAGCCTGGGTTCCCATAAAAGGAAAACGACAGACTCTGTTAAGGCCCAGGAGTCCCTACAACCGACAGGCTCCAGCACAGAAGGGCTCCCTCTTGGCCTGATGTCTGCATGGGTTCTTAGGGGTCAAGATAGATGAAATTAGGTTCTGCCTATTGCCTACCCTCCCCAAAATGTGGGGACAGAGACCATGTAAGCCCTACTCCCCCAGCCCTCTGCTGCCAGCACTTCTGGATGGGTTCTGAGTGGTCATTTGGCCGGGAGAGTATTTCAGCCCTCACCCTGGAGTGACCCAGTCTAAGTGAGGCTCCCAGTACGGGTGAGCCTTCCCAGGACAGAACTTGGATGAGCAGCCTCAGCTTCCCTCAGGGATTCTCTCTTACCTGAGAGAAGTCCTGAACCTGCTGCTGGGCAGTCTTTCCTGGAAAGCCTGCATTTCTGCAGCACTCTGTAAGGTATTGTGTTTATACATCATAACATGGGGTCTGGAAACAAACTCCCCGCCTCAGGGCACACTGAGGCCCAGGAACACTCTGGGGCCAGTAGCTCAACCAGAGTGGTTCTCTGAGCAAGGTCCCATCTGGCCCCTCCTCTGAGACCCAAAGGTCTGAATGCAATTGAGCACTCAGCCAGGGCTGCTGTCCTTAAGCAGCCTATGGTGGCTACGCAGAGGTGGCCAGGGTGGCCTACAGCCTTGTGGTGTGACCCGAGGCCCCATTTACACTGCAAACACCTTCTCTCACTGAGTTCTGTTTAAACCGCAAAATGCCACCAACATTTAAGAGAACACAGAAAACATGGTGCCACTCCACGTACCCACCACCCACATGTGACAAATGTTCATATTGCCCACTAGACTTCCAGTCACTTTTAAAAGACATGAACCATTATAGACGAGGAGAATCACCACCTGACTCCACCCAGAGGGGTCATCTATGATGGCACCCATGACATCACCATAAACAATATATCATTTTCATTATTATTATTATTATTATCATTATTACTCAATGTCCAGTAAATATCTACAGGATGCCTCCTTGCAGTAGCCACAGTTTGGTCAGTGAGGGGGGAGGCATGATAAAGCCGAGTCCCAGTAGGTCAGCTCACGTTCTAGTGAGGGAGATAAGGGGGAAAACTAGCAAATATGTACCATACCTCATCTAGTTTTCACACTTCCATCCCCTAGAAGCTTCCTTCCTGAGGTCTGTCTTTGTTTGGGAAGGTGGTAGGCTAGATTAATAACCCCTAGGTGAATTCCCATACGTTAAAAGCCCATTAGGTTTTCTTTGGGGTGCTGTTGTGGCAGGTGAGCTTTCCCGAGTTACAGCGACGCTGAGAGCAACTGGAAGTCCTTTATCTGTCAGTGACTGGCATGGCCGATTAGTGGCAACAGAAGGAGAATGAAGTTAATGAAAGATGAACTTACTGTTGTTGGTAACAGAATTATAAGATAACCGTAATTAATGAATTTTGTTAATAGTTCCTTTTTATAAATACTTTAGCTCAAATTCAGGCTCGAGCCTAAAGAGATTCCCAAGGGAAGGATAGAAGGATTGTGTGAATTGAGAAGGGGAGGAGTCTTGGCAAGGGGTTTGAATGACTGGTACTGCCCTAAGGAGAGAGGCGTGAAGCTATAGACTTCTCTATGGTGTCCAAGGGTTTTACCTCACTGAGGAGGAGTCCCGCATTTGACCTGAGACTCATTCCATCCCTGCCCTCATGGCTGTTCTAGCTTTCCTAAGTGAAGTTCATCCTAGGCAGAATGTACTCTCACAGAACTCTAACATGGGACAAGAACCCAGCTGGTTGCTTGAATTAGGGCTCCCTCTATCTCAAAAACATCCAAGGCACAGCACTGCTCTAGGACTCGACCTTGGCTGTTGGGAATATGGCTGCCATCATGTCAGACCTCATCTAGATTAAATACTGAAGGACTGGCCTCTAGGTGCCTGGTCTTACTTTTGGAAGCATGGTTGAACATGGTTAGGAACTCAGTGTCGGGGAGATTTGCTATTTGGGGTGAGATTATTTTTCTCTGAAGGCATCACATAAAGCCTTATCTTTCTTACTTCTAGAACTTTCTTACCTGATTGATTTCCATCCTTCTCTGGAGACTTTGATTTTGTGATCTCAACAGTCTACTCCACCCCGAATATGCAGGATTTTGTCTTCCTCATCTCCTTCCTCGTTGCTTTGGTTGTTCTGTGGTCACAAACTCCATGGCTCCTGGCTGTCTTGAACAGTTTTCAAACAATACTAGTGCTGGACTCTCCTGCAGAACAACAACTTCATTGTTCCTACATCTGCCCTATATCCTAATATCAACCTTAGAGACCGAACCTTTCGGAAAAGTTGTGCAAGAGATCCCACCATGGCTTTCAAAGGAGCCTGTGACAGCTCTCTGTGAACTCGGGGCTGCCCCCTTGTCTGTTTCCTGTTGGTTATTTTCCATTTCGCTAGATCCTCCTTCCCATGCCCTTGTGCTTAGCGGCCACACCTGGTTACTGGACAGGTGCGAACTGGGTAGCCTGTAGCTTCAGGTCAAATGATCCAGATTTGATTCAAGGTAGTCTCACTGTATAGCTTAGGCCTTCTTATATCAGTCCATGCCTCTCAAACAGCCTGGCTATCATCCAGCATGAGTCTGTGAGGGGTCAGAGAACCTTTATCCCCCTCTTCTTCCTGTTTCCATATGGTGGAGCAGTATTAGAATCATAGTCTGATCTCTGTCCACCCAAGAAAATGTTTGGTGGAATCAGCTGAAATTTCTGTTGGGCCAGGTTTTCCTAAGGCAGATCTATTCCACTGAGACCCAGGCAACATAAGCCATCTTTCTGGGTCTCTCAACTATAGAATTTCCTTTTCCGGTTTCTATCTCCGTGCAAGCTTGAGAATGACAGTTAAGATTGGAGTGGTAGGTAGATGACTTGGAGAATTCTCTGGACAAGTCAGCCTTCCCAACACCTTCGATTTGGGGTTGTTAGTTAAAGATTGTCTGTTGAAATAGGAGCGGCAGGGCTGCGTCCCCGGCACCCGGACGCCCGCATGGCTAGCTTATGCCCCGAAATAATTACACGGAAACTGTATTCTTTCAAACAGTGCCTGGCCCGGCTAGTTCCAGCTTCTTATTGGCTAGCTCTTACATATTGTTCTAACCCATTTCTAATATTCTGTGTAGCCCATGAGCTGGCTTACCAGAGAGGATCTTAACCTGCGTCTGTCTGGAGTGGGAGCATCATGGCGACTCACTCTCAGCTTCTTTTTCCCAGCATTCTCCTCTGTCTACTCCACCTACCTAATTTTCTGTCCTATGAGGGCCGAGGCAGTTTCTTTATTATTACAAGACCCACCTCCATCAATTGTCCTTTCTGCAAATTTGGTCTAGTTATCTGCTGTAGGAAGTCCTACAGCTAGTAGTTACCCGCCCACTGGGGCGTGGCCTCTTATAGTATTTATGTCGCTGTAGAGCATGTGTCCAGCCTCTTTTCTGGCTGTGGGATTCGGTTTCTGTTCTCTGTTCCAGCAGAGGATTCTGATTTGTGAGTCTACCCCTAAATAAATCACCAGCCATTTCTCAATTCTGAGCTAGTGTGGGATTTTCTTTGAAGCGTCCTTTTTCAGTTATCAATGGGGCCAGATGTGGAAGGGAGAAAACAGGGACTCTTCCCTTTTATTAAATGGCAAGAAAAAGATGCCATGACTTGTGTGCTCTGTTTATGTTTAACCCATTCTAATCGTCCTTGTAGATGCAGACACAGGAAAATGGTCTCTGATTTGGAAATCCTACTCCATTTGTAGGGACACCTTCTCCTGGGCCAAGGATCTCTCCCAGGCTCTCACGGTGAATGTTGGTGCTGGGTCATCTTCTCCAACTGCACAGCACTTTCCCTGCCATTTGCCTGACTTCTCAGAGCAAGAGACATCATCAGTCATCTGCATTCCGGTCAGGAAGAGCATGCCATCAGGACGTTGCGAAGCCGGCTCCACTGCGGTCCCTCTTGATTATGGAAATGCCTCATGTCTTCTGGCATTTCAAGACTTTCAGGACCCGCCAAATCAACCTGGGAAATCCTTGGCGGCCAGCGCCATCAGGCCATAGCCCTCCATACGGTGACCTTTCCCACTACCTTCCTGTTGACACAGAGCAGGTGTCCCTGGGGATGGCTGTCAACTACAGCAGCCACTACACGCAACCAGGTTGCTTGTGTTAAAAAGATTCCCTTCTGTGCTGCAGCCAGAGAGAGGTTTGCGGAGACCAGACAAATGGTCTTCTCTTCTTCCTCCTTCCCAGTTCTGTCTTTTGGCCTTTGCCTGGCTTTCTTCTTTGTCATAAAGGTCTGGAGTGGCGAAACAGTGGCTTCTGCTGTGTGAGGCATATAATTTTGAACCCTTCTGCTCTTAAAATAAATCAATACTCTCTTTGAGTCTCTGTGGAAAGTACACTATAGGTTGTCCTCTGAGCAGTCTATCCTGTAAACGCTGAGGCTCTCTGATGAACCTCCTTATACTATCCATATTTTTAAGATATTTTCAAAACCTTGTGTTCCTCTGTAACTAACGCTTTCCTAAACATAGCTGCTGCGCGACATGCAAGCACAGTACGTTGCATGCATCGAGTTTGGAGAGAAAAGCTGCTCATTTATACACCCGGAGGGACTGGAGTGTGGCAAAGGTCGTTGGCCTGGAGGCCTCAGGGAGGTGTGTGAAGAGTCAGTTCATGGTAGTGAAAGATGTGTTTAACTATGGCTGCGAAGCTGGAGGTGAATCCTTGGTCCTGCTCTTCCACAGCATCCCCTGCAGGAAGCCCCTGCTTCTGGGCCTTTCTGTAGTAGCAGCCACACACCAGGAGGAGAAATAAGCAATCGCAACTTCACTGCAAAGGTCCAAGCGTAGCAAGATGTCAAAGTCACAAAATCCTGAGGTTGGAGGGCGGTGACCGTTTTGTTCTCCACGATTGGCAGGTCTTTTTTGACTTACCCTTTTCTAAAAATCGTATCTTTGTTTGTCGTTTGCTCTTTGGCTTGTTGGTTTTAAGTAGAATTTGCAGTAAATCTTTAAATACCTGGAGCCAGGTTTCATGGTGCATACCTGTAACCTCAACTACATGGAACATGGACACAGGAGAGTCACATGTAAAGTTTTTTTTTGGGGGGAGGGTTCTAAAGTGAATTCAGAGCCTGATGAAGTAACTTAGTGAGACTGGAGACTGGCTTATTTTTTTTTTTTCTAGTGTTGGGGATTGAACCCAGAGCCTAACACATGCAAAGCAAATATTCTACAACTGAGCCTTAACCTAAGAGCCCATCTTAAAATAAAATGAATAAGTGAACTGAAAAGGAAGAGAGCTACAACACAGTGGTATCACACTTGTCTAGCACAGGGAAGGCCCTGGGTTCAGCCCCCAGCATCAAACACATTTGTTTTCCTTTTAAATATCAGGAGGTTTCAAATAGAAATAAGATTTAAAATATTTTCTAGAAGAACACCTTTAAGTTCTGGTACTGAGGGATCCATTCTTTGGTGGGAACAACCAAGATGGCGAGCCCCTTACACTCCCTGGAGGCTAGGCTTCCCACCCAGTAGACCAGACATAGAAGGCAACAAAGTTTACAGTTTTTCGTGAAAATTCAGCCCTCCTTCAGTCTAGTCTGAAGAAAGAGGAACCTTGAAAGCATAGTGACTCTCTGCATGCCCCCGCCCCGCCACCACACACACAGGGACCAAGGTACAGAGCTCTGCAGGGTCTCTCACAGAGCTAAAAGTTAGGTCTCCCCATGGGCCTTCAGAGGGGATTGCTCTTTTCCACGGCAGTATGTTCCTAGCTTGCTGACTGATTCCAGAGGAGAGAGTCATACAACCTGAACAATGCGGATGGCCGTAGAAAATAAGTAATTAAAGGAAATTCTTTTCACGCAGACGAGAAGAACAATCAGCCTTGTTGGTTGCTTACCAGGGCTGTGCTCAGAAGTAGCAAGAACCCAGGTGGCGCCCACATCAATTATTCTCTTGTTATCTGATTCTTGATTTCTCTTCGTTATTGGTTTGAAAAGAAAGGACAGGTGGTGGGCTCTTGGTTTTGCCTCGAGATAAATGACACACGCACCTCCTCCAGTCAGATCATTTTCAAGGGTGCTACACCCACTTACTTAAAGTTGGTCACACAAGCAAATCTCTCTGAGTGTTCTGTGTGGCCATGATTACTTCAGAGTTTATCAGTTGCTTTTTATTCCTGTGATAAAATGCCATGACCAAAAGCAACTTATGGAAGTTAGTTTTGATTTATGGTTTCAGAGAGGGGGAGTCCATGATGATTGGGCAGGCATGGAAGCAAGTGCTTGCAGCCAAGGCTGAGAGATCCCATCAGCCCCATGAAGAAAGCAGGGAGGGAACGAGAAGGGGGTCAAGGCTGTAAGCTGCTGAAGCCTGCTCCTGGGGACACAATTCCTACAGCAGTGCTTTCCACCCTGAACGTTCCATAGCCTCTCCAAACAGCACCACCAGCTAAAGGTAAAGTGTCCAAATACATGAGCCTATGGGAGATACGTCTCACGCAAACCACTATAAACAAGTGGGCCCAGGAATAGTGCTTGACGATCTAGCTGAGGCAATGAGGCAAGAAAGAAGGGTGAGCATATACTCAGGGAGCTGTCGTTTCCATGGCTGGGTTGTCAGAGGTGTCATAGGAGAAACTGTGTGAAGACCCACCTTGGTTGTCAGCCTGACTGGATCTGGAACCCACTGAGGCACAGGCTGTGGGCACTTCCGTGAGGAGTCTTCCTGGCAGGGGGACACATCAGTGTCTCTGCACATCAGTTTGACTTCCTTGGGGAAGATGCTAGCGTGAAGCCTCCCAGCATCCCCCTGGGCAGATCTTAGGCAAACATCCTAGCTGCTCTGTCTGACTTCACACCCCTCCACTTCTTTCTTTCGTGGGATCTTGGGCAGACAGTTGCTAGGAGCCCTACAGAAAGATTAGGGAGAGGTGAAAAGGTAATGCCAGCGGTAATGTTTGCTTTCTCATGGTCCCTGTGTGACCCAGAATGAACAAGGAGACAGCAGATAAGGTTAATCAGCAGGGCAGGCTGGCTGCTTCACAGGGACAGTGGTTATAATCTTAATGAAAACCTAAGTGTGGTATTTGATAAAGGGGGAAATCATGTGATTTCCACCAGTGAATTCCTTCAGAAAATCAGCCCTTTCCAGAAGATGGCTTGATACTGTCTGTAAATACAATTAGTCTGGGGTCTCTGCCACATGGTAATAAAGATGTCTTTTTAAAAAGCAGAAGGGAGATTAAATGATGGCATTAGTAAAGCAAATATGTATATGATAAAGTTTTATGAGTGTTCCTTCCAAGAAAGGGGCTCCACAAAACAGTATTTTATTATACTTGCTCTAACGCTCAGGAAAATGTCCCCTCCCTTATCCATCGGGAAAGTAGGTGGGCATAGTCATCTATTATGACATCTTTGTCTTAATTATTATTTGTAAGAAGATTTAACCTAGGCAAATACTGGTATTTGAAACTTTCCACACTGGATTTAAAATATATTTATTTTGTTTTTAGTTTATGCGTTTGAGCGGTTGCCACATGTGTGTATATATCCCCCACATATACCTGTTGCCTTGCCAGGCCAGAAGAGGGCACCAGATCCCCTGGAACTAGAGTTTCAGACCATTGGGTGCTGCGGTACAGATGCTGGGCCTGAACCCAGATCCTCTGCAAGAGCAGCAAGTGCTCTTGACCACCAAACCATCTCTCCATGTTGAATCTTTAACTAGCTTGTTTACTCAGGACACATCCTATTTTAGGTAACAGCCCCAAATTAGCAAAGTATCAAAACAGGAGTAAACAGTAGCATAGGACGTCTTGCTGAGCTTTTGCGATTTCCTTGGTTATAGGATGTTAAGAGCAGGTTCGCCAGCTCTTAGGGAACAGATCAGAGCTGGTGGGTGGGCTCGGTAGTTCTCTGGGTATTACAGCTGGCTGTTCCTTAAACACAACTCGTAAGTAAAATGAGAACTTCCATTTCAGGGACCAGTTAGAATCATTCTTGCAGCTGTGGGCTTACAGTCTAAGGCAGGCAAGACGTTCTTTTAGGTGCCATCCTATGCTCTTGCTACATAGCTCAATTAATGTTATATAGCATGCTACTTTGTATTAGATGAAATAAAACATTTAACATCCAGTTCATATGGATGAAAGTTTGGGTCCAATGTTAGGGCTTAATCTAATCACTTTTGATCTTCCTTTCACTTAAGAAAAAAATATTGCAAATGAAATGCTTTGGCTGTTTATTTTATTTTACTGATTGACAAGGTTGGAAGAAGCGGTTCCTGTCTTCTAGATTTCTACTCTAATAATTGGATGAGAAAATATATCAGAATGAAATTGCTAACATTTCCCTACTAGGATTGTCCCATAGATCTTCCCGCCAGCTAGAGTCCTTCACTGTAAATACAAGAAAGAAGCCCAAATATTTGTTATGGTCATTATTTTTGTAATATTCTTTTGGTCCCACACTCAGCCTTGTGTAGGAAAGACTTATACAAATGAGGGAAGGCTAAGAGCTGAAGCAATGTTGGAGGCCATATTGGAAGTTGGCAATCACATTCGCTGAGAATCTTCATTTTGATTTCTGTGACAATATTTCAAGTGTCATTCCTTTGTTTACCTCAAAATGTTAGTAGGTTCTTGACAAAAGCCAGTCTTAGCTCCTGATTACCGTCAGCATTCATAGTATGGTGCATCACCATCCTAACCTTCTGAGCTCCAAAGAAACATGCGGCTGTACTTCCCATGGTGTCAGAAAAGCGTTAGCCTTCACTCCAGTAAGATGGAACTGGATTTCTTAAACCCCTGTGAGCTTGAACTGTCTTTCAAAGAACATATGTCAGTGTTTCCAAAAATGCTGGACTGGGAAGGATATGGTTTGGTAAATGTATTTTTGGACATGTTCCAAGTTAAAGCTGATCTATCTTGAAGTTTTTCAATCTCCATTGAGATATTTGTGGAGCTACCAGTAGGGTAGAGGTCAAGTTTGCCTGAGGGTCACCTGTTTCTCGATTAGTACATTTGCCATTTTCCGGCCAATGGAAACCATAGACTCCTGGCAAAGTCTTTAAAAGAAATAGATGCAGTCCTTGTACCATCTGTTTTTGTAGTAGTGAAGTGTTTCCATTTGTGGTCACGTTAAGCTCGGATCTTTTCTTAGGAAAAGAGAAGGCGGTGTCTCCAATCTTATTGAACTACCTTGGAGTTGAGGAAATTATGTCATTGTCAAGCAAACCGGCTCTGGAGTCCCAAAACCTCTCACGTCTCTGCTGGCCACACATGACCTCGGGGCTCAGAGAGTCTCCTTAACTACTTGATGTTTCACTTTCTTTATTTGCAAAATAAGCACAACAATAAAACACACAACCCAGGGGACATCAAATGGTACAGAGTTTTAAAAGGGCTTCAGTCTACCTCTGGCCCCTAAGACGGTTCAATAGAAGTCTTAAGGAAAGGGAGGGGACAGTTACTTGAAAAGCTGGTGACTTTCTTTTCCTTAAACCTTCATATTTATGAGCTGCCAGCATAAAAAGCAAGCAGGAATATCCACTGGAAAAGAATCCAGGAAAATGACCGGATGGGAACATTCAGGAGGTAAGGAAATGCTGGTGGGAAGGCAGAGCGTGTCGGGGTCCGATGGATGTCACCAGTGCCCGTCGGTCAGTCACTCCACGACTTTATCAGCACCCAGAAATCACGAACTCTCATGATCGACTTGCAAAGTTAAAAGAAACATCACAAATTTAGCCAGTCTGGAGCCTCATTTGATAGTTAAAGGATCAGAGAACTATGTAAGATTAACCTACCACAATTCCCACGGGTTGTCAGACACAAAACTACAGTCCTGGTACTGGACTCTGGGCCATTTGATGTGAATTAAAAAAAAAAAAAGTCTTATGTGAATTAAAAAAAAAAAGAAAGTGTTGTTAAGACAAAATTTTCCTGATAATACAGGAGCTAAACCATTCCCCTGCACTGTGCTCTCTCTGACAGGCTCATGTTCTAACAAGTACCACGGGGCAAGCGTGTCACCATAATTGCTTGTTAGGAGAGATGTCTATGAGGATGGGGTTAGAACGTCACTGTTGTCAGAACACGAGGGAAGCCTGGTTCTATTTTGTGGTATGATGACATTGGGCTTTTGTTTCCCTTCGATCAATTTTATTGAAGTCTGGTTTACCTGGCATAGGATGCGGATTTTAATTCTATAGTTGTGTGGACTTAGAAAACTGTGCATATCCCGGTAATCTCAGACAAGAATGAGAATAGTTCCAACACGTAGGAAAACTTCCATTGTGTGCTGGTCCAGCCAAGTTTCTGCTCCATATATGCGCGCTTAGCATTGGTCTGATTTCACATTAGACTTTCTGACAGTGAGGTCAGTGGTTCTGGCCTGGTTGATGTACTGTCCAGTGACTTGAGAGATAAAGAATAAAAAGCTGGCTCTTAGCTCTGTGGTCAGCTCTAGAGACAAACAGGAAAAGATTGAGTTGCAATACCTTTGTTTGTCATCCTGAACCAAAAAGGTAAAGGATGCATTGGCAAGTCTGGAGATCGCCACAGGCCAACAGGGTTGGGAAGATGCCTCGGGGAGTATCTGTGAAAGGTGGTAACAGTGGTTTTGTGGGAGAACAAAGGACAGGGAGCCCAGTGGGGTTGGGTGGCCAGGGGCTGACCTCTAACATTGACTGTCTTTTCCTGGACTTGAATACTTGCTGGTTGGAGGGGTCTACAGGAGCCCTGCTGAGTAGCTGTATGAGACAAGTGAGGTCTGGGATGGGAGGCTCGGGCTGTTTCCATAATTATTGCATAATATAGCACATGCTGCATTAACATACATTATTTACTAAATAAATGCAGGTTTAAAAAAATGTCGGACTGTGATCCTGTTGCCCTTTTGCTTTTGAAAATGGCCTTGGTGCCTCTCAGGCCTTGGCCAGCTCTCCTGGGCTTTGAGAAGCCCCAGAGCGGGAACATTTGCCAAGCCCCTAATGACAAGGGCCCATTAGAGCACATGGCTGGATTCCTGGAACCGCAGAGTAGATTCAAAAATGGAGCCAGAAAATTAGCTTGATGCTCACTCTGCCAAGCAGGGACACGCGTCCCCAGTGGTGGCAGCTCCCTGGAGGTGAGGCAGATGGGTCATTATGACAATGCTGCCCACAGCAACCTGGCTCCAAGCATCTCCCCGGCCCATCCCATCCCCAGATGCTGAGGTGGTTCAGGAATCCTTGTGACCCCGCGGCTCTTGATGTCAGTAGCAAAAGGCGTTATGAGGCACAGCATAAAGTCATTTTTCAAAGGAAGAGAGGAGAAGGTATGTGAAATCATTAATAGAGAAAATTATCTTATGCCAGATGCTGTGGGCAAAGGGAGAAGTCAGGTGTCTAGTGATGTGGGCGAGAGGAGGAGGAGGGTGGCTAACTGCTTATGAAGACATGGAGTGATGAGGTACGGTTCTCCCCAAATTCATCTGTGAAATCCTTCCCATCTGTATCAGAATGGGGCCTTGTTGGGAGACAAGTCTTAACAGAGTTGTTCAGAATAAAATGAAGGCCTTAGAGTGACCCCAATACAATGTGACCATTGTCTTTATGAAACAAAATTAGTATTCAGAGTATACAACTCCACACAAGCTGAGGAGAGATGCTTAAACAAGATGTTCCATCTCAGTTTTCAATCCAAGTCCTCTTTGAGACTACGATCTTGATTTCAAATTTCTATTCTCCAGAATTATAAGAAGTAAATTTATATTTTTAAAGATACTACTCTGTGGCCCTTTGTAACAATAGCTGGAAGAGGCTCTTTCAGCTGTGGGCTCCTTGAAAAATCAAAATTAAATATCTTGTTCAAGAGGGAAGGACCAGAGCACCATCACAATCTGAGCCAAGGGAAACCAAACTCCAAAAATATAAATAACTCACTGTCCAATTTTTTGGGATCTACTCACGAGCTTCTGGACTCCTGCGAAGGAGTCGCTTCTCTGGCTCTGCCCTCTGCTGCGCACATGGCATGTCTTCTAGGCCCCAACTGGGTCTACTGAGCTGCTGCTACTGTTCTTGGTGATTATCCACTGGCATCTCCAAAATGCTGGGGTCTTCTGCTGCAACTGGGCTGCACTGTCACCAACAGGCTCTCTTCATGGTGCCAAGTCTCAACTCTAGCTTCTGTCAAATTATCACCAAGCCAACCAGCAGAGTGGCTTAAAGTTCTGCTGGAGAATAAAGGAGAACCTCCCAATGCAGACCGTGACCAAGAGGGCTCAGGTCCTGGACCAAGGAGGCTGTGGTCTAGATGTGAAGGAGTCACTGTTTAGCAAGGGAAGGAAAGAGGTGGTGTGGGCTGAGGAAGACGGGAGAGATATGTGGCCAGAGATAATGGCCGCCCAGGGGTCCTGTATGCCAGCGTGAACCTTCAAGAATTATATTTATAAAACTAGAAAACAGGCATCAGATACCATCTGAGAAACAAGCCTGAAGACCCAAGCAGACCATGGCAGGCAGACTGCCCAGCATAGGTCTCTGGAAACATGCCTAATCCCTCCCTTGGCAACTTCCTCCCCAAAATCTCACCGCAGAAAACAAAGCTACAAACAAGGTCACTGACCATGTCTATACATTTGCTACTGGAGATCAGGAACCTTTTTTTTTCTTGTGGTGATTGATTTATGTGGGTCTCTGAGATCAGGTTAATTGTTACCCACAGGGTGAGCTACTACTGCAAGCCTGGGAGAGGGGCAATTGCTCCCCCCACCCCTTCAGCCCATGCATCGCCCTTTGGTTCTTTACACTGAGAGCCGTAGATGATTGTAGGTGATGCAACCCTGCGGTGATTTGGAGCTGGCCTTGGTGGGGTTCACTTGCCCTCAGACAAGGTGTGGTAAGTGATTGCCCGATTTCAGTAATCAGCTTGACGCGGGGCCAGCAAATTCCAAAGTCAGATGGGGGGGGGTTGCTGTATTTGCTCAAGGAACCTGGATTTTCCTTTGAGTTTGTTGTTGCTTTCCAAACAATAAATAGGCAGGCTTTCTGAATGGAAACAAGTCAACCTGTCTGGATCTTAAAGCCTTTCCTAGAGCCATGTTGGGGAGTGATATGATGGAGAGAGATTTATCTCCATGGAGATTTCCCCAAGCCAAAACAGCTTTCAGATCTGAGAGACTCTGCTCTCCTGGTGAATGGGGACTGTCGAGAGTTCAAGTTTGGGCCTTCCTTTTTGTGGGGCACGGGGCAAAGATAACCTGAGACTGAACAGGGCACTTTCCCAAGACCAATTTCTGGACAATAGATTTTGTTTTATTGTCTAGAGAAAGGCTGGGAACTATTCTCCAACATTTGGTAGGCTGTCAAGAGGAAGGATAAATTTGGGGCTGCTTTTAAATACTGGGTTTCAATTGATTCCTCTTTCGGCGGGCAGATATACGGTCTTCCAGTATGATTTAATGTCGGAGCCCCGGGGACTGGTGAACTCCTACAGGCTGGAGAGGGGACTTCCAATTCATTTTGAATTCTCTTCTGAAGACAAGCCTCAGCCCCAGTAGGGGACACTCAAGATAGATGATTCTCTTGGAAGAACAGTGAGAGGCCAGAGTCACCACTGGCCTGACTTCCTGCTGCTTCCGAGTGTGAGAAAGGCCCTCATCATAATAATAACAACAATAATGACGGCTGCTATTGCTGTGTCTGTAAAGGTGCTCGCCAATTCTCTTAGATGTGACCATTTAGAGAAAATTGCCCTAAAAGAGCTAACGATGTTATCTGGAAGAATTGGACAAGTTCTAACTGGCTCTCGGGTCTGAATTCACACCCTAGAGACCACAGCCTCCCTTATGATCGGTGCACCGAAGGAAAGATGGAGGAAGCCAGGGATAAGCGAGAAGTCGCAAGAAGCATCCATGTTGCATTCTGGGACTCTGATCCCAGTGCATGTGGCCAGTGGCATTGCTTTATTCTATTAAATGTCCCCAAACGGGGGAATCGTTCCTGCTGTGGATGGAACAGCCTGTGACGTAAGTATAAAAAGGGATGGGAGGTGTTTATTCCAGTATTGGTCTATGATGGGCAACGGATGAGGGAGACACATTAGGAGGAAGGCCTTGTGTTTGTCACTCAGGTAGGCACAATGTTGTCAGTACCTCTTACAGACCTGGCACTCAGATCAGGAGGGCACATGTGGTGGTATACTGTCAACCTAAGGATGCTTTGCTTCCTGACAAAGGTCAAGAAACAATGGTTTGGCCAGTTTTTCTAAGTAGTCACTGGCCTCTCGAATTCAAGCTCTGGGTTAGCAGAGTCCTTCTTTATACCCTCTGCGGGCAGCACAGACTATGACTGGCCACAGGCTGGGTCACCCTAAATGTTAGGGATCAGGAACCTGGGCAAGAGAAGAATTTGCTGTGGTTTTGTATTCTAGGCAACCGGCCATTAAATTCGGTTCCAGCCTGGAGACTGATGTTCTTTCTACCAGCAGATGTGATCTTGGGTCTTGTGTAGTAATTGCTCTTTCTCAGAAGGAGCTGCCTTTCTGTCAGAAGTTATTAGCTGATTTCACGGGGGTGCAGTTGGGAAGGCCCAATGGCAAGATCCAGTCTAGGACAAAAGCCAATCCAGAGGAACTAGATAGAACACTCCGAGGCCTTTGTTCAATCACCCCATTCCCATAGGACCGAAGCCAGGCATTCTTCTGGCTTTTTGTTGTTTTTGTTTGTTTAGAGACAGGGTTTTGTCATGCAGCTCTGGCTGGCCTGGGACTCATGATGTAGACCATGATTGGCCCTGAATGCATAGAAATATATAAATCAAACATTTACTGATTATATCTTAAAAGGAAAGCAACTTTAAAATGATTCATGGGTGTATAAATACAACTTTATCATTTATTAAAGAGGAGAAAATTGTGCAGTGATGGCATTGGGAGTGCTTGTTTGTTTTGCAGAGAGAGCTAAATCTTGGTAGCGTATTTGGTATTGCAGGAGGACATTAAACATCATCACCATTTGAGAGAGAGAGAGAGAGAGAGAGAGAGAGAGAGAGAGAGAGAGAGAATAAAAGAAAAATCCACCTGCCTCTGTTTTCCACGTGTTGGGATGGAAGGTGTATACCCACAGCCTCAGCTATCTGTCTTTCCAAGTTAAGCCTGTCTATCTCTCCTCCATTTTTTGAGCTGGACTTCTAAAAAAAAAAAAAAAAAAAAAACAGACAAAAAAAAAAAAAAAAAAAAAAAAAAAAAAAAAAAAAAACCTCTTGGCTAAAGCCCTTAAGGATCTTTACAACAAAATCAACAGTTTCTAGACATTTGACCATCGAAATAAAGCAGGAATCACGCTTGATGAGATAAGATTCTCAGCACTTCTGTGGCCAGAAACTAGCCCACTACTATCTTCAGGCAGAGCACCTGAAGTTCAAGGTTAAAGTAGCTGATTATATGGAGGAGCCGCGGCTGAAGAGATCAGCACAGACTTACTGAGTCTGAGAAGATTAAATACACTGACCGCAGTCCCATACAGGGAGGGGTAGGAAATGTGTGAGCTATGTGGTCAGGTGACCATAGAAAATATAGGATGAGGAGTCTTAGGGTTATTAGGGGAGAAAGGCTGAAAATGTAAGAAACAGTCACCGTAGAAAAGGCGGCATCTATAGAGATGGCACAGGAAGCAAAGCGAAGGCAGAGTCTTCCTGAGCTGCTCCTCTGCTGCTGGTCTCCCCGCCCTTAGATGATGCTGGTCTAAGGGCTTCATCACAGACCAGGAAAAACAGTACCAACAGACTACTGGTGCGAAATAACTAGGTCAGACACTCAGGTATGTGACTAATAAGGAGCATAGCAGGAGACCTGTACGGTCTGAGGCTGTGTGCGCGTGCATGGGTGCCTAAATTGGGGGTAGGAGGCATGGCTTAGAATCGGTAGCAGGCTTAGTTTATCCACCAGGCAGCTGTCAGCCAAGGGGCACTTCCCGTTGTGATTGAGAAATGGCGGTGCGCTATCTTTCCCAGAGTGAGTTGATAGTAATTAATTGTCCATTGATCCCTCAGGTCAGCTAGAGGTCAGTGAAGCTACTCTAGTGGCTTGCTAGTTTGCCAAGCAACCAGGAGGAGTAGTTGGAGGCCGGTGGGAACTGTCCTGTGCCCTCAACCCCAACAAAAGTGATGAGATAATTATGGTAGCCCTAATGTCTGTTATTACAAATACTATGTAGTGGGTAAGTAGGAAAGAAGGTGTCAGCACATCACTTGAGACTTGAGGATGACGATAAGCAGGAGGAAGAGGAGGAGTGGGGTAGTTTGGGTGAGAATGTCACCCCGTAGGCACTGGTATTTGAATGCTTGGTTCCCAGTTGGCAGTGATGCTAAGGGGAGGTGGGAAAGTCTTGCTAGAGGAAGAAACTCACTGGGAGCAGACTTTGAGTGTTCAAAACCTGTCCCCTTTTACCAGTTCTTTTTTTGCTTTGTGTTTGCAGTTGAAGATGTGATCTCTCCTCTTCCTGCCCTGGGTGCCTGCTTCCGTTCCCCCAACACCATTATGGGCTCCTCTGCAATCATAAGTCACACAAACGCTTCCTCTAGAAGATGCCTAGGTCATATTTTTTGTTTTGTTTTGTTTTTATCACAGCCAAAGGAAATCTACTAATACACGGAGGAAAAGAAGACAAAAGAAAAACCACTATCTTAGGTAAATGTCCCCCGGGGTACAAAGCCCCTGGGAAATCCCATAGATCTTGCCTTCTATTTGCCTATTTATCCACATAGACTACTGCAGTCTAAGACAGAGAAGGCTTCCACAATCTGAAGGGCGCGCACACACAGAATGAACCAAAATAATCTGTGTTAAGACCCAAATCATTTGCAAACGTTTTTCCCTGCTTGCCACACCTTCCCACCCTCTGAGTGGTTCCAACACACGACAAGTCATCCACCCATCATCTGTATTTGTGTTGCCTTCATCCAGAACTAGGACGTCATCTAGTACTTCTTTGTACTTGACAGCCACTATGCTCCGTGCTCATGCTACATCCAAGTTCCACGGAGCCTGGGTCCTGGTCCTAACTGCTCTTCCTTGTTCAGTCTTCCATCTCCAAACAGACGGTGAACCTCTTGAAGATCAGCAATGTTGGGTATCCTTAACAGCAATCAAATCCAGCCTTTATTGAGTGTTTTATGGGGTACACTCCATTCTTGGTAGGTCCCTTTGTCCCTTCTCCTTGCTGCTGTCCTGGATACCTTGTGCTCTCTATAGCCCCCCCCCCCCCCAGCCCTCTGTACTTTGAGTTTTAACCCCACTCGCTGGTTAGACACCCATCACACCCTTCCTGACTTCTACTACTTTATTCCCATATGTCCTCAAAGATATGTCGACACTTATAGTCCCTAAGTCTTCAGAAGCGCCTGTCACATGATGGGCAATGTATCAAGCTTTATTTTCCGTAGCTAATCTTCACAACCTAATGAAGGTACCCTCCTCTGTGCTCATATGGAGACTGTGGAAATCAAACACATGAGCCTGTGTCCCAGCGTGGAACCCACATTTAACAGCCCTTTTCACTAAGCTTTAATCATATAATCTTGTCACAGTAAGCTGTCCCTGCCCAGAGATCTGTTGATGCTGGTCAAATGCAACCTTCCACCCAAGTAGGAGTTTGTTTTATTAGTTTTGTTTCTTTCCTAACTCCAATGCATGCATCACAAGGGCTTAGCGTTTTGTAGAAAGAAGCTAGTTCTACGTCTATCTTTTCCAGAATTTACCTAATGTCTCAAATTGTTGCCTTTATAATTTAAAAGGTGAAAACCAATGTCACATCTTGTATCAACAAGTCCAAGCAAAACAAGGACTTTCTTAACCCTGCGTGTGTACTTGTAAGTGGTTTAACATGATTTCAAAAAATTGGGAGTCTGGAGGCAGAAGGCCCTCTTATAAGACACCCCTCCCTTTTTTAGGTACTGGGCTCTTTTTGAAAATTAGCTTCTGAATATGAACAAGTCAGCTCTTTAAAGTTTAATGTCTCAGCCGTTTTAATTGTTTCTTCCAAAGTACAAAAGAGCAGCTGGGCCGCATGAGCACCAATCACTTGCCAACTTCCCTTCTGCAAAGGCAGCTGAGCTCCTTCTGGTATTTTAAAGTCACCCCATCAGAGACCCCAGCTTGGCATCCCCCTTTGCACTCACACAGAAGAATTTCTGCTTTTAAGAAATGCATTGCTCAAGACATTTTTGATTCAGATTCTTTTAAGAATAATGCGATAAAGCATCATAAACTTTAAAAGTTTTTCTTTTTTCTCTAAGTGCCCCTTCCTCCTTTTCCACTTAAATTGTTCTGAGATTGTGTTGCCAGGTAAAATATAGGACACTTATTATCCTCCTCTGACTTCCATTTCTGTAGTAAAATATTGGAGACTTGAAAGCTGTGGACAGAGCTCAGTCAATACAGCGCTTGCTTTGTAAGCACAAAAATCTAAGTTTGAATTTTAGAACAAAAGGAAAAACAAAACAGAAACAGAACAAAGAAAAACAGACTTTGTGGTCCATGCTTGTACTTGTGCTGGAGAGCAGTGGAAGATGGGTGGGTCCTCGGGCCGTCCCAGTGAGTCCCAGGGTAACCCTGGGAGAAATCCTGCCTCATATAGCAAGAAAGGGATGGAGACATGGCCCCGTAGCTTAAGGGTAATGATTGCTTTTCCAGAGGGCCTGAGTTCAAGTCCAAGCACACACATTAGTTAACTCACAACTGCCCGTAACTCCAGCTCCATGGAATCCAAGGGATCCAACATCTTCTTCAAGCCCCTGTGGATACACACTCATGTGCTACACACATACATAAATAAAAATAAAAATAAATCTAATAAACAAAAAAATTCTAAACAGACAAAGTGAATGGCTCCTGCAGAATAATGCCTGAGGTTATCCTATGGCTTCCATATGTAGATATAAACATGTGCACATACTTATACACACACACACACATAAAGAAAAAATTAAAACTCTAAGACTTGGTGCTTTATAAAGAAAAGGGTTGGTTTATCTCAGTTTTGCTAAAGGTCCAAGAATTGGGGCTGACCTGGAGTGGGTCAGCCTATGCTGAGGTTTCCTTGCTCCATCCCATTGAACAGTCAACAGGATTGTGATAGGACTATGCCCATGAGGATGAGGCCACGTGGCAATACAAGACGCCAGAGGATGGAGAGGAAGGATTGGGCTTGTTCTTTTATAACAAACCTTTCTGGAGAACTAATGGGTTTCCCATGAGTGCCTTGTTAATCCCTTTGAGAGTAACACCCACAGCCGATGCATTTGGCTGCCTCTTAACGTCCCTACCACTTCACACTTTGTTACACGGGGACAAGCTTCCAGGACATGATACTTTGGGTGCCACTCAAAACCACGAGACTCCGTTAATTTTAATTTCAGATAAAACAGCAAATGCTAACCCCATGCAAATTTTAGAAAATATTTACATTTTAAAAATTTTTGCTGTTTTAAAGCTCAAATTTGCTGGTTGCCAGGTCTGACAGCCTTCACCTAAGGGCTTTTGTTTCTTCCATGTGAATCTGGAAATCTGGAAAAATGCAAACCTGTATGGGAGCTCCCTCTTCTAGAAATCAGTAAGTCGCTAAATAAATGAATGAATCCTGTCACTTGAGACATCCAGACATGCTCACATGATGTCATGTTCACTACTTTCTCAGAAACGGTTCCTTTCTTATAGTCCAGGATGAGCGGATAGAATTTCTGGAATTCTGTATATTCTCATCCATGCATTTTACATGTTTATGAAAATGTATGTTTTTGGGGGGACTTGCACACAGGTGAAAGTGCTGTCTATGGTCTCTGTCACTGGGGTCATAGCCGAACTTCCATGAAGCAAAAGGGACAATGATTTCCTGAGCTGTGATCCCCTTCCGCAAAGGTAAGGAGAAAGAATTTCAGAGAAGAACTAGAGCAGTGGGGTCAGAGAGACAAAGGCAACAGACAGATAGACAGACGTAGGTGTGTGTGTATGTGTGTGTGTGTGTGTGTGTGTGTGTGTGTACGTGAGCGTGTTCCCTTTTAGACTGCAAGGGGTCCCTCCTTTGGTTCCCTCTTTCCTCCCCAACTTCAGCTTTCAGAGCTGGCTGAGTACTGAGGCCCCCAGAGGCACTATTCGGCCGTGGGTTTGAAATCGATTCTTTTTGGGTTACAGGGCAGCAACAGCAAGCCAGTGCTTAGCTGTCATCTGTGAGCCTTCCATAGACCCCGGCAGCAGTGCCAGCTCCCTGCCTTCTGTCTTTCGTATCGGCTTCTAATCCACATGGGGAATGACATGCGGGGGTTCACTGGGAGGGCCCGCGCACGGGCTGGAGTTGGCCTGTAGCACAGTTCTATGGCAACACGGTGATGACCGCTTCCCACCCTGGTCCTGCCCTGGCTTACTCTTCTGGTTTAAACACCTGTGGCCCGAGACCCAGGAGTGGCACAGTCTCCATCATAAGAGCCTGTCTGGTATGTGCAAACATGGATTGGGAGACATGGTACCTTTCAGGGCAAGTCCGTTTCCCTCAAAGCACTTCTAACCTGTCTTGGGAAGTAGCATTAACTAGATAGGTAGTGAAGAGTGAACACTGAAGATGAGAATGTTCCTAAATGAGTTTTGAAACCCTGGAGCAGGGGCGGTTCAGGGTCTTTGGAAGAAAATAAATTTGAGGACTTTGGAAAAAAAAATATGGGAAGCGGAAATAAATGCAGGGATGATGCCTCTGAAAGACAGCCCCATAGGGTCAGCCTATGCTGAGAATCCCCTCGGCTCCATGCCATTGGACAGTCAACACACCATGGCGGGGCTATGCCCATGAGGATGAGGCCACGTGGCAATACAAGACGCCAGAGGATGGAGAAGGATGGGGCTTGCCCTTTTATAACAAACCTTTCTGGAGATCTAATTGGTTTCCCATGAGTGCCTGGTTAATCCCTTTGAGAGTAACACCCGCAGCCGATGCATTTGGCTGCCTCTTAACGTCCCTACCCCTTCACATTTTGTTACACGGGGACAAGTGTCCAGTACATGAAACTTCAGATAGCACTCAAACCATGAGACTCTGTAAATTTGAATTTCAGATAAACAGCAAATGCTGGGGGCAGGAAATGGATGATAGAGCCCTTGTAAGCCTTGGTTCAGGAAGTGGACGCACCTGTAGAAAGCTGTGTCTGGGACCACTTGAGACCTTTGAGCGCTGCGAGACTGCGAGAACACATTTGTGCTGGGTTCCTGGTGATGCTATGCCATGATTTCTAGATCATGTAGCTGGGACTGACAGGAGGACCAGACACATTTGCTTTCCACTCACTAGAACTGGTTGTTTTCCAGTCTCTTATGAAAACTAACAGATGGTATCAGCTATCAGCTCATCACTGTTTTGTTTTGTTAGGTAGGCTGGGCTGGAGAGGGAAGATAATTCTAGTTTCTCTTTTCTCTCTAGTCACTCTCATCATTTCCATGTTTTTCTCACTCCCACCTCCAATTCAGCCTCCCCTAAACCCACCACAAATTACAAATATCCAGTAGGAATGGTAGTCATAGAGCCTTCCCCCTATCCTTTGTCCCTTCAATGAAAATCCCGCAGGATGGGGGCAGATCTGGGCAGCGTTCTTAGAAGAGTGGACTCAACATGTTTTGCTAGTTCTCTATGTCTTGGCTTCAGACTCAATGAACTCCAGACAGAAAGAGCAGGATGGAACTCTGTTGGAATCAGAGCTTTAGACCTGTTATCCGTTGGGAGTAGCGCTGGATATTTCCAGAAGGCCCGTAAGTTTGAAAGACAGACGTTATCCAGTGGAGCTGTTCCAGACAGGCAAGCTGTGGAGTGAGGTTCAGCTTTTTTGGACTTGTGTTGTTGACTGCTGACCACTCATGGGGGAGGCATTTTCTTGTTTTTTGCTGCTGCATCTAATTTTTAAAAATTAGTCATGGTCATGACGTTACCAGCAGGTCAACATACTACTTCAAACTGAACAGATGCTACCGCAATGTGCTATGCCCTCAGCATGTCCCTGAAAAGTTCATGTCAGAAGTTTAGACCCCAGTGTGGGGGTGCTGGTGATGGGATCTTTAATAGGTGGTAATTAAATAATTGGGGTACCACCATCAGAAGGGATTGACATAGTTTTACTTTTGTTGGATTTTTTTGTGGGTTTTTTGTTTATTTGTTTGTTTGTTTGTTTGAGACAGGATTTCTCTGGGTAGCTCTGTCTGTTCTGGAACTCACTCTGTAGACCAGGTTAGTCTTGAACTCACAGATCCTTCTGCCTCTGTCTCCAGAACGCTGGGATTAAAGGTGTGTGCCACTGGCCTAGCTTGGCATAGTTGTTTCAGGACCCTGGTTAGTTCTTGTTAGGGTGATTTATTCCTAAAAGGGCAAACCTGGTCCCTGAATTTCTCTGGCTTCTGAGATCATTCAGTGGCTATTTCCTCTACAAATGTTTTGCCATGAAGCATTTGCTTTTGCCCTGATACAGACAGAAAGCCCTCCCAGAACCCAGCAGGCTCTACTGCCATGCCTTCGAATCTCCTGTCATTGAGTATTTGGCAAAGGAGCAGAAAACACTACGGGCGGGAGAGAGAATGGTGAACACCACATCCTTTCCTCTTGGACAATATGGAGGAGCCATTTACTGTCTTTAGTATTAAAACTTTTAGTCTAAAATGCCATGGCATGTTCCCAAACCACCTGTTGGGATTGCAAATGGACAGAGCTATTCTGGCCCCTGATGGAGAGTACAGGAAACAACCTTGTGGGAGGTGTTACTAGGAGGCAGGTGAACCTCTTGGCTGGTGCCAGGAATAGTATGGACTATGATTGGAAGGGGTTATCCCATGGGGTCTGGGCATAGAAGACAAGGGACTCAACAGTCTCTGCTCTCAGACTGTAGCCACAGTCTTCCCTAAGGTGAGATAGGAGGTGGGGGATTGCTTAGCACTGAAGGGTTGCCAGTAATATTTTCCCACATTCTCCAACTATGGGGAAGAGTTCCAGGTATTTCAACCGCACGGTGTACAATGCTGGGAAGCACTGGGCAGCTTAGCTCTCTTTGGTCTCAGCTCCTTCCAAGATTGTTTTCACCCTCTTTCCTCTTCTTTACTCGTTTGTTACTCTTTGTGTCTAAAGCAGGCCTTCTGGTGGGGTTCCCAGAAGGGTTGTGGTGGGTTAGTCATAACTGTTTGCTTTAGGAATGAAATGGATTGTTGCTGCATATCTAGGTCTTGGCTAGTGCACAGACCCTCTTTTTATATCTCTTGCAAGGGATGCAGATACAATGTAGACCGAATGGAAATTTGGGAGATTCAGTTCCCATTAGTCAGCATACGAAACTGGCAATCGGCGTGTCTAGACAGCCCTGTCGAGTGGATAAGTCCATGGAAAAAGTTAAGTTCTCCTGTATCATAGAGTTTATTATGGATTGATCTGCAATTTCTTTTTCTGTTTACAAACACTAGAAATAGGTGTGGATTTCATTCTTTGGGCACTTCCCAAAGTCTAAGAAGCTCAGGTGGGGGCGTGGGGGGAGAATTTCCAAATTAACATCACGAAATTGGGGGCTGGGAAGATGGCTCAGTAGATAAAACACTTGCTGTGCAAGCAAGAAGATGGAAGGCCAGATACCTACCACCCACAGGAGAGCTGGACCAGTGCCCACCCATAATCCCATCACTTGGGATGTGGTTCATCAGACCGGTTCCAGGTACAGCAGGAGATCCTGCCTCAGTAAAAGAATGCGAAAAGTAAGAAGGATACGTGTGTATACACACATGTACGTGTACTCCACCATGTGCACCCCCATATAAACATGGGTGCTCCCCACATATATATACCCACAAAAGAAGAAGAAGAAGCAGGGACATCAATGGTCAGTGTGGGGGGCAGTGAGCTCTGCGGAGCCGCCACACAGGGACCCTCTGGGCAACCCGCTCCT
Source organism: Alexandromys fortis (assembly GCF_014885135.2). Lineage (NCBI taxonomy): Eukaryota > Metazoa > Chordata > Mammalia > Rodentia > Cricetidae > Alexandromys > Alexandromys fortis. The sequence goes on along the minus strand of NW_026067979.1, from coordinate 3,849,913 downwards.
GGATCAGGATCTCCCAAGTGTTTCCTGCTCTTCCTGTGTCTTGGCTTGCAATGCAGTTTATCTTCTCAGAGAACTGACGTGGCTAATTGCTTGTAACAAAACTTGGCCTTAGAAATGTCAGGCGCAATGGTAAGATGGAGAAGGAGGAAGGGGGGAATGAAAACCAACAGGAGGAATCGGCAGAAGCCGCCGTGGCGGGCAGGCTCTGGACTCTGGGGCCAGCCAAGTTTATTAACTGATGCGGATTTAGAAGGTCACCACCTTGCACAGCGGACACTCCCGCCTAGTGGCCCCCAGGTAGCAGCTGTCATGAGAACACCATGGAAAGGGCAGAGAAGTGTCAGCAGGCCCCACAGCACTCCCCGGCAGCTCTGAGGCCAGGCCCAGGGCCTGCCCTCCACCAAATGCCAGAGTAAAACATTTATTAAGCCAGTTCTTTCTAGTCCACTGGGCCCATCACTGACAGGGGGCAGCTTGCTTCTGAGGCTCAGCCTTGGCTCAGGGAGGCCACAGCCATCCTCTCCACCCCTGCCCAGGTTGTTCAGGATGAGGTGGCCCTGTCAGTGAGGAAGAGTAGGCTTGACTTTGGGCGTGTACCTAGAAACCCCATTTTCACTTCCCTTCCAGCTTTGCTCTGGAGTTTTTTTTCCCCCACAATCCTCCTGAAATTGGACACAACTGGTCTGCATTAAAGCATTAATAATAATGCAGTTGGCTCTGGAATATTTACAATGGTCAGTAGAAAAGACTGGCTAGGGGCATTGCTCCAGGCAGAGTAATTAGGGCTTGCTTCCTCGGTCCAGCCTCTGCCCTGCTCCTCAACCCTTTGGTTGAGCGAGTGTGGATGTTATGGAAGGGACTTAGGGGACAGCCTAGGCCTATTCATTCCTATGTAAAAGTCAATCCTTCTTTTCTTATACTCATTTTTATTTTACATGCATGAATGGTTTGCCTGCTTTTGCATATGCTCACGCATGCCAAGTGTCCATGGAGGCCAAGAGAGAGGGATACAGAGTCCCTGGAGCTGGAGCTATGGACAGCTGTTGTCCATCATGTGGGTGCTGGGAACTGAACACGAGTTCTCTGCGAGAGCAGCAGGTACACTTAATTGCTGGACCACCTCTCCAGGCTCCAAAGTCAATTCTTGATGATGTCAGTTCTCACCGCCTTTGCTAAAGCTCTTAGTGCCCCCAAAGTGATATCTGGGACCCACAGCTAAACCCATGGGTCATTTGCTTCAGGTCTGGGGCAGATAACAGGAACTTTAATCACTGGGCTACCTAGGTCATTCCCGCACACACTCCAAGAGCCCCCACCCCGAGACTTCTAGATGACAAGTCATTTCACTTCTCCCTACCTCAGTTTCCTTGCCTGTAAAAGGCTCAGCATGTCACCCACCTCACTGGGCTACTGTCAGGGTTCAGAATGCTTATGTACAAAAACATTGAGAGGGGTCTGAGGAGCTGGTTCCGTCAGTAAAGCTAATGCCTTCAGAGCATGAGGACCTGAGTTTGATGTCCAGAACCTGTGTCTGGGGAGGAGACAGGTCAGCAGTTCAGAATGCCCACTGCTCCGTCAGGACCAGAGTTCAGACATCACCATTTATATCAGATGGTTCACAACTGCCTGTAACTCCAGCTCCCAGGAATCTGATGCCTCCCCCCGATTAGACACACTCAGGCATACAGAGAGAGAAAGAGAGGAAGAGAGAGACAGACAAGAGTGTAAAACATGCTCAGGAAACACTTCGGGAACAAGCATACCTGTGTTCTAGTGTAGTGGTGAAAGGGTTAAGTTTGTCACCCTGTCTTTCCCACAAAGTCTAATAAGATAACTATTACTCAGTGGTCGCATCTCTGAGCTGGGTCACTCTATCAACATCTACTCATTTCATTCTTCCAGAAATCCCAAGCCATGACCTATTAAACACTGAGTGAATGTCATCTACTCAAGGTCACCACGCTTGTCTCGGGTTTCAGATGTGAGTCCAGAGTTAAGGCAGACTTCTCCTGTGTCTTAGTCAGAGGTATTGGACCTTAGTTCCAGCAGGTCCTGCTCTGGTCTCCTTCACAGGCTGAAGTTCCAAAATCTCTCATTACTTCTCATCTTCTTAGGCTACTATTGGGAGTCTGTCAATGCCCAGCTTCACACAGTGACCCAAAAGCTAAGGGCCACCTTGCTGGTATCTTCAGGAATTATTTAATGTTTGTCTCTAAATCCTGGAACTTATAACACTGTCTAACACAGTAGTGACTATGAATAGTCATTGAATGGATGTATAGATGGATGGATGGATGGATTATGTATCAACTATGCTTTACAGTTTGGTTATTATTTTTACTGTTGCTATACCTAACCAAGTGTCCAAAGCTTTGCCATGACCCATGTGAAGACACAAGGTCAGGATTACCTCTCATTTCCAAACTTCAAATCAGTTTTTAGTAAAAATATATAGAACTAGGTCACAAGGTCCAATATCTCTTTGTTTCAGTTCCTCAAATCAATTCAAACCCCATTAATACTTAATTTAATTCACTGGCTCTTTTTTTCTAGAACATTAACAGATGTGTTATTAAACTGAGGGGCCATCCATAATTGGTCATCTCTCTGTGAATTAAATTTTAAAAAGGAAAAGTAAGACGAAGAAATAATCAGATTTCCTATTTATGCAAGGCAACCAAGTTAAATTATATTTGCTTTCTAAAAATAGATTATTTTCTTAAGAATTAAACATTTGTTTTGATCTTAACCAATACCAATATATTGTATGTAGAATTAACAGATAAATTCTAGGTAATAGTATTATATATTTAATAGATTTAGAACGTAGTGAATGATGTTTGAGTGTTAGACACTGAGCTGCATCTTAGAAGGAAACAGAGATGGATGGAACACTGTTTTCTTAAAAGGTACTCAGAAACAATACAAAACGGTGAACCTTGAGGGGAGGGCCAAGCAAACCTGCTTATGGAATTTTGGCTTCAAGGTACCAAGTTGAAACTTTAAGTACTTTGAAGTCTTGGTTTAATATTAAGACTGATGTTGGAAAGACTACACTTTATTAATTTTCTACAGTGATAAGCACTTAGAATGGACCTCAATTTCCAACTGACACAGACTGTGATGTGTGTCCTTGTATCTGTGGCCTTCTGAGACTTCATCTACCCAAGACTACTTCATCCTAGAATGGCTGTTTTTCTTGATCGTATTTGATATAGACTGTAGGTTCTTAATGAGAGATAACCTCCTTACTCACACCTAGGGGGAATATGCCAACGTCTGGAGACATTTTGATTGTCATGGTTGGAGGACATACTATTGGTATCTAATGATCAACAATGTTGCCAAATGTCCTATAGTGCACAGGACAGCTCCTACAATAAAGTCTTATCTGGCATATGGTGTATGTAGTCTGAGCTTGTGAAACCCCAGCCTAGGTCTCCAACTGTGGTTGTACTCCTTGTTGGGATCTGTTGGTGGGCTTCAGTGATACTGGGAATCTCTAGAAAGAATGTGGCAATTTTCAGGTACGCGTGAGACAGATGATAGATTGAATAGTGTCTCTCCCAGATTTGTATTCAATCAGAATCTTGAATTATTTGGAAGCAGGGTAAGAAGCTATGTGAAGATGGAGAAGGGCAGAGGATCAATTGCTGCTGCCCCAAGCCAAGGAATGGAGGGACCCTCCAGAAGTTGAAGGAGGCAAAGAAGTGTCCTCTCCTAGAGTCTTCAAAGCCAAGGCCCTGCCAGCATATTGATTTTTGCCAGAATTTTGAGAGGATCACTTGTGATAATATTTTCTCCTCTTTGAAAAATGAATTATTTAAGAATCTTGTACAGTGGGTTGTGATAATATTTGCTTATCACCCCAGCTTTCCCCAGATCCTCCACTCGTTCTTTACCCACCCACCTGTATGTCCTGTCCATCAAGTTGGATTTGTGCTATCCATATATTCTTCAATATGAAGCCTTGGATATGTGGTAGTTGACCTACCAAGGCTACACTCTTATTTTATTTTTTAGCTTTATTTATTATACAATACATATACATGTGTTTTGTCTGTATGTACACATGTGCTTCATGGGCATGCCTGGTGCCTGAGGTCAAAAGAAGGTTCAGATTTCCTGGAACTGGAGCTACTCTGGTGGTTGTGAGTCACCACGTGGGTGCTGGGGATGAGATCTGATAAGATCAACCAGTGCTCCTAACTGAACCAACTGTCCAGTTCCCTTGGGACAAGACGGTTAAAGGAGTCTTGCCCCCCTCTTGCAGCATACATTAAGGGCTAATAGCTCCTAAGTTAGAGGGTGGGAAAGTGGGCCTGCTTCCCTCTTCATGCGAAGATTTTGTCTGGCTTAAGCTTATACAAGTCTTGTGTGGATTCAAATGTGTAACTGTCCTGCTGTGTCTGGAAAGCAGTTTTCAGGTCATCCCCACTTCTGACTTCTGTGATTTTTCTGCCTCCTCTTCTGCAGTGATCTCTGAGTCTTGAGAGGAGGGTATGAGATGCAGATGTTCTGTTTAGGGCTTAGCATTCCACAGTCTTTCTTTTCCTTTTTTTTTTTTTAAATTATTCTTCTCTTATATATTGCATACCAACCAGTTTCCCTTCCTTCCTCCCCTCCCAGTTTCTCCCCCCAACATCCCATCTCCCCCAGAACCACTCTTCCTCAATTTCCCTTCAGAAAGGAGTAGGCCTCCCAGGGATATCAACTGAACATGGCATAACAAGTTGTAATAAGACTAGGTACATACCCTCAAATCAATGCTGGGCAAGGTAACCCATTAGGAGAAAAGGGGTCCCAAAAGCAGGCAAAAGAGTCAAGAGTTAGGGCCAACTCCCACTGTTAGGTGTCTCACAAGAACCTTGATGTATAGGTGGAGGACCTAGTTCAAACCTATACAGTCTCCCTGATTGTCAATTTTTGTGAGCCCCATTTGGTTGATTCTGTGGGCTGTGTTCTTAGGGTGTTCTTGACCCCTCTGTCTCCTGCGATCCTTCCTCCCTCTCTTCCACAGGACTCCCTGAGCTGCACCTAATTTTTTGCTGCGGGTCTCTGCATCTGCTCCTTTCAGTTGCTAGATGAAGTCTTTCTGATGACAGTTATGTTTGGCTCCAATCTATGCATAGAATATAGCAGAATATTCTTAGGAATCAGCTGTTAAGTTGATCTGTGATGGCCTTTGCTTGTGATTGTCTTTGCCATTATATAGATTCTGCCAGAGCAGAACAGAAATTCAAAGACAGAAGATGTAGCCCAAATCTCAATGGAAGGGGCTGCATACACCTTCAGAGTCATACATTAACATCACAACAGGGAGGATGCTGTCAGGGGCCTCTTCTAAGATGAGACTCGTTAATGAGAGAGATGATGTCTTGATACTATTTGAAGCTCTTGATCAGTTTGTTATTGAAGATTCATCTTTCTTTCATGTAACCACGAGATCTATCCCACCCTTTTCTTTGTTTAAGCCAGAATGAATTGAGTTTCTGTCACTCAACAGCAACCAAAAGAGATACTGGAGAAATGCCCTCAACCATGCCTTGGAAAAATGAAAAATAACTTTGTTAGTGGCTATATCATAATTACATTGTAATCTACCGTACAGAGCTGGGGTGTCACGTTTTTCATACTGATCCATTTGATTCATTCTTTCTCTCTTTCTTTGTGTGTGTGTGTGTGCACGCACATGCACTTGTTGTGTGAGGTGTGTGTGGAGGTCAGAGAGACTGACTTTTGCATGTCTTCCTTAATCATCTCTCCACATTTTTTTGGGAGGAGCCTGAATTACACTCTTGTGGTCAAACTGACTGTCTAGTAAACTCCCTGGTTCTGTCTGTTTCCATACCACCAATTACTGGAGTTACCGGCACATACTACTATGCCCAGGTGTTATGTGAGTGCTGTTGGAGGAAGGTCATTGGTTAATTATAATAAAGAAACTGCTTGGCCCTCATAGGTTAAAACATAGGTGGGAGGAGTAAACAGAACAGAATGCTGGGAGGAAGAGGAAGTGAGCTCAGAGGCCATGCTCCCCTCTCCCGGGCAGACGCCATGAAGCAAGCTGCCAGGTCAGACATGCTGAATCTTTCCTGGTAAGACTGATGCTACACAGATTATTAGAGATGGGTTGATTGGGATATGAGAATTAGCCCGTAAGGGCTAGAGTTAATGGGCCAAGCACTGTTTAAAAGAATACAATTTGTGTGTTGTTATTTCGGGTAAAGCTAGCCGGTGGAGGGAGCCGGGTGGTGGAATGCAGCCCGCAGCTCCCATAACACCAGCTAAGACATTAGTCTAATACGAAAGCAAGCTTTGGGAAAATCACAGCTATTCTTCAGGTCTGCTTCTCTACCACTTTTTTACCATTCTGTAGCCTTAAAAGAGACTGCTAGCCAGCGTTCTACAAGGAAGAGGAAAACAATACTCCAACCTTAGTCGTATAAACCAAAGTTCTGTGTGTCTGGAAGTGTGAGGCAGAAGAACTTCCTTCCGTAAGGAATGTTCTCAGCTGGCAGTCAGAGACACTGCCCTGTGTCCTCCCAACTGACCCATTCTCTGCGGGAGCATAACACAACAGTAGGCGTCTTCCTAGTAAGGGGACAGGCCTGGGTTCAAATCTTTACTTTAGCAAACAGCTCCATCTTTTCAAGACTCCACTTTCTCATCAGTGGGGTGAGGGTTACCATGCTATATTAAATGGCTGTGAGGTTTAAGTGACTAATACACTTTGCAAGAACCTCCTACAACTCTGGGCGTATGGCATGGGCTCAGTAAATATTGTAACTTAACACTTGTCCGATAAAAATAACAGAGAGGAGCAAAGATGCATCTCATTACCAGAACGTATACCAGGAGAGAGGGGAGCGGACGAATTCTGTGACGACCACACTCTGATGGAAGCTAGGGACAGATCTCAGGGCACATCTTCACAAACTTGGATTCCTGGGCCCCAGCCTCGCTGATTCCAGATGTGTATAAACTGAAAAACCTGGGCAACATTTCTGAGATCGGGTACCTAGTGAGACACGAATTCTTTGCTCCTGAACATGCTGAATCCTTCAAACATCAAAATAATTTGCAAGATGCTGTTTTGATTCAGTAGCTCTCCACACATTTGACACATCACACCTGGGGAATGTAGCTTCTGTGCACTTGATAAACTAGTCTCCGAGGTCGCCATGGGCCAGACCTGCTCCTAACTTCCAAAGTGGATGCAATTCCATTCTGTCAGGAGAAAGCCTCTGAAGAGGGGTGAAGCCCAGCCACTTGGGCTGTTAGGTCTCTCCCTAAGTTTCTTATTTGCTTCTCCTGGACCTGACCCAGCTTGTGCCTGCAGAATGAAAGCTGCCACTCACAGAGATTTTAACTAATCATCCTCCTTCTTTCCTCCCTCCACCCTTTTGGGTCAGACTCCCTAGTGTCTGTTACGTTGACAGCTCTCTGGGGAGTCTTCTGTTCCAAGGAGGTGAAAAATTGTACCCACAAAAAGAGTTTCCCCCATCCGATCAATTCTCTCTCACAACTTTATTGATTAGCTGATGGAACATTTTTCCATTTATTAATTATGAAGCTGTTTCTGTGATTTCTTAATGTTAACTATTGTGATTTTCTTTTGAATACGGAGTTAACACTGACTAACTTTCTCAAGCTGCTTAACAGGTTTTGCAGCCCTAACTCAGGGACGTGGCACCCTGATAGAGGACACCCTGAAGTGTCTATAAGCACAGGCAAGGGCCTAGATCTTTATTTGGGTTGATTAATTGATGGCTTGGAAAAGAGAACGTGGCTTGTCCTCTTTGATGTGTGCTAGCATCAAAATAGCATCCCAGGGTGATGTTTAGGTGAGTGGTAGCTAATTAATTAATTGCTACCCAGTTGAAAACCATGTTTGACCCAGGTAAATCTTTCAGTTATTAAAATCGATTTTGGCAATGGGCTATGCAAAGGGATTTGGAATACAGACAGGAATCTTGGCTGGCTCTTCCTCTCGGCTCCCTGCTCTGCTGCTCTGCTTCCCCCTCCTCTTGCTGACTCTGGCAGGAACAGGTGTGTGTTAGAACTTCACTTAGCAGAGTGTGTCAGAGCTCCCTGGGATATAGGTGCTTTTTCCACACTCTAGGCAGGTGTCCTTTATTCTTAGGCTACTCAGCAGAGAACATTCAGGCTGTGGACATTCCTGCTGGATGGATTTCCATGGCCTCCCGTGGAGGAAGGCTAAGCTGTTCAGGAGTGAGGCAGCCTGTACTAAGAGACCAGATTCTTGCTCTCCAACCCCCCAGAAGCATCTCCAGCCCTGCCTCTCACTACACACATTCTAGAGTACATTTATGACAAAGGACCCCGATCCTGGATGAAGGAAAGGATGAATCTAGTCACTTCGTCCCTCAAATATCCCGAGATTGCTTTGAGTCGACCAATCAGTGTGGGCATGACCATGAACAAAGACCTATCCCGATCCTCAGGGTGATTTCACTGGATTGAAACATTCTTCTTACAATTCTAGAAGAACTGGGTCATCTTCCAGAGGAAAACTGGGTGTGGAGAGAGTGATCAAGACCAAAAAATGGCCACCTAGGCTCTAGTACTCCAGAGGAAAATGGGTTTGGTCCCAGACTGCCACATTGAAATGGAGACGATTTTTCATATGAACAAGAACAGGAAGAAATGGATGGATGTGATGAATGGGATCACAGAGTGAGTGGGATTATGGAATGTGAATGAGGCCAGTGAAAAGGAAGAGAATGAGAGACAAAGGAGGAGCAGAACTGTAGGGGCTCTCAGGAGAGCTCACTGCAAAGTCTGTGGTAGAATTCTGCCCAGGTAAGGTTCAAGGGGCTGGGGCTGCAGAAGCCTGGGTTTTCAAACCATTCAATGAACTATCAGAAGCTTGACACTTGTATTTGGTGTAGGAAGATAAACGTGGAGAGAGAAGCCCAGCTTTGAGATGGGGCCATAGAGTCAAACTGGGTTCTCCAGAAACGAATCAGCTTTTCCACAGAAGGGACAAAGGGAGCTTAGGTTATATGAAAGTCACTGATGTCTTCAAGAAAAAGGCACCCTGGGCTCTTAAATCGAGCTTTCACAAGTTCTGCTTCCTGTGTTAAGGAAGAAGAGATATGAATAAGAAAGTGTCTTGGCAAAATTCACAAGTAAAGACATATAGTGTTTCCCTCAACTGCCAGCCAACCAGCTCCTGCCACCGACATACATAAGTCCCTGATAAATTTGTAGAACAAGTTACCAGAAGGAGGACTGGAAGTTTTTGGAGATGAATCCAGTAGGTCAGGCATAATGGTGCATGCCTTTAATTCCAGAACTTGGGGGAAGAGTTGGAGGTCTACACAGCCAGTTTCAGGACACCAAAGGTTACACAGAGACCCTGTCTTGGAAACAACAATAAAACAAAATAAAACAAACAAAACAAAGAAATAGAGAGAGATAGAGGAGCAAGAGAGAGTCTAAAGAATCCAGCTTTCCTTAGTGGGCAGCACAGCATTGTTAACAATAAAGCAACTTAGCATATTATCTTCCTGATAGGGCTCTAGACTCTAAGCACGTCTTAATGACAGACCATCTACATCCCAACAAAGCAACTGCAGCCTGCTATTCTATTCTAATTAGTTGAATTTGTGTATTGCTTTTGGACAATCATCAATGAGCATTCTTTCCTACTGCAAGAATCTAGGCTGCTAAGACAAGACAAAGTTGGGTTTACAACTCTGCCTCCAACCAGTGTTGTTCAACGTTTTTCTGAAAAAGTGAACGAAAAAAAAAAGAAGACATGGTTATCAGATTTCTCAGTATGACTCATGTCTGTGAGAGATAGATAACACAGCAAAAGAACAAATCAATATTCAAAGTTATTCTGTTAGATTGGTATATGGAAATGAGCCAAGAGTATAACAGGAATAAACATAATGTCTGAGTTTAAGTTAAATAAAATCAATCACAATGACATGGCTTGTGGGACTGTGGTTTAGGTTGTAGTTAATATTGAAAAAAGCTGTTGGGAGCTTTTTATGCTTAGAATCCTAAGAAAAGAAGCATCAGAATGAGGAAGTTGATTGCAGTATCAGATCTATCTTGCTTCACCCTCCAGTAGCAGATAAAAGTTCCAGCATAAGTAATTAATCTGTATTACGATTCCAGAAACCTCTTCTGTGTGTTAAGGAGGAGTGGCAGACGCTATCATGTCAATAACCATGCGGGTAATACAGTCCAGTGCAGAGTGTGGACATGGTGGCTTTTATACTCGAAATCCCATGAGTTATTGGCTGAAGGCTTCCCTGTGGAGTGAAAGTCCACTGGTCTCTGGGAACAAGACAGGCTTTGGATAGCACACACAGGTACCCACAAACTGGAGTCTGGCAGACGTCAGTGTGTTGAGGCTCAAAAGGATATGAGTACCAGTAATATCTGACATCGTCTAAGAATTACAGAATGAACGTACATCCATCCTGCTATCCAGCCATTATCTGCAGGACTCTGACTCTGGATGCTACAAGCAAGAAGAATCTTAAAAATCCTGAGTGTTTCTCATCATAGGGGAACAGTAAATAAGGATGTTGATGATCACATTATTTGAAAATGTGATTTAAAGGCTTCTGTTTGAAAGTGGAAGATGTATGAATATCTGTAATCTTGGGTGTCTAACAGATTTCTCCAACTGAATAGGCCTGAATGGTAACTCATTCCCCCGCCCCCCTAAAAACTAGAAGACTACAGCTGAAAAAACTGTGGGCACATACACAAAATACCATATGACCCTGATGTATGTTCCCAATCTAAGATTCTTTTCCAGACTCTAGAATCTAGAGGGATGGTAGGAAAGAGAATCACAACATGTATAACGACCAAAATCTAAATGCCAAAAATTTTAACATATATATGCTAAATATGTATACACACCTACACATACATACACACATACACAGCAATGAATTTGAACAATGAGGACCCTAAGAGAGACATACATGGATCTAATCTACATGGGAAGTAGAAAGAAACAAGATCTTCTGAGTAAACTGGGAGCATGGGGACCATGGGAGAGGATTGAAGGGGAGGGGAGAGGAAGGAAGGAGAACAGAGAAAAATGTATATCTCAATAAAATCAATTAAAAAAAAGAAATGAGTTTGAAGTTGTTGGGGGACCTGTCTTGTTTGGTTTTTGAGATAGACTCTTGAATATCTCAGGCGGCCCTCAGACTTGCTAAGTAGCTGAAAATGGCCACGACTCCCTATGCAGATCTAAGGCACTGGAGTTAGAGTTTGAAGCAAGGTGGAAAATATTGATTACGCAAATATTTTAGTATAAGTTTTATTTCTAGAAAGTGGGGCAAAGAGGATAGACCAGTTCTCCACTTCTCTTTCTAAGTGATTGCCATTAAAGAGTTCGGCATTTTTAACAGGGCAGTCTGGGTCCCGTGAGACACTCACCGGTGGGTGGGTGACAGTACTGAACAACTCTTTTCTAGATGCAAAGCACGTTTTCAGAGAATGCAATTGTCCTGAACGTCATTAAGAACAATGCGTTATGAATGAACTTGGATTCTGAGAAGTAGGGAGCTTCGGTTTCAAGGTAAGCAGTGGAGATTGCAGCTCCTATTTTTTTCATGTGTCCTTTTGGTCATTTCCCTTCTGCCATAAACTGTTCCCTCTTTCCTGGCATCTCCCACCTCCAGTCTACCCTTGATGTAAGAGCTTCCATCCCCAAGTGTCACCGTTGGAGCATCAATAGCTCTGAAAGTTCCTTGGGAGGACGAATCCGCCTCTGGGAGGAGAGTTAAACCCTGAGAGCTTTGCCACTGACCAACTCAGCAGACTTTTAGGGAATGGAAGATTTTTCACCGTCAATTTGGCTGGATGTCAAACATACACATCTGTATGTTTGTGAGGGCATTTCCATAGATGTTTAACTTAGGGAGCAAGGTCACCTTAAATGTGGACAGCAACATCCATGGACTGACCTCTGGGGCGACTAAAGAGGGACAAAGGAGGAATGAGCCTAGCACGCTTATCCTCCCTTCTCTTCCCTTGTCTGTGGAAATGTGAGGCGCCCCAGTCTCCCTCTCCAGTCCCCAGGAACTCTCTCTGCCTTCCCTGCCATGATAAACTGTGCCCTGAGACCTTGAGCCTTAAATATCCTTTTCCCCTCTTAAGTGGTAGGTACTTGGTTATAACAGTGAGAAAACTAATAGTACGGAAAACAAGACATATACACTTAAAAACAATCTGGAATAAAGAACCTGGTTAAATACAGAAGGAGAACCCAGGCAAAAAGCCTCAGGGAAACTCTGAGGAGTCAGCATTTTCAGGGCAAGGAGTGAACTGGAGAAAATGGATGGAACGGCTCTTGGGAAAACGTCATGTGATGGCAATGTTCCTTCTGTTTCTATTGTGGGGAATAATTTGAGGAGTATGTCCACCTCCCGTGAATGGTAGGTATTAAGCTTCAATGCGGCAGGCCACAGAAAGATGAAGTGTTAAGTTTAGGTGAAGTAGGAAAAAAAAAAAAGAGGTTGGACAGAGAGAACCTCGGAGGCCACTTAGCCTTTGAACAGATGCTCACGGACTTTAAATTTAGGCCTAGAATGTCATCCACAGCAGTCTATCCAGAGAGAAAAGGCTTGGCAGGTCTCTGGCGTGTGGCGTCTCATAGACTGAGATAGGGGCCTGCAAGGGAACTCACTGAGGGGAGGGAGAGTTGGTGTGTTAGACCCCCTGAGAAGTCCCCAGACCCACTGAGAAGTCCCCTCCCTGGAGCCTCGAGCCTTAGGGGCATCCTGGACCCAGAATGTTGGTTGGATCACAGAACAGACGCCTGGGGCTCTGTTTCCCAGGGCACCTGGAGTAAGAAACAGGACTCAGAGGGAATGGTAGGTTACAGCTGAGAAACATGGTATACTCTGTGACCTACCTTTCCAGTTCTGTGAGTTTTACTCAGCAGATATTCCCAAGAATGCTCACTGCTTCGTTGTTTCCAGCGAAAGGCTGGAAATAGCCTAAATTAAAGTTGATCAAGAGAGATGATTAAGGTAGATCATGGGGCACTTACAGAGCAGAGAACTAAAGCACCTGACTTTCCCCACACTGACCTGAAACACGTCAACATGTGTTTTCCTCAAAGTGGGTAAAGAAGAAAATGGAATGGATGCTTTCTGTAAATGTGTCCAGAGTCCCTAGCAAAGGACACTTGGGTAGCGGCTGGGTGTTAGGGTGGGAAGACAATATTTATCAACATATCCCTTTGAAATGTGGCAGGTTTGTAACATATATTAACACGGGTTCAGAGAGAGGACGAGTGATGATGGGACATTCTGCCAGAAGACATTCTTAAGTCTGAAAAAATATTTTAAGGCATTCAGTCCAGTTGTTGCAAAAGATCAGTGTGAGTTGGGCTGTGTCAGAATCAACCAGAACCTTTTTTTTAAAGATTTGTGGGACTGGACAGGGGACTCAGTGAGACAAGCACTTGCTGTGCAAGCCTGGTGTCTTGAGTTTGTTCCCCAGGTCATGGAATCCCAGTCCTGGATAGGCAGAGGCAGCGAGCATACCGGGGATTGTTGCCATCTGGTCCAGCTAAGCAGGTGAACCCCAGACTCACTGAGTGTCTTAGTTAGGATTTTCTGTTGCTGGAAAGAGATTCCATGACCATGGCCACTCTTCTAAAGAAAGCGTTTAATTGGGGTGGCTTACAGTTTCAGAGGTTCAGTCCATTAGCATCATGATGGGGAGCATGGTGTTATGCAGGCAGACGGGGTGCTGGAGCTGAGAGTGCTACATCTTGCAGGCAACAAGAAGTTGACTGACTCACTGGGCAGTGTTCCCAACATAGGAACCCTTAAAGCCTACCCTCAGAGTGAACGTTCCCTCCAACTTTCTTCCAACATACCTACTCCAACAAAGTCTCACCTCTTAATAGTGCCAATCCCTCTGAGATTATGGGGGCCAATGACATTCAGACTACCACAGTGAGAGTCCGGAAGCAGAAAGTATAGGAAGTGAGTCCACACTATCAAGCCTCAAGCCAGCTCCAGTGACCCATTTCCTAAAGGCTCAATTGTTTCCAAACAACACCAATGACTGGGGACCAACTGTTCAAATACATGAGCCTGTGGGGGACATTTCACATTCAGACCATAACCGTCCCCAGTGCAAGGCTCAGAGATATAAGATTTGGGCAAGTGACCGAACCATTATCAATGGATTATTACTCCATCAAGGAATCATAATCTGAAAAGATTATTGGGAAGAGGTAGAAACTACCATTGGGAGGTAACTGGTGGCATTTGGGGCATGACTTGGAAGCATGGCTCTTTTTCCAGTTCATTCTCTCCCCTCCTCTGTTCTTCTTCCCCCACATCTGAATCTCAGTCAATAAATCTCCCCCCTCCTGCCTTCATCCGTCTCCCTGGCTGTCACGGAGTGAGTAACCATGGTGTCACACCTCAACGCTAGTCTACAGTTACAAAGCCAAGAGATGGTGGGCTGACGCTTATGAAGTCATGCTGAAGTAGAGCTTTCTTTCTTTAAGTCGTCTTCCACTTTGATGAAAAGCAAAGACATACACGGAGTGCCCATCTGTTATTATTCCTGTCCTCTTCATGGTCACGCAATCGCGGCCTCTCAGGGAAATAGAATCTCTCTGAGAACAAAAAGATGATTGTAGGAGGAGCCCGAAACTGAGTGAGTAGATGTCTCCCTATGCGTTTATTGAAGTCTAGCTTCAAACTGCCCAAGGAGCTTGACTAAAACGTGAGTCTAGCCTGGAATCTGTTTCCTGCAAGGATTATGATCCTGTGTCTGCTCAGCTCACTCAAATCTGTGCAAACATTTAGTGCTCAATCTCCCTCGAAGTACAGCATTTCAGACTTTCAGTGGCATTCCTTGGCCTTTGCACCGAGTCACACTAGTGGGAGAAACAGACTGGTTCTCATCTGGGGGTGCAGGGGAGTTCTGAGGCTTTTGTCCTCCCCGTGGGGCTCCTGAAAAGATTGCTTTTCTAGGGGTGCAGAATGGAAGCTGGAGATGTTTGTTTGATCTCTTCCCCCACCTGCCTAACTCCGCTAATGATTACAGAAGCATACCCCCAGCGCATTCAGCGGGGTTGGACTCCTGAAGAATCATTCCAATTTCTCATTATGCCTGATAGGCTGGCGAGAGTCTCCGCAGATGGAAAGCTGCATCTGAGGAAGCCTAGAGGCTCACCTTAGCCTTTGTCTTAAGCAGGGCTGCATTTTCTCAGAGCCCCAGCTACTGAATTCCTTCAGATCAAGAATTTGTAGGAAAGACATCGTGCAGGGCGTGGCACATACTGGGAGTTATGTTTTAAACCAATATTTATTTCTTTGGACCTGGTGGTAAATGCCTATAATTTCAGAATTTGAAAAGCTGAGCCAGAGGTTTGTGAGTTTAAAGCCAAGCTGAGCTACATTGCAGAGTTTGAGGTCAGTCTCTCTCTAGGAGCTCCCTCTCCCTCTTTCTGCCCCTCTTTCCCACTCTCTCTCTCTCCTTCCCTCACTCCCTTGTGTGTGTATGTGTGTCTGTCTGTCTGTGTCTCTCTGTGTGTTGTGAAATTCTTATTTCTGTTGTAGCACTGGCTGAAGGAGGTGGATCAATGGCCGAGTAGCTCTATAACCCGAAACTACACCCAAATGTGAATTTCAGATCGTATTTTTCCCCACGGCTCCTCGGGTTAGTTTTTTCTCATATTTTCTTTCTCCAGAATGTGAACACTACAGCCTTCATTTCCATGCATGTAGGTGTTTTGCCTATATATGTCTCTGTAGCACCATGTGCATGTAGTAATCATAGAAGCCAGGAGAGGTCATGGGATGACCTGGAATTACAGTTCCAGACACTTAAGTGTAACAAAGGGTCTGCTGGGAATCAAGGCCAGGTGCTCTAGAAGAGCTGCCAGGGATCTTAACTGCTGAGCCATCTCTTCTGCTCCGAATGCCATGTTCTTGCAACCTGTTTCTGAAATGAGAACCAGAGGAAAAAACAAGAATAAATGCAGGCAGATCGATGAAGCACTCAGCCATGAGAAGCCAGACAGGGGTCTTTCCAAAGAGTGGGGGATTGATGTAAGCAGGGACTGAGCGAGTCCTTGGTGGGTTTGTCCTAACTCCTTTTCAGAAATGAAAAGAAACTGAAATCTGGAGAGACAGCGGGAGTGGTATATGACTCATTAATGCTCAGAATCCAGCTGTTTTGATCTGGGCAGTTGGGGCAGCATCAGGAAGAAATAACTTGGCACAAGGGACAAGGAAGTAGAGCATAAGAAGTTAATGCCGAGTGTGGTACACTGTCAAATGTGTCCCTAGGGGTTTTGAAGATGTAATTCCTAAAGAAAAATAAACCACTACATATGTGGGTTGGTTTCTTGTGAGGGATAGCAAGCTAAACAAAAGCTAGGCAGTTTGACACAGCAAACAAGTCAAACAAGTCTCTCCTGGATCCTGTGGGTCAGGTGAACGTTGTTAGGCTTGAGATGCCTCACAAGACTAAGGCCAAGAACTCCACTGGGGGCTGTGGTCCCACCTGAAGTTCATTTAGGGCAAGGCCAAGACACAGTTCTTTGTGGGCTATTGGACCGGGACCTCTCAGGTCCTTGACAGCTGATGGCCAGAGGTCCTCCAGTTCCTTGCTGTGGGGATTTCAACACAGAGCAACTAACAACGTGGCAGTGAGTTTTCCTCACAGCACATGAAAAGCAAAATATAGGCAATTTACATCCCCAGTTGGGAGGCATCGTCTGATCAACTCTACTGTACTCTGTTCTCTAGAATCAAGTGACTAAATCCAGCCCACACTCAAGGGGCAGGGGAGGCACCAGGGCATGAATACTAAGACGTATATAACATTGGAGGCTAATCTTGAGACCTCCTATGAGCAACTCATATTTTCAGTAGAAAGTACAGATAGACTGGATGCGACAATTTTGCACCAAAGGTCTTAATGACTTCCGTATCATTCATAGATAAATGTACTTAAAAAGATTTTTTTTAAACTATGTATCTTCTTGGGTTATATGTCCTGGTCTCCCAGAAGTACACCACAAAATGGTATCAATAAATGGTATTCTATACCATGGGTAGAACTGACTATTATCTGAGACAAATAGGTCAAATGCACAGCAGAAGGTCAACTTGGTGCTAGAGGGAGGAGTGCTCACTGGAGCAAAAAAAGGACTTTACCTCAAGTGCATATAGACTACCTTGGTGTGGCCGAGGAATTCCAGCAAGGCAGGAAACGGTTCACCACTCAAGAGTATGTAATAACAGCAGCTCAGAGACACCTTTATAGGTCACATGTAAAATAGCAGTACCAGCTGTGCTAAACTCATGGCCTGGTCATCACTAGTCATACAAATATTTTAATCACATCAAGTGTGTAACTCAAAATCTCAGGGTTCAAAAGTGTGACATGTGGCTCAGTAAGTGGGGGGGCGGACTCCTTGCTTAGCATGGGGAAGGTCCTGGGTTCAATTCCTGACACTAAAAGGAAAAGGGGAATAGTGTGACACAAATACATGAGCATTGACTACCATAGAAATGAAGTCTCAAAGCCAATCCACTGGGGTGAAGATAAGAAAAGTCAGTGCCTGCTACGATTCTCAGCCTTGGCAGTATTTTGGAGTGTTCTGCTCCCAGAGGGTCTAGTTTAATGCTGGATTGAGGTGGTGTTTCAGAAGCTCCCCAGGTGATTCTGGTATGCAGCCATAACTGGGAACCACTGAGCTAACTGCAAAGCATTGGCTTGGTCAGGTGTGCAGGGGCTTGAGCGGAGGGAGCTAAACTTCACCTTGCTTTCCTGTGTAGGTTCCTAAGTCTGAGGAGTCAAGGGAAAATGCCACAGAGGAATCTCAGGAGTGGTGTGGGAGGTCCTTCTGTCTATGTGTTGCTCTTATTGGTTAATGAATAAAGAAACTGCCTTGGCCTGATAGGGCTGAGTAGAGCTAGGCATAGGAAACGAAACTGGATGCTGGGAGAAAGAAGGCAGAGTCAGGAGAAGCCATGTAGCCCTGCCAGAGACAGACGCTGAAACTTTACCCGGTAAGCCACAGTCTCTTGGCGATACACAGATTAATGGAGATGGGTTAATTTAAAATATGAGTTATCCAGAAATATGCTAGAGTCATTGGCCGAGCAGTGTTTTAAATAATATAGTTTCTGTGTGATTATTTCGGGTCTGAGCAGCTGGACAGCTGGGAAAAAAAAACAAACAGCTTCTTACCACACAGAAGAACAGAAGGACAGACCTCCTCACACCGATGCCTCCAGGAACACTTTCTAACATCCTAGTCTCACTCCCTCAATAATTAGACACCAAAGTTAAAGCCATTCCAGGAAGGTAAATGTTCTATCCTGTGTTCACATGTGAGTTAGTCTGTCTGCACTGCTATAGCAGAATGCCATGGATTGGGTTCGTTTTTCAACATTTCCAAAAGCAGTGAAGTCCATGACCAAGGCTCTATTGGAAAAGGGAATGGCTGTCTGGTGAGGGCTGCTCTCTACCTCCAAGATGGTTCCTCAATGCTGTGTCCTCTAGAAAGGAGAGGCATTGTGTCTTCACAAGAATTGATGAATTCTAATGGCACATTAGAACCCTTCTATCCAATATTAGGATATCATGGTTCATGACTTGGGAAGAAGTAGAGATTTAAAGGTGAACACAGAACTGTTACTTAAGTAGAAGTTGGAAAAGGAGATAGAGACTCAGAAAGAACACTCTAAAAGTCGGGGAGTCCCTGAGAAGGTTGTTCCACCCAATAGAATGTAAAAATCAGAAACAGGTACAGAGATATGGGACCAAAGCAGGTGCCCTTTGACTAAGTAGATTGGGAAACTCAAGGAAACACTGGAAGGTCAAAAACACAGGAGGAAGAGCAACAAGATAGGGGTGTATTCAGGGAACTACACAGAAAAGAGTGAAATCTGGTGGAAGGGTAGAGGAAAAGAAGAGGGAAGAGGCAAGAGTACGTCACAGAGAAGCAAAACAGTGGCCAAATGTGCAGGCACAGGGCAGAATGTCCAAACAGTATTTTCAGTTGCATCACACAAAAGCAGAGTCAGGACAGCACTGCTCCCGGTGGACAAGCAGAGTGAATGGATAACAAAAGGATAACAGCAGAGGTTTTCATGTCCACTTTCACTTCTGTCTTTATCAAAAGATATTATGTTTTGATGTAAGGTCTGTGGGTTTCACTCTGAAAGCAACCACAGGCAGACATATTGTCTCCCAGGGAACCAGTGCCCAGTAATTCTCTTGATTTCTGATCCCCTTTCAGCCCCACCCAAGGCTGCTGCTTGGTATAGTTGGATATTTCTTTGTCTTTTTTTTTTTTTTTTGTGTGTGTGTGTGTGTTTAACTCCCAGGCTTATTTTCTAGCCCTGGAGTCCCCGTTCTACACCACACGATGTGGTTGGGGCTACTATGCTGAAAATAGACCAGACCATCCTCTGCAAAAAAAAGCTGCCTGAAATTAAACCCACAGGGACTCGTGACGTTCAGTTGAATGGACACAGGGAATTGCCAGCAGTCCCTGGGAAGGAAGCAGCAATTATTGTGAGCATTTGCAGAGAGGGGGTGTTACCTCGGAAGTGTCACAGTTTGCAGCCACGTGGCTGCCCATCTCTTAGGAAGCAGAAAAGATGACCACATTCCTCATAACCCCATGAGCTTAACCGGGGCTTCTGGAGAAAGCGCGAGAGCAAATGACCAGGCAATCAATGTGTAGTCAGCCAGAGTGGGCAAGGCCCATGTAGCAGCAAGAAGTAAATCAAGTTGGGGCCAATTTAATTTCCTTCTATGATAGAGTGACAGGCTATGTAGATAACATACAAGCAATAGATGTAATCGACCCGAGACCTCAGCGAGGCATTTGCTCCTGCCCCACGTGACAGCTCAGTGACAAGCCCACTTGCTACAGTTCAGGACAGGGGTCATCAGCCCAGGAGTTCTTACACAAGATGGTGGGGGGCGGGATCTGGTTCCTGTCACACAGTCCCCCTGTCTGCTCTTTACTGCAAGAAGATGATGCTCAGAGTCACGCAGTTCTATTTGGCAAACATTTGGTTTGTGCCTCTTGGTTATATGCACCACTGACCCTTAATACATACACACTGAATGAATGCTTATGCTATAATTACCAGTGTTAATGGAACTGACACAGGGGAGCCCAACAAAGTCTCAATATGCTACTGTGTGCGGGGTGTGTGGTGTGGTGTGTGTAGATCAGTGGTTAACCTCGAGGGTCTTGTTCAAGTGTTACCCACCACCTTGGATTTTGAGGCAGGGTCTTTCACTGTCCCAGAGATTATGGGTTTGGCTGAACCACGAGCCCTAGAGAGTCACCTGTCTCTGCCTCCTCAGTGCTGGGATGGCAAGCACACTTCAGCAGACTAGGATCTTTAGATGTGTTCAGAGGATGGAACTCAGGTCTTTGTGACAACTGAGCTGTCTTCTCAGTCCCCAAAACTCGTTTTTTTTTTTTTTCGTATCCTTAGCAAACTGAGGAAAAGCAGGTGCAACATGAGAAGCAGAATTTGCTTCTCAGTGCTTCTGTAGCCATGGAGGCTAGCACCTTGAGTGTCAGGGTTTCAATAATGCAAACTTGAATAAGTCATAAGAAACAGACCGGAACCATAAGCACATGAAACAAGGTTCAAGACGGACACTGACCTATTCAGCTGTAGTTGGTCTATGTTGAGATGTAGGCCACACTAGACCCCCAGGTGGCAGAAGACACCAGGAATCGATGACCAGCATCAAGTAACTGCCATTCTTCTCGAGGCACAGACTTTATAGACTTTGCACTTGTGGGGAGGATGATGAGAAGATGGGAATGATGGGGTGACTCAGTGGGTGGGCAAATATAGGCAGCTCCTCTAAAGAGACGGTGTCAGTTGTAACTGCTGTCATTGTGAGCATAGGTAATATGCCCTGGTAAACAGGGCACAGGCCATCACGTTCCATTGTTCCTCTGAGTAGGGAAAAAAATCAGGTGCAAGATTTTATTATTAAAGTTTGTCTTTCCTGACCAAACACATATATACATTTTAATATAAAAAATGTTTAAAGAAATGTCAAAGCACCATAAAAAAAGCCAGAGAGATGGATGGGTCAGTAAAATACTTGCATGAAGACCTGAATTTATCCTCAACAGTAGGCAGGCAGGGCTTGGTGACTTGTGACTGTAAAGTACTCCTAGCACTAGGGAGGCAGAGACATCTATGGGCCTTGATGGCCAGTCAGCCTAGCTGAATCAGTGAGAAGGAGGGACAGTGAGCAATCAAAGAAGAGACTCATCAACTTTTGACTTCTGTGTGAGTGTGTATGTGTGTGTGTGTGCACGTGTGTGTGTGCGTGCGCATGCACACACAGAGCAGGGAAAAGGAGAGAAGAGAAAGGAGAGAGGAGGAAGGAGAGAGGGAGCGAAGAGTAACAAGGAGAGGAGGAGAGAGAGAGGAAAAGGAGAGACAAAGAGAGACACAGAGAGAGAGTGTGTGTGTATCATCAAAAAGCAAAGCAGACCTTTGAATTCATGAACACATGGCATAGTATGTGCCCAGCCTTCCTCTGTCACAACAGGGATGTTTCTGGGATAATCTTCTGATGGATTCCCAGTATTACATTTGATGACTTGAGGTACTGGTAGCTCATTACTTTATTTTAAAATTTTCTTGCTAAAACACAGAGAGGTGTGCCCCACCTGGGAGCGCTGTATTAAACGTGGGCATCTTTTATTTGGTCTAATTTGGTCCAATTGGAATTATTTGCATCTGCAGAGAGGCTCGTCTTATTCCCAACAATCCCTTCTTGTTCTCCTTTTCATTTCCAGCACATCTTGCAGGGTCTGGCTGAGAGTAGATGCTCTGAACTCTAGTGGACACTCTGTGGACTCCTATAAGTGAGGCCCAGCAGCCCTGCTCCCAGTCAGAAGACGCAGAGCATGCAAACCACACAGAAACACAGGAGAGCAGGCAGGAAAGAGATTCACTTTTATTACAGGAAGTTCACAAGTCAGAAACTGAACAAGGTGGCGATTGCGGAGCACAGAGCCTCTGTGGGGTCCACATAGCCATGTCTAGGCCACCCTTCTCTCTCCTTTCATGGGACAAGTAGCATTGCCGGGCTCTCTGGCAGCAGATCACGTCCCTCTCTCCCCAGCTTTGGAGTCACGGAGATCTATTTTTACTCTTTTTCCTCTCTCCATCTCTCAAGACTGGTACCTCCTCTGGAGTCGGAGAGTAATAGCAATAAAACTACAAGCCCTAAGGAAAGCCTTCTAGTTCCTTCTGGAAGATTCTAGAAAGAGGAGGTTTGAAAGCTATGATCTGTGTGACCTACAAAGTACAGAAGCTGTGGTGATGATTTCTCATTTTTTTTTTGAACCCTCTGAAGCTTCTCTGCTCCACAGGAGCTAGGAAAACCATCTTTTCCCTCTGGAACTAGCACATCTCTGGCTTCCCTTATTTGAGCCAGTGATCTGTGACTCCGGCCCAAAGCAACAGACCTTCACTGAAAACCTTCCCCTTACCAAGGTCTAGATTGAGTCTTACATCGTATTGTAGCCTCTGTACACAGACTCCCTCTCTGGTAAGGCCAAAGCCACATTACAAGGAATTTGTTTTTTCTTGTATGTTTATTCCAATCTCCATTTAGGTCGTTTGTGTTGTTTTGCTTTGCTTTTAAAGACAGGGTTTCTCTGTGTAGCCCTGGAACCCACTCTTTAGACCAGGCTAGCCTTGAACTCACAGAGATCCACCTGCCTCTGCCTCCCAAGTGCTGGGATTAAAGGCATGTGCTACCACCACCTGGGTTCCATGTATGTCTTGACATTTTTCCACTTTCTTTCCACATAGCATGTGTTGTGTTGGGACTCCTGGGAACAGGGCCCTCAGGAGAAAATCCCTCCCTCCCGATTCCTTGATAGGAAGATAAGGAATAAAATCTCAGTGCAACTAACTCAACATTTAATCAAAGCTACCAGACTTCCGCATTATTTTCCATCATTATCAAAGTAACACTTGTTTCAGAAGTTTTGGAACACACAGAAGATAATGTTTGAAAGTCATGCACATTCTAGGGTATTTCCTGCCAGTACAAATAGGCACACATCTCCAAGGAAATTGGAATCATACCATCTAGTTCTCTGTGCTTCTTTCCTTTTGATATTTTATGAGGACATTTCATGTCATTAAATATCTTTCCAAAGTATAATTTTTCATAGCTGCAAAACATGGCACCATATGGACCCGCTTTGGTGTTTTGCCCTGTGTTGGGCATTTCCAGACATTCCCATTTTCAATTTTAAAGTTATTCATGTATTATAATTGTGTGTATGGGGCATGCATTCTTTCATGTGGAGGTCAGAGGTCAGTTTGGGGGAGCCGGTTCACTCTTCCCACTTTCCCATGGGTTCCAGGGTCCCATGGCAAACACCTTTACCCTCTGAGGCATCTCCCCTGCCTCGGGGATTCTCAGAGTCCTACTTCCTGCAGTCACCTTTAAGCTTTTGATTCACTATTTAGTCCCATGATGTGTTTACTTGAAAAGCTCTCAAGTCCTGCCCCATCTTGTCCAGCCCCTACACCAAGCATCTCTCTGTGTGTTGCTCTTAGCCTGAGTAAAGAAGCCAATGCTTACGACCCCTATGAAATTCCTTGGCCCTAGACCCTTTACTCAGTTACTCACAGCTATGCCCAGGCCAATGCCCCAAGGACTAGCAATCAAGGGCTGATCTACCGCTTGGTTTCTTTGTTCTTTGCCTCTTTACAAAGTTAGGTCTTTGATTAGTTCCTTGCTTCTGAGTCTCCTCCCCTGTGGTGGTCATTTCTCTTCTTTCTATTCCAACCCCTGAGCCTTGTCTTCTCCGCTGCTTCTCTACCAGAACAGCTGTGTCACATTGTGTGTGTGTGTGCCTGTGTGTGTGTGTGTGTCTGTGTGTGTGATAACGAGGGCTGATCAGTAATACGACCCTACATACATACTATGGATGGCCCAAACTCAGCCTGTAGGCTCCTGTCTGAAGGAAGTAGACATAAAGCCTTTGGGACTCTTCTTCTACTTTAGGTGGACCTACCCTGGGCCTCAAGCAGCTTTGTTTTTACTAATAAAAGACAATCTCTCCACATTCAAGGGCACTCAGGTGACTGAAAAAAAAAAAAACAGCCAATTTTATCTAGAAAAAAGGCCAAGGTCTAATTTCTAAGAGAAGACCGGTGCTTGTGAAACTACTTGAATTCACTTTCTGGCTATAAGATCTCAACATTCAGGTGGGTTGTTTGCCGTTTTGTATCTCAGTTGGCTATCTTAGAAACCAGATGTGAAGATTAATGGGTAATGAATCTAAAGTGCGTAGAAAGTACCTGGCTCGTGGCAAAAACGGTCAATGGAGAGTGACGATGTTTCCAAACATCCAGATCTTTCTCTCAGAGAGACAAGGATGTCTGAAAGAACTCATGTCTCCTTTTCCTTTTCTTCTACCTGCAGAATAGAGGAAGACCCTGCAATCATGGAGGGAAGTTATGCTTCAAATAGAGCAAGGAAGGCAGAGTTTAGAAGGTTCCATTCCAAGCCTGAACTGTTTGTATTTGAAAGGGTGTGACTGTGTGTCTTGTGAGAGACCCATAGACAGAAACTATGCTGGGCCCATCTCCCTGTCTTCGCTGCACACAACAGGTACTCAATTCAATGCCACAAATGCAATACGCTAAGGTTGGAATTAGAAGACTAAAGTGGGGCCTGAGAAGTTGAGGATGAACTCATCAACACTGAAATTTCCTCACCAATCTGGAAAATTTGCTTCCCATACTGAGGGAGCTGCAGTTGTCTGAGCTGAGGACAAAGACAAAGGTATTTGCTTTTTTTTTTTAAATCTACTCTTGATTAGAAAGGATGTGGCGGGGAGGGTGGACATGATCTGAAAATGTTGAAAATGGACACTGCTGGCTTTTATTAAATAAGTGCAGGGTTCAAGGGATACCCTAGGACTTATCTGGCAGGCAAAGGTATACCGGCTATGCCGGAAGCATTAGCACATTTTTGTAATAGGGAAAAGATGGTTCTCCTTGTAATGGGTGTGTGTAGAGCTGGCACTCAGGCAGTTGCTGATGGCAGTGAGGTCTTCCTGGGACTCCTCCTTGCTTTAGTGTATCTTCCTCCTTGGGGTGATCTATCATCATAGTCTACGGCTGACTTTGTGCTGAGTTCATGTCATGAAGCTTCAGCTAGACACCTTGCTGTGCCCCAGGCTGTTTTCTAACCCTGGTAGCTATTTTATGGTGGTTCAGAGAGACCTAGTCGCTGATGTCTTGCTGCTGCTAAGGGGTAGAGAGCTCAAACTGAGGTCTGCTGGGGCCAAGAGTGGTATTTGTTCCATTGCATTAGGTGTGATCACACTTACAGGGGCAAAAAGAATCATTCCAAGAGCTTATTTCAGCTCTGCACCCTCAGGGTATATCTGATCTAAGGGACTTTGGGGTGCTACATAAAGGGTTTATTTTTAGTAAGTCTCTCAGATGACCATGATGTAGATGATTTAGGGTGTTGAGGAGTGTGGTCTTAGGGTGTTGATGTAACTGGAGTGAAGAATAACAGCACATCTGGCTCTCTACACCCCCCCCCCAATATATCTCGTTTCAGATGCTAAGAGCTCAAAAGGCTATTCTACCAATCTTGGTTCTGGCTGGAGGAAGTGGGATGAGAAAAGCAACTTTAGCTGAATTTCCCTTCCGTAGGAATAAATTATTAATGTTGCCTAATGTGCAAGGGACAGGGTAGGAATAATCTGGAAGGAACACCTGCAGAATGTGGGCTCGGTGATCTCCTGAGCAAGCATCCATCCTAGACACCCCTAAGGGGAGCAGCCCTCCTCTGGAGTTGTGAATATCAACTGCTTCCCTCTTCCACACAAAGGAAGGAGTTCTTTTCTAATTCTGATCCTGTTTACTGGCACCCGCTGAAGCCTTTAATGAACATGTTGGAATCTCAATATTCTCTTGGAAACACTAATAGAGCAGCTGGTGATAAGAAAGATAACTAGAATTTTCTTTAAAACTTGGGGGAGGCACAGTAGCACAGACACTGAGAGAAACAATTAATAAATGGGACCTCCTGAAACTGAGAAGCTTCTGTAAAGCAAAGGACATGGTCAACAAGACCAAAATATACAAAGAGCTCAGGAAATTGGTCGTCAAAAGAACAAATAATCCAATAAAAAAAATGGAGTATAGACCTAAACAGAGAACTCTCAACAGCGGAATAAAAAATGACTAAAAGACACTTAAGGAAATGCCTAACATCCTTAGCCATCAGAGGAATGTAAATCAAAACAACTCTGAGATTCCATCTTATACCTGTAAGAATGGCCAAGATCAAAATCACTGATGACAACTTATGCTGGAGAGGTTGTGGGGGAAAGAGAACACTTCTGCATTGCTGGTGGGAATGCAAGCTGGTACAGCCGCTTTGGATGTCAGTATGGAGATTTCTCAGAAAATTAGGAAATAACCTTCCTCAAGACCCAGTAATACCACTTTTAGGTATATATCCAAAGGATGCTCAATTGTGCCATAAGGACATGTGCTCAACTTTGTTCATAGCAGCGCTGTTTGTCATAGCCAGAACCTGGAAACAACCTAAATGCCCCTCAACTGAAGAATGGATAAGGAAAATGTGGTACATTTACACAGGGGAGTACTACACAGCAGAAAAAAATAACAACATATTGAATTTTGCAGGAAAATGGATGGAACTGGAAAACGTCATTTTGAGTGAGGTAACCCAGACCCAGAAAGATAATTTTTACATGTACTCACTCATAAGTGGTTTTTAGACATAAAGCCAAGAAAACCAGTCTACAAATCACAATCCCAGAGAACCTAGACAACAAAGAGGACCCTGAGAGAGACATACATAGATCTAATCTACATGGGAAGTAGAAAAAGACAAGATTTCCTGAGTAAATTTAGAGCATGGGGACCTTAGGAGAGGGAAAAGGAGGGGAACAGAGAAAAATATAGAGCACAATAAAAATCAATAAAGAAAAAAAAACTTGGGAGAGGCAAAGACGAACTCTGGTTCTAAAGCACACTTCTTTCTCATAGGAGGTGCTGGCCTGGTCTCACTTTTCATAGTGAGTAGCTTGGTGTATGGGAGGGGGAGGGAGCTGACTGTACTCTTCTGTTTCAGTGTTTCTGTCCCTGGGCTGTATGTTCAAGGATACACGCAGACATACCTAAGGAAATGTAAAATCTGCAAATGCATTGTTTTCTATTCCAATAAATTATTTTAGACCAGCTGCAAGTCAACTCAAGTGTGTATTTTTTTTTTAATATTCTCCCATGTGAATTCTTTGTACAGCTAAGATGGAAAAACACTCCTATGCATTAATAAGTCTTGGCTCTGCTCTTTCGGGGCACTGTTTCTGAATAGTTGATACATTTGCTCCAGGGACAAGGTATCCCCCTTTTTCCGTAGGTTTCTCAGTATATAGAATGCTGTCCTGAAAAAAATATTCCCTTTTAAAATGCTCATTGGATCGATGGTGCGCCTTGACATGGGGATATCTTGGTTACTCATCATGCCTAATGCTGGGTGTTCAGACGCCTGCGCTTTTACATGTAAATATACAAGTTAAAATAGTAATGTAGGAATTCAGCAGCAACTTGAAAGACTTAGCTGCAAGAATTTGTCAAATCTATACTTACTTGTGAGGAGGAAGAAGAGTTCCTGGTGTGATTCCAGGATGTCTTGCCTGAAAGCTGCATCTTGAGCATCTATCTGCAGAATATTTGGCAGTGGGAGGAATGAAGAAAGGGGAGAGAGAGGGTCTGAAGATGACTTCCCAAACATGCAGAGGCCCACACTCCATGACTCCGCTTCTCTTCTGAGTACACCAGAGCTTAAGGGTACTCCTCTCTCACTGCTGCAGAGACTCTTGTTACAAATAGGATGACGCTGCAAGTTAGGAAACCAGTTGAAACACTGAACATTCATTATTATTTATTATTATTCTTCAGGGATATTTTATTTTAAAAATGAAAGGAGAGAAAAGTATGGGGCTGTAAGCACTACTGTGTGAGAGGGAAAACTAGGGAATTGAAGGAGAAGTTGGACGTTGGTGTCACTCGGGAGGCAGAGACAGGCAGATCTCTGTGCGTTTGAGGCCAGCCTGGTCTACAGAATTAGAACTAGTTCCAGAACAGCTAGGGCTGTTACACAGAGAAACCCTGTCTCAAAAAAAAAAAACAATAATAATAATAATAATAATAATAATAATAATAATAATAATAATTAAAAGAACAGAGGTAGAGATGGAGAGCCCTGGGCATGTTTGTCGGATGTCAGACTCATTCTAGACGGAAGGAAGGTAAACCATGGACACGCATGTTCTTCAGGATCAGTTACTGATGTGGGATTCCACTTTGCATGCTACGAATATGTTTTATTACTATTTGTTAATAAAGAAGCTGCTTTGGCCTATGGCAGGACAGAATATAGCCAGTCAGGAAATCTGAACAGAACTATAGAGAAAAGAAGGCAGAGTCCGGGAGATGCCATGTAGCTGACGAAGGAGAAAGAAGCCGAACCCTTACCAGTAAGCCACAGTCTTGTGGCTATATATAGATGAATAGAAATGAGTTAATTTAAGATGTAAGAGCTAGCTTAAAATATGCCTGAGCCATCAGCCAAGCAGAGTTGTAAATAATATAGTTTCTGTGTGACTATTCGGGTCTGGATGGCTGGGAAATGAAACACAGCCTCTGTCTACAAGTTACTTTAAAATTTTGCAAACTCGGAACACAGAGACGTACTAACATTTAATCCCCCAGGCAAAACATCATGTGCTGTAGTACCGCATGGTACTGTTGACTCTGAAATAAAACGTTTTGTTGACACCATTTATTAATCTTAGTAATTGAATCTACTTCTTGATTGGTCAGAGAGGTAATTGATTATATCGGTTAAATATTTGTCTATACTTAGTCCATCTAGAATTCCAAACTTTACTTATAACAATTTAGATAATAGAGAGCTAAAAGAGAGTAGGGGTCTGCCTTATGTACGGGATTCATTTAGTTTAAGCTTTTAATAGAAAAAAATTGCATTGAGCCTCGATTTCAAAATTCTCAAAAAAAAAAGCCACCAATATGTTTAAGAATTTATTTATTTTTAATGAATCTTTTTAGGTAAAAAAAAAAAGTAAAGAATTTACTTCATCAGGATTTGACTGAATTTTACTCAAATGCATTTTCCATAAGAGTGTTTGAATAATTAATTGTCTAGGAGCTAATGTTTTAAGTATTTTCATGAAACAATGGACTAATTTTAGCAATAATGAACGCTTTATAAAGCCTCACTGTAGCAACCATTAATTAGCTTCATTAGTGCCTAAAGTTAATATTTTTTGTCCTCAGAATTTTATTTAACGAATAAATTTTAATCCCTCTGGCTCTTGGTCTCTATTAACTGTGGTAACTTACAGAACTTTAAGGCCTACTTTATATTTTCTATCTTTTACTTTGGTGCCAAGACCATAAGACTCGGGATTTACCTTTAAATTGAGCTCTATTTTTAAAATTTATTTTATTTTTTTTTAAAGAAAACACACTATCTTTTTTCATTTTACATACCAATCCCAGTTCCCTCTCCTTCCCCTCCTCCCATTCCCTCCTCCCACTTACCCTCCCCATCCCCCAACCATTCCTCAGAGAGGGTGAGACTCATTGCTTATATGTAGATTATTTTTGTTATTTTTTAAAAGAATTTTGTGCGTGCATACAAAATATTTTGATTATATTCTCCACCCCACCTCCTCCTGGATCCACCCTGCACCTCCCACCCCCTCCCAACTTTGTTTTTCTTTCATAACTAGCTGATTGCATTTTGTGCTGCTTAGGTATTTACAGACACTGGGTCAGCCACTGGAGTGTGGTTGGCTTACTGGGAGTTATCTTTTTGAATAAACTGATTCTCCTTCCCTCAGAAGTCATCAGTGGAAACGTGTACAATAACGTTTATTAAATATGGTCAACATATAATAAAATGTGCCAACAAATATGTTTTGGTATAGTTTCAACAAATTTGTATACTCATACCATTACAGTTCAAAGTAGAGGACTTTACCTACCAAGTTCCTTTCTGCCTTTTGCAGTCATGTATTACTTCCAGATAGTTGGTAACCACTGATCCACTTCTTATCCCTGTCAATTAGATCTCTCTTTCCTGGGGTTTACTAAGTGTAGTCCTGTACTCTTTAGTGTTGGACTTTTTACATTCAATGCACTATTTCAAATGGAAATTCATCCGTTAGCATGCATTCGTAGCTTACCCCCTTTTAATGTTCTAAATGCACCATTGCACCAGGGCGCTCTTGTTTCTATACAGTCATCTGCTGGTGGACATTTGGGATGGTTCCATTCTGAGGTCATTGTTAATAGCATTGTTGTGAATTTTCATGTACAAGCATGTATGATTTATGAACATGTGTTTTCATTTACCTTGAGCAAATACCTAAGAATACAATTATGTGTGTGGTCTCATGGCAAGTATACACTTACCTTAATAGCAATTGTTAAACTGTTTTCTAAAGTGACCATTCCATTTTGCTTATCCACTATTAAGACAGATGTGCTCCATTTGCTCTTCATCCTTGCCAACATTTTACATGTCAGTCACCTGGGTTATGTTTTGATTTTATATCATGGTTTATGTCTGTGAAGAAAGAGCCAGAAGGGCCTGTGGAACATTCAGCACAACTCCTGTGTTATGCTGATTGCCTCCAAGATGGGCCTTATGGATTACAGGGTCACAGTGCTCTTTGAAGCCCAAGCACACTATTGGATTTCACTAGAAATCCAAGAATCGCTAGCCGCCAAGGCCAGGTGAGTCTTATGAGTTTGTTCTTTACCCCTTTTCAGTGGTGAATCTTTAGGTCCCTTTGTCATCTAATTCCACAGTCTAACACCAGCTGGTGCCTCCTGGGCTCTCCTGGGCCTGCCAACACATCTGATGATGAAAGGTTGGCAGGATGCTTCTCTTCCCACCTGTGCCGACTCTTTCATTCGGTGATATGCTTTAATGAGGAAGGTGAGGAAAGCAAATGAGGGCCAGATGTACCAGATGTACCCATTGGTCTGAACAATTTTCTTAGTCGGGGTTCTAATGCTGTGAAGAGATACCACGACCCTGCCTATTTTGGAAAAGGAAAACATTCAGCTGGGGTTTGCCTACCATTTCAGAGATTCAGTTCTTTATCAGCATGGTAGGAAGCATGGTGGCACACAGGATGGCGTGGTGCTAGAGGAGATGGGAATTCTACATCTGAATCCACAGGCAACAGGAAGAGAGTAATGCTGGGCCTGGCTTGTGCTTCTGAAGCCTCAAAGCCTACCTCCAGTGATACACTTCCTCCAAAAAAGCCATATCTAGTCCATCAAGGCCACACCACCTAGACATTCTAAGTATTGCCATTCCCAGATGACCAAGCATTCAAATCTATGAATCAATGGGGGTTCTGTTTATTCACACCACTCCAACAATAATTACATTCCATGGTGAAATTAGAGAAATGCTAGGCCCATCATGCTCTGACAAAAGCTGGCAGAAGCAAGCTGCTTCCTTTAAAGCTCAAAGCTCTAGCAGAAAAGGAAGCCAACGACACTAGAAGAGAAGCAAAATATGCCATATCCCCCCTAATTGACAACCAAACAAGATGAATTGAAATTCAGTCAAGGCTTTGAGCATGTAGATCTGCCTTGTAGTGGATTCTTCCCCATGCTAAATTCTATAACTCTATGACAATGAAGTCTGTATTAGCTACTTCCTCTTTGTGATGAGTAAATGCTTAATAATCAGCATCTTAAGAGATGAGAGGTCTATTTTGGATAGTAGTTGGAGCAAGCACAACACATCATGGTTGGGAAAGGGTGGTGGCTGCAGCAGCTTGTAGCTGTGGCAATGTGCGAAGCTTCTTGCTCATATTTTGGTAGATCAGGAAAGAGAGAGCTTAGAACAGGGCTGGGCTATAACCCATAAGGTCCGCCCCAGAATCGCCTTCCCTCTAGTAAAGTTCTATTTCCTGAAGATCCCATAACTTCCCCTCAAACAGTTCTGTGAGCCATTGACTAAGTAAGTGTTAAAGTGTATGAGCCTATGGGAGACACTGAATCAAACCATCATGCAATCCACCCCATCTCTTTAGCCTTGGGGTGTGGGGAGCAGATAAAGTCCTGTGTGAATGTGTATGGTTGATATAAGCATGGCTATATCAAGAACCCCAGTACCTCGCACCCATGGGGATGGCAAAGCCTTCTTCAGCTTAGGATCAGTGAAATAGCAAAGCCTTCTCTAGTCTATTGTGCAGATGTTAGCAAAGTGTGCAGAAAATGTCGACAGCAGCTAGGTGGTGGTGGTGCACACCTTTAATTCCAGCACTCGGGAGGCAGAGGCAGGTGGATTTTGAAGCCAGCCTAGTCTACAGAGTGAGTACCAGGACAGGCTCCAAAGCTACACACAGAAACCCTGTCTCGAAAAACAAACAAAGAAGAAGAAGAAGAAGAAGAAGAAGAAGAAGAAGAAGAAGAAGAAGAAGAAGAAGAAGAAGAAGAAGAAGAAGAAGAAGAAGAAGAAGAAAATGTCTGTAGCTTCCTCCTCTGGGATGTATACAACTTAAGACGGTTCCCCTTCAGATTCCCTCTACCAAGATTAGCTACACCTACCTCCTTGTTCTGCTCTATAAAATAACCCTGCCTTCTCATCGAGTTGTATACAGTAACCCTGTGTCCTTGATGCAGTTGTATAAAATAAACACACTGAGTTTCCAGGCTAAAGCTGGTGCATCTTCATAAGAGCTCAAAGCACATCTTATCCAAGCTTTTTTGCATGTGTGTGTGTGCATGTGTGCATGTGTGTGCATGCATGCGTGTGTGTGTGTGTGTGTGTGTGTGTGTGTGTGTGGTGTCTTCATTCTCAGTTGTCCCTAATTGGCCAACCCCTAAGTCATTTCAGGTGGAGGCACTGAGAATGTGAACGGGCAAATGTTGTTGGACGCCTACCCGGCACTTCAGTCTCATGGTTCAATTATCCACCGCTAGAGTGTATCTCGTCTACAACTACAGACATGGGCCTGCCAGCTGCCTCTGGCTTCCTGGTGTTCTGTTTAATGTGTGACTTTGATTTTCAAAGCCATAAATAATATAGCTACTAGAGTTTTACTTATATCTACATCTCAAGTAAAAAAAATACAGAGGAAACAGTTATAAAAGGTTTTCAACAATCCCCAGTGACTTTAGAAATATTTTTTATTGATCACTCTGTCTTAAGGGTAGACTGAGGGATAGAACTTTGCCACAGTGCTTATAAAGGGGGAAATCCTAGGAACCTCGGTTTCCACAGTTCTTGGTTTTAGCTTTATACTTCAGTAAATATAATGCCTGGAACACTGACTGGTCCATTCTACTGAAGAATCTCAATACAGTTTTTCTTTTGATAAAATTAATAAAATAAAAAGTGAAGGTCTGGAGAGTAATAGTAGCTGATATTTAGTTTTGAAGGATGATCACCAGGAGGGCAGTAGTCACTCCCAGGGAGAGCTGGTGCACCCATGTTCGTGTCTAGATGTTCCACCACGAAGATACAGTCTTTCAATCAAAAGCCTGGTGTTTCCTCTGTACTCCACAAAGGGGCGAGGCCACATCAGCCTTATGAATGGGAAGCAGAGATCAAGTTAAAGTGGCTCCTAAGGGACTGGAGAGATGACTCAGCGGTTAAGAGCACTTGTTGCTCTTTCAGAAGACCAGGGTTCAGTTCTCAGCACCCATAAATGTCCATAACTTGGTTTTTGGGGAATCCAATGCCCTCTTCTGATTTCTTGACACATACACACCTGTGGTACACTACATACATGCATGTAAAACATTCATACACAAAAATAAAGAAATCTAAAACAATTTTAAGTGGTTCCTGGGTGCTTGCTCAGCGCCTTTTAAACAGCAATCTGCCTTGATGCTGTGTAGAAATAAACCTCCCTGAGATTCCAGACATCCTAGAGGGGTTTGTATGGACACAATATGCCCTAAAACTCGAGTCTCCCTAATGTGCTCTTCTGATATGTGTATTTTTAAAGCATAAAGAAGACACTTTAAAGGATCCATCTAGAGTCATAGTTTCAGGGATTAAAATGTATGACTTTCACATTAGGATTCTCCAAAGAGACACTCAGTTACATATGTAGTATAATGGCCTGGATCAGGTGATTTGGAGGCTGAGAAGTCACAAAATAAACAGTGCAAAGACTTGAGAATGAATAAGACCCGTGGCTGAAAGATCCATCAGTCAGAAGCCAAGAGAAGACCCATGTGCTTGTGTGAACACTAAAGCATAGAATGCGCTCTCTCTGGCTTTACTTTTCTATCTGTTGAGGCCTTCAAAGATTGAGTGATGTCCACCCTGTTCCAATCTTATCTACTGAGTCAAATGTTTTTATTCTTTGAAGGTACCCATAGACACACCCAGAATAAAATATAACTAAATATCTGGGCATCAGTCATGTTGTCGTATAAAATTAACCTTTACAGCCTTGACCCAAAGTCGCTTCATCTCTCCCTGCCCATTTCCTCATTTGTAGAGTGAGAATGACATCATCAATTTAGAAACATAAGTAACATAAGTGCTCCAGCATCCTGCAAGGGGCGGGAGTAGGACAGGAACGAAGCAGCTCTAGAGAAGGTCCAAGCTGACTCATCTCTGTAGCTGTTGCTCCATTCTGGACTCCATTGCTGCCCTATTCCTACTCTTTTTCTCTTTATAGTGGCTCTGATACCAACACTTGAAATTCAAGCCTGCATCTGATTCTTCAAAGAGACATTGCCTTCTATTCTATTATTTGGCAGCCTCTCCTCACTAGAGATCTGATTGCTTCCCTCAGAGTCTTTGATGAAGGCTAAGACAGAGAACAGATGAGGTGGATCAAGAGGACAATGCTGTCTTAAGCTATGGCTTTTGGTACTGTGGGGGCTGAATGACTTCCTCTCAAGCCATCTAAATACTATTGATACAAGCAAGAATCCAACAGCATTTCCCTGTGGTTTCTCGGCTGCCATATTTATTCTAATGACCATGGGTCTCCATGGAGATAGCTCTGGGGGTAATATTGGAAACTGAGGATTATGTCTATGATGTAGGCCAGAGATACATGAGGGTGATGGAAATATTTGATGTAAAAGAATTCTCCCCTTTACACACATATCTAAAAACTATTAATTTTAGGCAGCAGCAAGGAAGAAATACATGAAAGGAAATTGATTTCTATTTAAATGGTATGTTTTCATCACCTTTCTTTGGAGTCCCAGCATTCATCTTTGAATACCTGTGCTAATTGATTTCAAATGCAATTCAACACCGTAGCTGTAGAACAATAAATCTCGGGCCTAAAGGCTAAAGGAAGGAACTTGAACAGGCAGGGGATATAACACTTGGCACTTAAAAGGGGCACCTATGTCATGCTGGGGTGACTCCAGGAATCGTCTCCTGATGGGAGGTGACACTATTCCAGTCAGTAGGAGACTCTTAGTTGTAGTGGAAATCCTCCAAGTGATGTAGGGATTGTAGAATTTTGAGCCACAGCTTGGTTTTAGATGGACTATGTCAAGGCAAGCTTTGGGCATCTCAAAAGGAGGAAAGTGTAGCACCTGTTGGCTTCCTGCCCAGCAACACTTGCTACACACACACACCTCACAGACCTACAGTCTCATCTTGGTATGCCTCTTTCCTACTGTCTTCTTTGTCTAAACTTGATGCCCATTACTCTTCAGGTATTTTAACTTGAAAGGCATATGGCTGATCTGGTTCCTGTAAGACATGGATGGGCCATATGGTAGACTCAAATTTAGCACTCTGAAGTTATAATTACAATATGAAAATCTAGTCTGTGATCAACACAGAGGGGAAATGGACCTTTTGGATTTTGTGCTGATGGTTCCGTATGGGCCAATGTCTCAGGACCTTGCTATTTCTCATCTCTAGAGAAGTGAGGGCTGGAGGATGTAGCACAAGAGCCGGATTAAAAGACTAGACAGGCACAAAAGGTCATGATGAATATTCTTACTCAGGGGTTCCATAAAGGCTGTAATGTTCCTTTCCAGAGAAAGAACAGAGCCTGTAAAAGAGAAGGCCACAAGCCCATCAGCGTGCTCCGTGCTAAGAAGCTGACCAATCATGAAAAAGTAATGTGCCTATACTGAAAATAATTTATCAGAGTGGGGTCCAATGTCTGAGAGCCGCTCCATCAGGTGGCTTAGTTTGGAAGAAGAGGACAGATGATGTGGCCAGTGTGCAGAGCTCAGAAGATCGTGCATTGCAAACATTCACTCTCTTGGAGGCTGACTCATGCCGGTGGGCTGGTAGAACTGACAGTCATGTTTTGTGCCAGATGTGACATTCTCTGCAACAGTATGGAATCTAAGTAGTGTCTTGACGTTTCCCGAGCTACACTTCGGCAGGCCAGAGCCACCTACAAGGGTTCTCCTTTAAATTATTGACAGACGGAGTTTCTTTCTGATCATGAAGAGTTCTTGTGCAAGATCTATAGAAGCAACGTCTATAGAAGATCGAAACACAAAGTGACTTCAGTCAGTTTGAACTCAGAAGCCATTCATCTAAATTTACAATGTCTTTATGAATCAGACTGAGATAGACTGAGCTACTACTGGTCTTGATGGTTTATAGTTGTGTATAGACACTGCTGTGTTCTTTCTGGCAAGCATTGCACTGTCAGGCGAATACATGTAAATATAAAATAATTTCTGTTTTGTTAACAACGTGGAATGAGCTGCCCTGAAGCCTACATCTCTCCCTGCCATTATCTCATTCATTCATTCATTCATTCATTCATCCTTTTTCTCTCAAGGAGTTTACCATCTTCTGGAAAAGAGCAAACAACGAACAGACAAATGTCTCTCCCCTGTGTCATGATGATAGAATTAGTAAGATTTAAAGCATGAAATCCTGGCTATTGGCGAGTCCGAAGCAAGCTTCCACGTCTGTTCTTAGACTGTTTTCCCATCTCTCACCTGCCAGCTACCTCTGTGGCCCACTGTGCTTTGACACGCTGCGGTATAAAATGGCACATTGTGGCATATTATTCGGTGGAGGGCTGGCAGAGAGGAAAGAACAGCCTTCTAGTTCATGCTGAGAGTAACTCTTCTCACACCCACTTCCCACTACAGCTAACTCCTGAATTCTACTTTGAGCTGGGAGGCTCTGGCAGCAAAGACAGCACATGGAGGGTGAATAAGATTTCCACTAGACCCGTTGGTCTCTCCTCCCAAAGCACTGTAGAGCCAGGAATCCGTGGGAGCTGAAGAAACCACAGTGAGGAACTGTGACATGCATGGTTGCTCTCTAACTAAACTTCTGGGGAGTGGGGACATCATCGTGCATATATCTGCTGCTGCAGGAGCTGTGCCTCCCTGAAAACTGTCCCTTTGTGAAAAACTCCTCACTTCATAGCCCTGATATAGAGAAAAGGGCTACGGGAAATAACCTGAAAAGGAAAGATACAGGCATTAACAAGCAGGGCTTGCTGGGTGACGAGGTCTGTTTCTCCTGAAGCTCTCCCTGCTAAGGGACCAAGGAGGCCAAGGGTCAAGCTCTCCCTGGAGCCTGGGCCGAAGGGAACATGACTCATCTTCCTGACCAGGCCATTCGGGAATGCTTGCCAGCCCTTTCTCGGCACTGGCCTTTTCTCTCTCATGTTTCCTGCCCAGCAAGCACTTGAGTCTTTCCCTTCAGGGTCTGTACTGGGAAGGATTGTTGAACGTTTTTCATCACAATTCATAGCCTATCACTATTTGTTCCCATGGGGAGCCCTCTACCTTGCTAGGTGGCCTTCTACAATACTTTATACACGACAGGGAGTTGAGGGGAGAGGAGTTGGTTCCTTAGATTCCTGACCAAAACAAAACCAAACCCAAAAATCCATATCAAGTGTCACAGTACTGCTGTGCATAGTCACCGCTGATCCTCACAGACAGTAGGAAATACCCACTGCTCCCTTTAGTACCCCCGGTCAATCTGGGTGTTTCCTCACCACCTTACTTCCTGCTCTTACGAATGCCCCTGTCCTCTTCTCATGATGCCCACTACAGCTGGATGCTGACCTTGGGCATCTCAGTGACCTCCAACACAACTATGGGGAAATGGCAGTTTTCCACCAGTGTGTAAGCCTTGTGGTGCAAGGGGAAGCTGAAGCCAGGAAGGAGGATGGGCTTCTGGACATGAGAGGACATTTGAGAATGTCCGATGGTGTTAGACATTGCTGCAGTGGAAGCATGCTGTCCTTCCCCCCATACGTACATGTTGTCACCAGGCCATCTTCTCTATTTTTGTGTCCCCCCAGCACTTAACATGTACTGCGTGGTAAAAGGAATTTATCATATGCATGCATAAATGAATACCTGAGTGCATTAATAAGTGAACACAAGACAGAGTCTGCAACTTCAAAGTGCTTACAATCTTTTGCAAGGCAAGATTATCCTACATCAAACAATTAAAGAACAGCACAAGATGGAACCTAATTAATTTCTAAATGATCGAGTGCAGGCTATAAGTGCCAGAGTTTCAGAGACGGAAAAGATCAATGCGGACCGGAGGAGTTAATGACGGCTTAAATATAATTCCCCGACATTATAGTACCGTGGAAACAGCAGTGCTGGTCTTAAAGCCAAGGAGATGAAAGCCAATACATGGAACCTATTTACCCAGCGTTGCACGGCAGACCACCATGATATGGGGGATTGAATTAATAACATTGGCCTTAGGGGTTAGTGCTGTTCAAGTGCCCTTGTTCTTACACACAGTGATGGGCTCTTATCTAATTAATTCTCATTGTATTCTTTTTCTAAGAATTTTCCATTGCTGTAAAATTCACCTAATATCAAACTAGCCATTTTAAAGGAAGCAATTCAGTGCCGTGCAATGAGATGCTCACGGCTGTACATCTGCCACATCTTTCTCCAAATCATTAGCATCTTGGAAGAAAACCCATCATTTTTAACCTAGTCGTGTAGAGGTGCAGGCTGAAAAGAGCTCTGGAGAGTGGGGCTTGGAGTTTGCATCTGAGGTGTGTGAGTAAACCAAGCAGATGCAAGCCAGGCAGCGTCCATTCCATCATTTGTAAACCGACAGGGTTTGACTAAGAGGCTACCAAGGTCTTCCATCCTTGCAATGTCACAATTCTGACTACAGTTGTCTCTTACATTTAAAGGCAATTAATACCGAACACATTTCTAGATTGGTTATAATACATAAAAAGGCCCTCCCGTGTGTGTGTGCACACACATGTGTGTATACACACACACACACACACACGTATATTATGAAGGGTGGCCTTGAAAGGAAGGGATGAGTAACTGGGGCTAAGATATGGCCAGATAATATATCAATAAAAGGTAGAACTGGAGAAGATCTAGCTATTACATTTTTGACAGCCTCTTTTCATGTCTACCTTCTTATTGGACAGTAACTAAACACAGAATGGCTTATTTCAGAGATACATTAGCTACTACCAATGGGCTATGTCTGTGTTCTGATAAATTTCATATATAATCCCAAAGATGAAAATTCTTTCATTTCTTCCATTCCAGTTATATTTTTGATTTTAGAAGATTTTTAGAATTTTATACATGAATATAAATTTATATCATTTCACTTCCCTCATCTCAAACTCCTCCCATATCCCCACTCTCTCTAAAATCTATGACCTCTTCTTCTGTAGTTATATATGGATATATACATATGCATATG
The DNA here is from genome assembly GCF_014885135.2 of Alexandromys fortis. Classification (NCBI taxonomy): domain Eukaryota; kingdom Metazoa; phylum Chordata; class Mammalia; order Rodentia; family Cricetidae; genus Alexandromys; species Alexandromys fortis. Next base: position 3,810,094 of record NW_026067979.1, on the reverse strand, counting down.
TACATATGCACCTATAAATGCACCCTGCTGAGTCCACTTAGTGTTGCTCCTATGTGTGCTTAGATCTGAGTGTTCAGATTGGATAAACTCAAAGGCCTATCCCCGGAGAGACTGATTTTTCTGGTCTCAGTCCCCATTAATTGTCTGTAGCTCTTCATTTAGGCGTGGGGCCTTGGGAGATTTTCTCTGTCTAGACTGGCATGTCGTCAGTGTTTGGGTCTTGTTTAAGTTACCTTATTTTTGTGATTTCATGGGTGCAGCTCCCTGTCCTGTATAGAAGACACTATCTTGAAGCAGACATCCTGGTTCTCTGGCTCTTGGAATTTTTCTGTCCCCCTTCCTTGATATTCCGAGTCTTATAGAGGTTCTGTGTAAAAGTATCAGCCAGTGGTAGGCAGGGTGAGCCTACTCCGAGGTCTTTTTTTTTTTTTTTCCGAGACAGGGTTTCTCTGTGGCTTTGGAGCCTGTCCTGGAACTAGCTCTGTAGACCAGGCTGGTCTCGAACTCACAGAGATCCGCCTGTCTCTGCCTCCCAAGTGCTGGGATTAAAGGCGTGCGCCACCACCTCCCGGCTACTCCGAGTCTTTACTGCTTCTCCTTATCAACTTTTTACATCTCACTGATAGAACAGATTCCCATTTCTCAGAAGGGTTTCAGGCTTGAGACTTGATAGCCCAAGCCAACGCCCAGAATCTCTAAACTAATGGAGCGAAACCGGGGTAGCCGTGTGCTAAGATTCCGGGTTCATGAAGATTCTGCTAAAATCCATGTGCTACTATCTGTGCAGTGGTGGTTAATTCTCTGTGCCCACTTGGCTGGGTTAGAGAATGCCTACCGAGCTGGGGAAACCATCTCTGACCAGGTCTGGGAGGAGAGTGTTTCCACGTGCAGTCGGCTTGTGAATCACCAACTCAGTGAAGCTTTGCCGTCTTCGCTGAGGGTGGGTGCAACGCTTTAAATACCGGATAAAACAGAGGCAGAAAAGGGGAAATGTTCTTACTTCTTTAGCTAGACTTTCCCCTTCTCCTGCCCTTTGACCTGAGGCTTCCGGTTCTCAGTAATGAGATCGGTATCATCAGGATCCCAGATCCTCAGGCCTTTTGAACTTGAAGTAAATTACACGCTGTCTTTCTTCCTTTCTCTCTTATTAAGGGTTGGAAATTGAACTTTGGACTACACTCACGTTAAGTAAACTCTCTACAACTGATGTATGTTCTCGGCCCTGCCATCTTTATTAGCTTCCAATTCGCCAATGGTTGATTGTGAACTTTCTCATCGCTCAAAAGAATATCTATATTCATACATATATATGTATATATATTCATATATATATATATGATACTCTGGACCTATAAGCTACAGGGTTGTTGCTTGGATACCCAAATTTATGAGAGTAAGTAAAGAGGCACAGAACAGAATAAACAAAGGTAGGTCACAGGACACTTTCTGGTATCAGCCTGGCTGGTTTGTCCATTTAATAAATAGGTTATTTAGGCTAACTTGGTCTTTTGGGTGTGTGACCGTCAGCTTAGAGAAGATAGTGATGTGGTAACAAATAGCTGAGCTAATTTTCAAGATTGTAAAAGTACTGATCTAAAACTCAGTAGCGCTATCAAATGAACAAAACTTTCATTTCTTATTCCAGCTTCTCATTCTGGCACCTAGGTTAAGGAATGGGTCCTTATCGGAGCCGCGCTGACCCTGAACAGAGTTAAAAGCTAAGTACAAAATCTTCAGTGACTCAGAGTTTCCCACAGGAAGTGGATTACATCACTCTATTTTATTTATTGTACTAAACAAGTTATACGGCCAAGATAGTCAGGCATCAATAGGGTGGAGAAGAACACTGAATATATGAATATATATACATATATAACCCACCACAAATTTACCCCAATTACTCATCTGTAAAATAGAAATAACAAAAGTACTTGTTTCTTCCATTTAGAGTAAGATACAATCAGACCCTACTTAATCAAATGCTTGACACATAAGAAAGATAATAGCTGCTGTCATGATCTTATATATACTATATATACAATATATACATTTGGACATGTTATACATATGTATATTATGTATGTGTACTGGTATATTTTCATTGTGAAAGTAACAATAATCGAGGGTATTAAGGGTATTAAGATTATATTAACCCCTTCCAACTCTACCCTGCCCCTTCAAATATCCCCTCCCCTATGCACCCAACTTTGTGTCCTCATTTTATTAAAAATCCAGTGACTCTTATTTGTGTGTCCCTACACTGGAGCATGGTTGTCATGCTGGGGCTGGGGGGGGGGCATTTGTTAGCCTGTAGCATTGTTGCCCTAATATAGAGTCACTCTGTTTAAATTCTTTGTGTGTGTGAGCATGTGTTTTAAGAAGGTTCTGTGGTAGTGGGTTTCCATATTACCTTTTCCAAGGGTCTGTAGTATTAGAGTGTCCTCCCCTCACCCTCCTCTACCTTCCATTCCACTTAATGCTTCCTACTTCATTATTCCCCTTTAGCCCTTTATACTGCTGTATTATATTTTCCCTCTCTTGAAAGTCTCTTTCCCATGACCCTTTACTAATTCTCTGACCTCTCTGATCAGAAAACATGTAAGTTTAAATGTGAAGATAAGATCCATAAAGGACAACAACCATATGCCGTTTGTCTTGCTGGGTCTGGGTCGCCTCACTCAGAATGATAGTTTCCAGTTTCAGCCATTTATCCATGAATTTCATTTTTCTTAGCAGTTGAATTTCCATTGTGCAAATGACCCACCATGTCATTGCCGATCGTCAGCTGACGGACATTTGGGCTGAATCCCATTTTCTAACTACTATACATAGAGCAGCAGCGGCTCAGCAATTCATTTTCTACTCCCTTCTACTCTGTTCCATTTGTCCTTCTTCTTCTCTATTAGGACTGTGCAATTTATATTGATATTAATGAAGTAACTGATTGAAATCTCATAGGATTCAAGTCATCAGTTCTTCAGGGACTGTTCATGCGCACATCATTCCCATATCCTTGATGGTCATTCAAATCCAAAGACTGTCTAGTGGCCAACAGTATCTATAGTTAAGATATTAATAAACCAAATGCTTTGAGGCATTAGAAGGGGAACTGACAAGAAGGTATACACAATTTAAAAATGTAAAAAAATGCATTTGATAGATTTGAAATGACATTTCAGAACAACTTAGGAACTACAAGTGAGTTGGTAATATAATGTCTACCTTATCCTAACTTCACTTGGAAAACATTTCCTTTTTTAATTTAAGGCAAGGAAAAAAAAAAGTCAGGGATCCCGAAGTTCATTCCCCTTCTTCCAGACCCAGTGTTTAAGTCTCTTGTACTTGAATTATCATAAAAGCCTCTATAATTGCCTGAGCATGTTAATTTATCCTGCGACTAGCTGGTTTTTATCTGTCTGTCTTTAAAGGATTTAAGGGGTGACAGGGAACAGCTGGAATGATGTATTCAATCTGTGAATGGGCTTCTGACTTCACAGACAGGTGGATGCGCTGAGTGTGCCCACACAGAGAGACGAGCATGTCGCTGCCGTGGCTGCCTGACTCTTCTCAAGCTGGCCAGTTTGTTTCTATTGTCTCTCCTCCAGTCCCTACTCCTGGAGCGTGCCCTCGTTCCCTCTCTCTCTCTCTCTCTCTCTCTCTCTCTCTCTCTCTCTCTCTCTCTCTCTCTCTCTCTTCCTCCCTCCTTTCCTCCCTTTCTCTTTTTTTCCTTTCAGCTTTCTCACCTATCCCCTTTAACCCAATGATTACAGCCTTGCTGGAGGCAG
>NW_026067979.1:3735707-3806287 GCF_014885135.2 Alexandromys fortis | reverse complement strand
CCCCCCCCCCCCCCCCGCCGCCGCCATCTTATTATTGTTGCTATAGCCAGCACCGGGAGTAGCTTCAATGCGCATATTGATAATCACAGCTGGGACTGTGTAAGCAAAATCAAACCAGTAAAATAAGAGCTAGGAGATGGTCAGGGACCATGGAAAACCCATTGATTGCTGCTGCCTCCGCCTCTTTCTGTATAAGGCAGAACGCACGTAGAAGAGCAGAGCTCCCGGTAATTTCTGGCAAACAATGTGCTGTGGCGTGTTATTCATTTGTAGGCCCTGAAAATCGAAATGGAACCCCCAGGTCCCCACAGAACATGCTTCATTAGAGGGGAGAGGAGACTGCTGCTGACTGGGCACAGCATTTTCGACTCTGAAGCACAGTGGGGGGGGGGGCGGCAACAGGTGGAGCCAAAGCTCTGAGGCCTGCGCTAAGCAAGGCCCTGACTCTGAGAGAAGCCCAAGCCAGAGGAGTTATCCCTTTCTTCGTTAGGGTCTGACATTAGTAAGACCAAAACTGCCACCCTGAACTGATTAATTGGGGAACTCGGCCACCTGCAGCCCCTTCACCTCTGTCCTAGGGTTCTCATAAGGGTGAACTAAGACACGGTGATGCTAAGCCGTTCATTCTGCACGAATCTCTTTGACTTTATAGATCCATGCAGCATCATGATAGGCAGAGGTGTGTGTCAGGAACAGCCTGGTCAGGTCCGAGGTGACACCCTCCATCCAGGTATAGAGACAAAGACACATTTTCCAAATCGGAACAAGATTAAAGGAAACCATCAAGAGATGACGAGTAAGCCTGGGTTAGTGCAGTAGAAAGAGAATCTGCTCTTAGGACTAAATAGTTAACAAGAAAGCAGGCTTCAAAGCTCAGAGAGGGCAGCAGCTGTCACTGTGTTTAAAAAAAAAAAGGCTGCCCCATAAAAGGTGTGCTCTTTGTTAGACTTAGTGCTACAAAGAGTGACCATGACCCAAGAGAGGAGGAGGTGATAATGAGGGTGAACACCCTGGCCTCACTCTCTTCCCTCTTTCTCATCCTCTGGCAGAGAATTTTATTTGTTAACCCAAAACTGGGAAACAGAAGACAAGGAATTCTGTTCCCAGATTTCCCAAGTCGGTGGCATGAGTCTTTTCTGGAATGTCTAACACAACCTTCCTGCTTTTTATCCCCAAAGCCTTCTGAGAATTTGCCAATTTCTTCGCCGTGTATCTACTCATACTCTGTTATCCACATTAAACTCTGGAAAGCAGTGGAGATTTCCATTGCAGTGGGTACAGTCTATGAATGGTTAGAAGGGTTGGAGCTGTTTGTGTTGGTCTACAAACAAGGTCAGGCAGGCATTGCTGATTCTCTGGGCAATTAAAAACACTTTTCATTTTATGGTAACATAATTCAGGCATCTTAACATCCTACGTCAATGCATGACATGATCCTGGAGACCCAAAAATAATGGAAGGATCCAGTCAGTGATGACTTGACAACACCTGAAAGAAGTCAAAAGGGGATACCTCAATTGCCAAATGTTTTTAGGGAACTTCCTGAGCAGATCATATATTCAGGAACCTTCAAAACACTGAGGAAATGCCCTCTGGTATTCTAATTTTGCATATTGCATGGTACCTTGCATACCTCTTGATTGCATCTGTGCCATGGTGTCTCCATCACCATTTCAAGCTCTTGGTGATTAGACCCTATCTTTGTTGTGTTCAGCCCAGCAGAGTGACGAACAATCCAACCCCCATTTCGGAGGTGACAAACTGACAGAGATCCTGTGTTCTAGGCCAACAGATTCTTCGTGATCCTCCTACAGAGCAAACATCCAGAGGCTGTAGCTTAGAAAAGGAAAAAAGCAGTCTTCTCCCACAGTCTCCCACACTCAGCCATCCTTACGGTCCCACAGCCAGCTGCTCAGTTTAAGGAAACCCTGGCTTGAAAAATAAGAGGAGGAAATAAAAGAGAAAAAGAAGGAAAAAAGGAGAAGGCAAAGAAAAATAAAGGAAAAAGAGCAAGGAGAAAAGAAGGATGAGAAAGGGAGCTGAGAAAAGAAATAATTCCCTCAGACTCCCAGGACTGACCTAGGAATCTGTGGTGGTTTGAATGAAAATGGCCCCTATAGGCTCATAGGGAGTGGTTTTATTCAAAAGGATTGGGACATGTCGCCTTGTTGGAGTAGCTGTGGTCTTTTTGAAGGAAGAAGCCACTGGGGGTGGACTTTGAGGTTTCAGAAGCTCAAGTCAGGCCCTCCGGCTCAGCCTTTCTTCTTGCTGCCAGAGGTAGACCTCTCCAGCATCATGTCTGCCTGGCACCATACTTCCTACCATGGTGAAAATGAACTAATTCTCTGAACCGTAAGCCAGCCCCAATTAAATGCTTTCTTTTGTTAAGAGTTGCCACGATTATGATGTCTCTTCACAGCAAAAGAAACCCTAACAAAGACAGTATCCAAATGTTCCAACTCCTTTGGCTATTGGCCGCAGTAGGCAGGAAGCTCCATGCAGCCAGCACAGAGTCCAAGAGGGACCAATTTTCCTACAACCCTTCCAGAGTTTCCCATGAAAATATCACTTGTAAAAATGTATGAAGTCTTGTCTTCAAGCCAGGAATACACAGAGTTCACCTGAGGAAGGGTGAGAGGGTCAAGCCAAAGTGACAACATGACATTTGTTTCGATGATGCTTTCCTTGATTCCTAAGGCATTTCCAACATCAAATGGGTGAGTAAGTTAGTTAGTTATAAGATCTCCCATGATCCAATCATAAAGCTAAATTGATGCCTGGTCTGTAGTTGAGAGCGGCACATGTTAAAGAGGGAGGGCATGAACCACCTGTTCTAATGCTTTCGGTGTCGAGTTGGGAAGATGGGAACTAGTGGAAACATGGAGTCTCAGCTCATCTCTGAGGTTCTCTCTGAACTCTCTCCTGTGTCGTCATGACTCTGGAGTCATACAGACCTGAAATAGATCTCAGAATTTACAACAGTTTCACTGGAAGACTTTGAAGATATTAATTAATCTTTCTAAAGTGTGTTTGGCTTCTCCTGGCAATGAACACAATGTGAGCGTACTGAGGCATTTATTCATTCATTTAACAGATACCTTGCAAAACCACTGTGTCTGGAGAACTGTGTTCTGGAAAAACTGTTACTAATTCCTTCTTTCGTGCAATTTACATTCTAGTGGACAAACAAGGCGCATCCTGGGCCTGGGAAGCATCCTATTGATTCCAGTTGGGGTGTACTGATTCAATGTGGCCCTTCAGAAGGCTTGTCTCTTCTGAGAAGATGCTGAGGTGAGGCTCAGGGATGAGAATGGGGGTGGGGGAGGAAGGAGAGTAACAGAGAGACAGAGACAGAGAGATACAGAAACAGAGAGATACAGAGACAGAGAGAGATAGAGACAGAGAAAGAAGGGAACACAGAACAAAGGAATAGAAATAAAGGAGGGAGAAAGAGAGAAGGGGTAATAAAAAGACAGGGATGAAGGGGTGGAGAGAGAGTGAGAACTGTTTACCCAGTATGCACTGAACAGAGCTGGGACGGGCACTCAGACATCTTAGAAAGTAAGATGCTTCACGGAAGTCAGGCTTCAAACCCCTCAGGTCACAAAGAAAGCTACTAGCTCCTCTGCTGCACCTCCCTTGAAGACTTGTTATTTCTAAAAGAACGCAGGGTAGCTCTGCCCCTCCGCCAGCAAGGATGCCAGATTTCCCTCTCAATGTTTCAACGCTCTTCTTGGAAAGGCGGACCCATGCATGCTCACTTTATGTGGGACAATGCCTGCTAAACTGGGTCAGAAAGTGTGGGAAATGGAAAAGTACTCAGAAGCGATTCTCGGGCAGACTCCGAGGCTGCCTTCTCCCACACACTAGTGGGGTGCGCAGGTGGAAGAACGGAAGGGGAGCCTCGTCCTTTACACCTCCTCTCTTGCCAAGCAAAATGGGAGCTCGTGAGTAAACAATATTTCCCTTGCAGAGCAGTGGAAGGGAAAGATGAAGCTGCTAAAGCCTGAGGTCCCCTCATCCGCCGGCCTAGGAATCCAGGAAGTCAAACCTGCAGGACTGCCTTCCTGGGACAAGTAAGAACTGGAGGCTGCACAGTTGGCGGCAATGAAGGTCAGTGATAGGCAACAGGGTGTATAATTCAGAGGGCCTTGTGCTTCAGTAGCCCTCGGTTATCTTGGAAGAAAGAGACAAAGTCTGGGAAGTTAAGGTGGCTAAACACACTTTGCCTAAACAAATGAGAAGGCCCCTATACTCTCCTCATGGCCTTGCGATATTTCTAAGACTCTTGCATTTTTTGCTCTGTTTGAACTTAAATGTTTTCTTTAATATATTAGGTCATGACGTTTTTATTGATTATCATGAGATAAATGATATCACTTCGAAAAACATTTTCTCTCTTTCGTCACTTTAAATAAAGGGGATGATACATCAAATGGCAAAAACTCTCCTTGAGTCTGAGTTTGTTATGAGCCCACATATTTTGCAGAAGAGATATTTTTTTTCAACTCACGGGGTGGGGGGGCAGAATGTGAAAGAAAATTTAAGGGTTCCTTCTGCTCTTTTTGTCAATTCCCTTGAAGTTGAAGGTTAATCTTGTCTGGTCTGTGGATTGCCAGATTGGGTTGCTATCCCCTACCTTTCTTATTTAGCTCTTTGGATAGTCCCCAGGCCTGGCTCAACATGGGTCCTGAAGGGGTCAAAGCGAGCTTTTTTCTAAGCCGGGGCTAAAATGGCTATGTCTGCTCAGACTGCTCACTCCATCAATTATTCCGCCCCTCTGCCATTTGACTCACTAGGTAAGAGTCTATCAATCAAAGTCTCCGTGGCCATTTGTCAGCTCTGCCCAGCCCACTGATGTTCACGGACAAACATCAGTCTATCGCTTTGGAGAGGTTAAAGGCAACTTTTCATGACGCCTTGAAGAACTATTTCATATTTGAATGCCTGTCAACCATTTCGAAGATGAATACTGGGGGAAAGAGCATCTATTCTGACAGACTACGTCAAATGCCCTTCAAGGCAAATACTTTGGCTCACACCAGCTTTCTGTATCCACATTGAGGACCCTGCCCTCTCAGAGGGAACTCTGATCTCTATATCGGTCCCAACCCTGTGGTCAGGAAACAAGCCCTGCCCCAGATCTGATAGTAACTTTATGAGAAATGTTAATGTGGTCTCTGTTTTCCACCTCCTATTGTGACCAGAGACTCTATCACTAAAGATTGAAGAAATCAACCTGATGAAAACCTGACTTGGGCCTAGGGGTGAAGTACCCGAAGTCTCCACTGAGGGCCGGTTAGCATTTTAGTGTGATCTCATATCCACAGAAAGGACTGAAGTGGAAGATTCTAGAAATGTGTCTGGTGTTACTTCTCTGCTAAAAAGCTTCGTGTGGTTCAGAATCTGCTCCAGCCTTCTTGTCTTGACATTCAGAGCTAGGTCTGTGAAACCACACCGCTCCCCTACTGCGTAAATTTCTATCCAGGCAAGCCTACTCTGGTTCTAATACACAAATTCTTTTTTTCTCTACTCTTCCAGGATCCCGTCCTTCTTTGAGTCCAGGTTCCATCCTGAGCAGCTTTGTGGCACCTTCTCTTATCAGCTCAAAGACCTGACTTCCCTCTTCCCTTCTTGTCATTGTGGCTCACAAGGTAAGTGTCACGAACAACCCCCATGCTGGACCTGCTGAACTAGTCCTCAATTCTTGGATCAAGACTTAACTTTTCTTGAGTTCTTTGCTTAAGTAGGTTGGGCACTCCTCAGGGGATCAGATTTATATGTGATTCTTCTTCGGATCCCCTGGCAGACGGTAGGAGTTTAATCAATGTACACTGTGTAATCGATATGAAAATCGTTCTATCGCCAGAACCTCATCCAGATCCCAAAGCCACAAGGCACAAAGCTCTCTCACTCACTGATCGAGTTGAGAACTTGTTCGTGCTGTGATTATCGACTTGCAAAAGAAGCATGCGCATCGAATTACCCTACTCCCTCAGTGTCTGGACAGTCCTATGCAAGGTCTCATCCTTAAAATGATGGGATTTCCAGGATCAGAAGGGTGAAGTCCAGGGATTGGCCTCAGCTGCTACCCTCCTTTTTTTCATCTGCTCCAGCATAGCTGTGGACACACAACTTGGTGTTGTTTACTGATAATTTTGTCAAGTATCAGCTGCATGCTCAGCACTGTTGTTAACATCCCACATATTTGAATTCTTTGGAACGGGTCTCTGCTTCCTTTTAAAGGTAACTTAAATAACAGTGACATTGTGGCACAGAGTCACATGGCTAGAAGAAGCATGGCTCAATCTCCTTTGGCTTACTCTACTTCCCATTGAACTTACCCTGAAATCTCCCCCGCCCCATTTTTGAAATACTATAAATAGCATGATAAGGAAGCTTCTTCATCTAGGGAACAGGAATGAGGATACTCCATCACAGACCTACAACTTCTTCATGGGTACTAGAAGCCAGGATGAAATGCTCCATGTGGCTGTTTCAGAGAAGAAAGAGAAGCCAGTAACACCTGTGCTGATACCCAAGACATATTTAGGGCTTCAGCATACTCTTATCCATGTCCTACAAGAGCTGAGCGATATGAACATATAGTATTGTAAAAGGCTCAACCCTTCTTGGCCAACAGAACACACATGGCATCCATTCATTTTTTTATGTATATGCAGCGAGTGTTTGCTGAGTGTCCATGACATTCCAGATACCTGTAGATAGAAAATGATCAATGCTTTCCCTTGGAGAAGTGACTATCTAGAGAAAACGTGGACATGCAGATACACAGTCATATAGAATCAAGGGGTGACCCCGAGCAGAATGGCAGAGAAAGTCTGATGTGGGAGCAGGCTCTCCCCTAGCTAGCTCTCCATTCTCATGTTTGCACTCATTACCCTGTTGTATCTTCTACCCCTATTATGCCAATAGAGTCCACCATGCTTATGGAGAAAGAAGGGACATTTGACTCATCTTCCCATCTCTGGAAGCTGACAGATATAACAGTCTCTGGGAGAGGTAACAACTCTGAATCTTCTGGAGAAAGTAGAAAGTGCGGGAGAGAGGAGAGGAAAGTAGGAGAAGAGAGTGGGATGGCGAGAGATGATGACATGGACCACTTACCGGGCCACACCCTACGCTCTCTTTCTCTGGATCTCCAGAGTATGCATTCTGTGGTTACTTCTGGAAATAAACAAGGAACGAATACACACACATGAATATATACATATATGTACACATATACACAAGTGAACTTAGGCACCCATGTGCCACGCATGGTGGCCCCCGTCTGTGCTCTAAGTGCTAGAACCCAGTTCGCGAGCTTCAGGCAAGGGGCTGGAGGTTGAGAATACACACGCAGAGACAGACCGACACACAGATCTTCCAACACTGGTACCAAAAGCCCATCTTTAATAGCACCATGGAGGCTTAAATGCACTGCAGTTAATGGCCAACAGGTGAAAATCCCATCCTCTGATCCTCTAAGCTAGGCACAGCTTCTAGTAACTTCAATTAGAAGGTTCTAGCAGGGAAGAGCAGCTGAAGGCCAGGACTCAGTTAGTCCCAACACCCATGCATATACAAACACACAGAGAGAGAAAGAGGGAGAGAGGGGGAATACACATACATGTACCAGAGCCCTGTACTCTCTAAGCTCAGTGTTCTTCATCTGGTTGTTCTCACTACATACACCGCAACATCATCCAAACTCCCAGTTAAGGAAGTTTTGGATTCTATCTTGCTCTAAGCCATCTGGAACCCATTAGGAATACCTAATCTCCAGCTCAAGAAGCCACTATAGAAGAAGCTAGCTCTGCATAGGTACGTTCATGATCATGGAAGAATGAGCCAATGACAGCTTTTATATATACTGATTAAAATGAATCTTGAATGAGCGAGTGAATGAATGAAGCTTTTTACCGAAGCATTTCTACATAGCAAACCTGTACCAGGAATGCTTAGGAGAATCTTTTACTTCAATTTTCATGCTGTCTTTTGACATCCGGATTATTACCTTCACTTTGGTGGCAAATAACCTAAAAGGGTGAAAGTAGATAGGGCTTTTCCAAAAAGAATACAAAAGCGCTGTTGGAACAGCCAAGCTGGAGTTTAACTGATTCTTCCTTCATTCCAGAGCTGGTTGCTGATACCATGCGTTCTTGCTGATGTTAGGCACGAGGGAGAAGTGTGGAAAATGGAAGACTCTGCTTTGATGCAAAGGGCTCGGAGATGAGAGACAAATGATGTGATCTTCAGACACAACGGCAGTGTCCATAAGCGATCACACAATAAAGCAAGAGATACGGATGCAAGAAGAGAACTTCAGTTCCCTCCCAGAGTCCTGACAGAGGTTACGTGGAAACCCAAGGTTCTGAACTCATCGAGGTTTCTTAGTCTGTGCTGGTCTGGTCTGCTGAGGTCTAGACAGACAGATAAATGGATAAAACACATAAATGCATAAAACACAAAGTCTAGAAACAGGCTTGAGAATAAGAATCGCACACTCTCTGACAGTAACTAGGCACATAAGACCTAGTCAACAGAGAGTTTAGAGGGGCTTAATTGCCATTGGATACAAAGAAAAGCTGTGTCCTGGCTTCATGCAGAAAATAAAAATAAATTCTGCAGTAACTAAGACATAGACACCAAAAAGTGGAGTACCTGGGACTAGCAGTACATTCTTAATCAGAAAGCTGTTGCCAAGCTGCCTCCCAATTTACCCCACGTACGAGGGTGCTTGTTTCTCTATATACTTACACCAGTATTTTATCAAATGCCTGGAATTTAACCCATGGGTGAAAGGAAGGTAAAACTTTAGGATAATTTTAATTTGCATTTCTCTTGTTATAAGTGAATCTGGGTGGCACTCCATGTATTAAACAGGAATGCTGTGGAAGGTGTGTTCATCTAGAAACTGCAAGAGTTTAAGGACCAGACATAGACTAAGCAGGATTAAAGATTGATACACACTTTTCTGAGAATCGTTTGTCAACATGCATTAAAAACCCTCAACATGTGAATAATCTCAGGACCAGAGAGTCTGTCTGTAGAAATGTGTCGTGGGAACTGGTTCCTAGATGTAGAAGGCTGTGGATGTGAGAGGCTGTACATCAGAGCAGTTTCCAGTGTCAAACGACTAAACTCATCACAGCCCAGGGTAGTGGTTTTACTTGCATTCGCTTCCCCCGCCCCTGCATCTTTCTTCATGTGAATCCCTTTTCTAAAGACAGATCTCAGATCTCATCATGTAGCCCCTACCAGACTCCTTCTGCTTCCCCTTGCAGAGTACTGTTTTCCCGAGTGTGGACCACCACACCCAGCACAGACTAACTAGCTTTACTGATGCTCCTCAGAGCCAACCCGTGGCCACTGGCTCAAAAACCAAGGCAATTTACATCCGCCAACAGTTTTACGAGCCAGTCTGGGTAGCAGAAAATATTTTTGAATGTTTCTCAAATTCTTGGAAGAAGGAATGTGGTTGTCTCGGGAGGTACGTGTCATTCTTCCCTGTTAACGTTTCCACAGGGACATTTTCTATTGTGCAGTCATGAAGACAGAGCACTGCTCTGATATGGGGGCTCTGGGATGCCAGAAGCAAGCATCTACTTGCTGCCAGCCTCAAAGGACCCTAAAGGTGGTAAACTGGGTTCAGATTCAGAAACTAAGGGAACAAAGCTCATTTGCTGGGCTACAGGTGTTATCATAGTTAATTACTATTTCTTTAATTGGTTGGTATTTCAAAACAAAATCTTACCAAACTGAATCATAATTCTGAAGATTTTGCCTTATGACACAGTAGCTGCTTCCTGAGAAAAGGATTTTTTTTATATAGTCATAGTGCCAAGCACTTCCTCAATGTTTTCAGAGTATCTGTGCCCAAGACTCCACCAGGCCAGTGTGTGTGTGTGTTTGTGTGTGTGTGTGTGTGTGTGTGTATGTATGTATGTAAAAGGAGAGCTTGCATGGTTTCTTTGCAGGAAAAAGAAATCTTTAGTGAATTTTTATCAGTTTACCCTAAAAGCAAAGGACTGACTTGAGAGCCATTTTAAAGTTAGATGACTTGAACAATTTGAAGGGGAAGCTAAAGTAGAAAACAAAAATTTGAAGGCTTCCAGCCTGGACCAAGAATGGCTTATGCTAGGGTGTGTCTGTTCATACTCATTCAGAGAAGCAAGAACACATGCAGAAGGCAATAGATTAGGCTCATGAGTGTGTTGCTCCTTAGATGACATTTGTCTATGGCTACTAAGATGACACTGTTTATGTGACCTTGTTCTGGGATAATAAGATGTGGTGTCTTTACATGGCACAGGTCTAGAATCCGATGTGACAAGTCTAACTTTAAAAGTTCAACTCAAGTATTCTGCTCTGTCACCTGTCTCCTTCCCAAAGCATCTGAAACGTAAGATGCTGCAGGCAGCTTAGCTGGGGGTAATGCCGAGAAGCAGAGGGAAAAAGAGGGCACAGACAGACAGACAGACAGACAGACAGACAGAATACAGAAAAGTCAATAGAGAGGGTGTGTTTAGTTATCCCAGTAGACAGCTGGATCTCAGTGTGACAGGGATGAGGCAATGAAGCACAGATAGCATCTGCTATGGGAATCTAAAGCAGCGCAAGGACTGGACCTCAGAATCCAGAGAAGTGACAGTGAGTGACCAGAGAGGCAGAAGGTGGCAGCAGCCAGAAGCATGTTTATGCAGAAGAAGATAAGGTCAGTGACTGAGCTCAGATGGACTGAGACCACTGCTGACCTTGGCGAACAGTGGAAATAAGTATATATTTTTTTCATTTTGTTTTTGGTGGAAGTGGGCAGGGAGGTGGAGAAGTGTATCTCTTTCTCAAGAACTTTGGTTTCGAAGGGGAGAAGAAATTGGCTGGGAATGTGGGGCTTGCAATGATGTATCACAATGTACTCTCCAGAAGCAAAAGTTATGTTCTTATTTCTGGGATTTGTGGATGTGCAGAGGGCAAATATTTCTACAACAACTGATTTGAAACTATCAGTGTGATGTCAGCTGTCTTAAACTTTTCCTGAAACTGGAACAATTAGCTCTTGTGAACTGGTAAGAGTTCGTCCCATCATGCCACTGGGCAGGACGCTAATGAGTATGGATGTTAATAGGGAAATTTTTTCATTGATGCTAAGCAAATGGAGAAGCAGAGATGGACTATACAAGGCGATAATATGATGAAATAGCTTGGCGTGGGAACACATATGTGCAATTATAGCACTCAGGCTGAGGCAGGAATATTGTATTTTCAAAGCCAGGCTGGACTACATAGTACCTGAGCTGTGTAATGAAATTCCATCTTAAAACAATAAGCAAAGAAATGAATGAATGAATGAATAACAAACATTTTTACAAAACTATAGTGCAATCGCTGCAAGCTGAGAAGGACGGGATAATTAGCATAATGAGCAATTTGGAATGGAGTAGAGATGGAGGAAATGAAGTGTGTGCTTCAGGGACCGAGACTCATTCACCATCTGCTGAGCATCCAGGCAGGAGTGGGAAGGAAATAGAAGAGACGGTGCAAAGTGCACTGTGAAAGCCAGAGATGCGCGTGTGAGCGCCATAGCGCCACAGCTTTCCCACCAATCTGCAGCTCCATCGTTAACAAACCATTCAAGATCTACTTTGAGGGAGTGTCAAAGTGTTAAATAGGCAGATAGATGATCATAGCAACAAAAACTGATAGGAGCTGCTCTCTACTGAGCGTAAGTACATGATAGGAACAGACTGAGCATTTCCACAATAATCTCATTAAGTTTATTCAGTAACTTCATGAGATGAGTTCTTTTAATTAGCATATATTCATTATACATGTCTTTCATTATGACATGGTATAATAGATTTCCAAATCATATTCAAACACTGCTACCCTCTCTTGTCCTCTCCCTAACCTCCTTCCTCATGACGTGAATTCTGTTATATCCAACTTAACAGATGAGAAACTCACCTCAAACATCAGATAACGTTTCCAAGTGTGTAGAGCTAGTGGTATGCCACAGAACCAGAACTTAAGCAGTTATGATATCCTATCAACCGCTGCACCAAACTGCATCCTACAACATCTGACACATGGGAGTCAATGGCCTGGCGGTGTTGTCTCTTCCACCAGGAAAGAGCAGAGTTTGGAAAAGCTAAATGAATAGCCCAGCAGCTGCGTCCAATCAGATGTGAGTGAAAGAATCGCTTCACAGCACTCAGTGGTCCTGGGGCTCAGGTGGGGAGGGGTATGGAGGGAGGGATTGGAAGGGTCCTAGGACTCAGGTGGGGAGGAATTATAAAGGACCTGGGACTTTTACATGGGGAAGGGTTGAGAAGGCCAGAAACTCACAGATTGAGAGGGCAAGGAAACACAGGACAGGAAAACTAGGACCTTTCATTCTTTTACTGGATCAGGCCCCACCTATAGTTGACCAGAAGGAAAAGAAGCCTTTATAGATCTCTATCAGGTGCAGCTTGATAGAGAGTTTAGCCCAACCTAGCCCTACACCCAAATCACTATCGCAAGACAGATTTCCAAAGATTTGCCCTTGGTACTTCTCCCTTGTGTTTACTTTGGAATGGGAAATAAAAGAAATTCTTAAGTGTTCTGGAAAGCCAAAGCCAAGCCACTGGTTCTCACTTAGTACTACAAAGTTAACAACGGGGCTGGGTTTCGACATCCTAAATTTGCCATATTCTGAGTTGACGTGAACATTGGTAGCGTGACTGACTGTCCACGCCAGAAAGCTTCCTCTAAGGTGTGACATCAAGTAAGAGAGCCGAGCACATACACTAGCCTAGAGTTCCTCTTCCCACAGGAAGCCCTGCCCAAGGGAGAGACTTCCTCAGTTGGCTGGAGGATGTTGCGTGTTGGGAGTTACGTCTCATCTCTCAGAACAAAGCTGTTTCAGGAAGTTCAAGTGTCTGTGAGTATGACAAACCGTCTCATATTTTTTAATGAAAAGGCAATAAAAAGTTCATCTGCAGAGGACTTGGGGCGGCTCACAGCACCATCTGCCCTTTTCTAATAAGTGGCTAGCCATCTCGGGCAATGGTGCTGTGAAGGATGGAGTGGCAGGCAAAAGGTTAATAGAGCACTGGGCATTTTTTAATTGAAAAAATGACTGCAAGACCCCACAGCAGACCGAGTGCTAATAACATGACAGAAAGTGAGTTTCAGAGACTTACTTATTCATTGAGGGTGAGGAAATAGACATGCAAACATACAGTTAAGCTTCAACAGAAACCTAGGTCTACTAGGAGCTTAAAAAGTCATGCATAGAATTTTTTCTAGCAAATGTATATTTTAAAAAATCCACCTCCTCCTTTCAGTTATTACTAATTTACTATTACTCGGGAAATGAACATAGGGGTTGGCCAAATTGCTAGCAATTCTGACCTGTTAATGTGTCTGGCCCAAGTTGGGTATTCAGTTAAACCACCCCCAAATAACAGGCAGGTTTTCATTATTTTCATTTTCATAATAGAAAAATAATTAATTTCCAAGAATCTTCTCTGAAAAGATGACCTATAAAATAGAAAATCCATCCTTTTTGACTAAGCCTCTAAAAAAAAAAAAAAGGCCGAATGAGAAAGCATGTGGGGTGTGCTTGGATAGTTTTATGTCAACTTGACACAAGTTACAATTATCTGAAAAGGGGGAACCTCCATTAAGAAAATGCTTCCCAAAGGAAACCAGCCTACAAACCACAATCCCAGAGAACTTAGGCAACAACGAGGACACTAAGAGAGACTTACATAGATGTAATCTACATGGGAAGTAGAAAGTAGAAAAAGACAAGATCTCCTGAGTAAATTGAGAGCATTGGAACCTTGAGGGAGGGTTGAAGAGGGGGAGAGGAGAGGCAGGGAGGGGAGCAGAGAAAAATGTAGCGCTCAATAAAAATCAATAAAAAAAAAAGGGAAAGGAAGAAAATGCTTCCACAAGATCTGGATGTAGGGAATTTTCTTTTTTTTTTTTGATTTTTTTTTCATCTTTTTTTGTTATTTATTTATTTATTAAATATTTCTGTCTCTTCCCCACCTCTGCCTCCCCTTTCCCTCCCCCTCCCCCTATCAAGTCCCCCTCCCTCGTCAGCCCAAAGAGCTATCAGGGCTCTCCGTCCCGTGGGAAGTCCAAGGAAAACCCTCCTCCGTCCAGGTCTCGTAAGGTGAGCATCCAAACAGCCTAGGCTCCCACAAAGCCAATACATGCAATAGGATCAAAAACCCATTGCCATTGTTCTTGATGTCTCAGTAGTCCTCATTGTCCACTATGTTCAGTGAGACCTGTTTTAACCCAGGCTTTTTCAGACCCAGGTCAGCTGGCCTTGGTGAGTTCCCGATAGAGCATCTCCATTGTCTCAGTGTGTGGGTACACCCATCGCGGTCCTGAGTTCCTTGCTCATGTTCGCTCTCCTTCTGCTCCTGATTTGGACCTTGAGATTTCAGTCCGGTACTCCAATGTGGGTCTCTGTCTCTGTCTTCTTTCATCGCCTGATGAAGGTTAATATTCAGGAGGATGCCTATATGTTTTTCTTTGGGTTCTCCTTCTTATTTAGCTTCTCTAAGAACCCGAATTATAGGCTCAATGTCCTTTATTTATGGCTAGAAACCAAATATGAGTGAGTACATCCCATGTTCCTCTTTTTGGGTCTGGCTTACCTCACTCAGGATAGTGTTTTCTATTTCCATCCATTTGCCTGCAAACTTCAAGAAGTCCTTGTTTTTTACTGCTGAGTAGTACTCTAATATGTATATATTCCATACTCTCTTCATCCATTCTTCAATTGAAGGGCATCTAGGTTGTTTCCAGGTTCTGGCTATTACAAACAATGCTGCTATGAACATAGTAGAGCATATATTTTTGTTGCGTGATAAGGCCTCTCTTGGGTATATTCCCAAGAGTGGTATTGCTGGGTCCATGGGTAGGTTGATCCCAAATTTTCTGAGAAACCACCACACTGCTTTCCAGAGTAGTTGTACAAGTTTGCATTCCCACCAGCAATGGATAAGTGTACCGCTTTCTCCACAACCTCTCCAGCATAGGCTATCATTGGTGTTTTTGATTTTAGCCATTCTGACAGGTGTAAGATGGTATCTTAAAGTTGTCTTGATTTGCATTTCCCTGATAGCTAAGGAAGTTGAGCATGACCTTAGGTGTCTTTTGGCCATTTGAACTTCTTCTGTTGAGAGATCTCTGTTCAGCTCAGTGCCCCATTTTATAATTGGGTTGATTAGCCTTTTACAGTCTAGTTTCTTGAGTTCTTTATATATTTTGGAGATCAGACCTTTGTCAGTTGCGGGGTTGGTGAAGATCTTCTCCCAGTCAGTGGGTTGCCTTTCTGTCTTAGCAACAGTGTCCTTTGCTTTACAGAAGCTTCTCAGTCTCATGAGGTCCCATTTATTCAATGCGGCCCTTACTGTCTGTGCTGCTGATGTTATACGTAGGAAGCGGTCTCCTGTGCCCACTTGTTGTAGTGTACTTCCCACTTTCTCTCCTATCAGGTTCAGTGTGTTCAGACTGATATTGAGGTCTTTAATCCACTTGGACTTGAGTTTTGTGCATGGTGACAGACATGGATCTATTTTCATTTTTCTACAGATTGAAATCCAGTTTTGCCAGCACAATTTGTTGAAGATGCTCTCTTTTTTCCATTGTATACTTTTAGCTCCTTTATCGAAAATCAGGTGCTTATATGTTTGTGGATTAAAGTCAGGGTCTTCTATACGGTTTCATTGGTCGACTTCTCTGTTTTTATGCCAATACCAAGCTGTTTTTAATACTGTAGCTCTGTAATAGAGTTTGAAGTCAGGGATGGTAATGCCTCCAGACGTTCCTTTATTGTATAAGATTGTTTTGGCTATCCTGGGTTTTTTGTTTTTCCATATAAAGTTGATTATTGTCTTCTCCAGATCTGTGAAGAATTTTGATGGGATTTTGATGGGGATTGCATTGAATCTATATATTGCTTTTGGAAGAATTGCCATTTTTACTATGTTGATCCTCCCAATCCAAGAGCAAGGGAGATCCTTCCATTTTCTGGTGTCTTCTTCTATTTCGTTCTTCAAAGTCTTAAAGTTCTGGGAATTTTCTTAATTAGTGATTAATGGGGGAGGGCCTAGCCCATGTAGGTTCTGCCACCCATGAACCACCCTTGATGGTCCTGGGCTCTCTAAGAAAGCAGACTGAGCAAGCCAGTAAGCAGCACCCCTCATGGCCTCCCTATCAGTTCCTGTCTCCCAGTTCTTGCCCTGTTTGAGTTCCTGTCCTGACTTCCTTCAGTGATGGACTACAGTGTGGAAGTGTAAGACAGGGGTTGTCCATTTGTATTTAAGAACTTTTTCTCAAGGACTTTGTAAACCTTACTAAGCACCAAGTGTCTGCAAGATACAGATTCAGTCATATGATCTAAATCTTCTGGGGTATGTTAGCATCAGTAGCCTTTGGAGTGTTGTGGTCCATGGAACTGAGCCCACTCCAAGATGGATATGAGACAGAGTCACCTCAGATGAGCCAGGGTGTCCGTTGCAAGCTGGACCTCATACATGGCTTCCTCAATACTTTGTCACCTCACAAGCCAAGTAGCAGGCGGTCTAGCAATGAAGCATACGGTGCCCATATGTCCCCAACTCAGGAGTACCCTGCCCACTCGGGCCCAATGTGCCACCTTTACCAACAGCTTATTGCTCTTTCAAAAGCAGGAGAGATGGAGGGGTGACATAGATACAGGCTGGGTAGCTCCTTAATAAAAGACACAGGGTGAGTCGGGACTGGACAGAGGCAAGAGCTCACAGCACAGCAACTGCTGACAGAGTCACCTGATGCACCTGGGACTGCCCAAGGGCCAAACAAGTAGCTCCATTCCCAGTCACCAGAACATGTGCCCTCCACAATCTTCTTGCCCCCAATCAAAATCCCTTCAAAACACAGTGCCTTTCAGCCCAAAGTGAGGGTTGATTTGCTCCCACGATGGATCCGTTTGTCTGGTCAATGAAAACACAGAAAGGCGCTTTGAGACTTGTGCCTATTCAGAAGTGACAGGGCGCATCCAGTGACTGTCACTGTCAAGTGTGACCTTGCACACCGTCCTCTTGGTTTTGTAGCGTCCACGGATACTCTTGGGGTTTCACTTCATTTTGTACCTTTCATGGCCAATTG
Organism: Alexandromys fortis; assembly: GCF_014885135.2. NCBI lineage: Eukaryota > Metazoa > Chordata > Mammalia > Rodentia > Cricetidae > Alexandromys > Alexandromys fortis. The sequence continues at coordinate 3,789,124 of NW_026067979.1, read as the reverse complement.
AAAACGGTTTCTGTTCTACTTTAAAACAGTTACAATTTTATTTCATTTGCATCTCTTCATTGTGATTTCCTGACAGCAGCTTCATCCCAGTATATGATGTACTTAGACCACATTCACTTCCTAATGCCACACTCCCCTCTCCCCTTTCTCCCTTCCCACCACCCATTGTCCTCTTTCTTCCTCTAGACACCTTTGCTTCTACTTTCATGTCACATGTGTGTCTATGTATACATATGTGTATATGTATGTGTAGACATATGTGTGTATATATACATATATATATTACACACAAAACCTGGGATTTGTAGATGAGAAAAACCTATTTGCATGTCCACGTATGATTTAATATGCTTAATTTGATAATCTCTAGTTGAATCCACTTTCCTGAAAGCAATGCAATATCATTCTTCCTCATGGATGAATGAAATGTATGGGTACATGTGTATCACATTTATTGTATTTCCTTTATCTGTCCCTCTGTTTATGGACAACCTGGGTTGATCCCATGACTTGGCTGTTCTGAGTGGCACTGCTGGTGTCTTTATGCTGCCATGCTTCTCAGGTCCAAACGGAAGTGACAGAAGGGCCCTGCAGCTCTCTGAGCTTCAGCTTTGCCCTTTTAAGTCCTCCACTGTCCGGAACAGACAAGAATCAAAGTTGAAAGCTCGACAGCATCTCCACGGACATTTTAGGGATGGCAGATGAGTTAATGGGACTGAGGTTTCCACGCACAACCAGTGCTGAAAGATGCTAGCCATCAGCTCATTGTAGGCTGCTCAGGTTATCCGAGGGAAATAATATGTATGTAGACTCAATAGAAAGCATAAAAATTATAAATGAAACTAATAACGCAAAAGACATTTGGGAAATAAGACATCCCTTCTGACAGGAATAATACTGGAAGCCTTGGGGAAAGAAAACCAGAATATTAAGTGAAAGATGTAAATTGTAGAAATTGGATCCATAAATATTCCTTTGGAGGCAGAGGAAGGCAACAGCTCTATCTCACAGAGCCTGGCTTCTCAGCGAGGATGAACTCAAGGAAGGGAGTTGCTCGCTTCACATCCACAGAGGGCCAGGGCTCAGGAGCAGGAGGCCATGGGGAGGAGAGGACAAATGAGCAGCTTTGCAGTCTGGTGTCTGGGTTAAACTGAAGTTACCATTTCTGTGGGGGCTGCAGGAGGCTGGGGACAGCCCGGAGACCTTAACAAGGGCGAACAGAAAAACTACACGAGGCAGACCTGCTCAAATTTGATCAAAAACATCCCAATCAAGTCCAGTGCCACATGGAAGATTTTTCGTCTGTTTTGTTTGAAAGGGGACAGAAGGTGTGGATGGGTGGAGGATCATCCTGTTAAGAGGAGATGAATTTTGCTGCTTGTTTGTTTTTGTTGAGGGATTACTGTTCTCGGTGGAGTTGTTGCCTGCCTGGAATTTGATTAGGTTATTTTCAACTCCAACTCATTAGCTTAGACTTTCTCTAGGCAGTAGCAACCAAAAATACCAAGTCTCCCCATATTCCATGCCGTCTTTAGAGCAATAAGTATGCCGTCATCCTTGAAACACGCCTTGACTTGTTTGTCCTACCAGCCAGCAAATGGAAAATGGAGACTCGGGGCCCTTAAGTCAGGAGCAGATCCCAGTGGCCCCAGCCCAACTTGGTCTCTTTTGATTTCTCCCTCATCCATATGAGATGCAAAGGATAAAAACAATATGGATAGAGAGTTCAGCTGAGCAGTGATGGCACATGTGCCTTTTATCCCAGCATTCAGAAGGCAGAGGTAGGTGGGTCTCTGTGATTTCAAGGCCACCCTGGTCTACAGAGTAAGTTCCAAGACAGTGAAACTCTGTCTCCAAAAACAATCAAGCAAGCAAACAAATAAAAAAAAAAAAGAAGAAAAGAAAAAGAACAAAAGAGAATGCTCAGGTACTTCACGTATACGGCTCCACAATAAACACTGGGCGCACACAGGCAACAGAGCCTGGATTCAGCCCTCCATTCACAGCCCTGATTCACTATTTTTTCTTTTACATACTTATGTACATATAAGATATGTTTTGGTCGTATTCCCTCATTACCTGTTATTGTCCCCTTCCCAGTCCTTCTGGTTTCCTTCCTTTCCCCAGCTGTCCTCCTTTAACTTGTATGTTTGGTTTTGTGTGTGTGTGTGTGTGTGTGTGTGTGTGTGTTTATACGTGCATGAGTCCCAGTGATTTTCACTAGGGCTGTTTAGAGGCATGGGTGAGAGGTTATGTTTAGGAGCATGGGAACCTTGCCAGTGGCTTGCACCATTTGAGAAAAACGGGACTCCTTCCCTGGAAGCTTTTAATGGCCTAGCGATCCCCATGGAGCAGAGGGATCTCAGGAAACTCTCTGCCTTGACTTACTAATTTCTCATCCTAGCAAACCCTGAGCATCTATATTGCGTTAGACGCCAAGTCTTCAATAGAAAGTAAGGAGTTTTGGACTATCTGCTTTGGGGGCACAGCACCACAGGACATTCTCTGCCAGGAAGACTTCATCCAAACTAATTGTCTTTGGGATGACAGCCAAGTAAACTGTATCCCAAAATGCTGAGGCTTAGGATTTCAATAGATCTCTTGAGGGGACACAATGCAAACCATAAAACCAGACGACGTGGATAATATCCCCCGTTGTCTCTCAAAAAAAGCTTCCAGAATTTTTTTGGAAGAAGGAGAAGAGACTTAGAGCATCTACTTTGCTGTGCGTCTACTGAATAAATTCTTCCCAATCTCCTGATGTCCTCACCCCAATTGTCACCAGCTTTTAAAATTCAAAGTGTCCGGAAACTGTTGCTTAGTTTCACAAAGACCCCACTTATTTCTTCTTCCAATATTAATTAGCCACACGTTCTTTAAAAGACACTATCTCTCCTAAGATTGTTGGGGGCTTCAGAAAATTTAAAATGTGTTCACCCAAAGGAATGGAACTGAGGATAAAATTTAAAAAAAAAAAAACCCACACAACTGACTTTTGGCATGTCAAGATTTCTGCCTCCTTCTTTCCTCTCTGTGAGGTAAGTTGGAACTCTGATGAGCTGTATGTTCAGTCATGTGACCGCTAAGGTTATGTCTACAGAAACTTAGCTGTGTAGCTAAGAGGGATACAAGTCACCCCGATGTAGGACCTTCTGCTTGCCAATGTCTGTGCCTGAGATGTGGGGATTGTAGTTAAAAGTTAAGGAATCAAAATTAGGGAATATTATAAAGTCAGAACTTCAGTTGCTCTAGCCACTTGTAGGTAGTCCCCAACAACTGCAGCACTTGGACAACGCAGCTGGCATGGTTCTTGCTGCCTCAGGAAACTCTTTAGACAGTGCTAGATGATACAGTGGTTCAAGTATGGAGGGGGGCGCTGTTGCTTTGGAAAACCAGCTTCCAATGGAAAACAAGTGTTTGAACAGGGAAGGGAAGGGAAGGGAAAAGGAAGCCAGGATACTTTTCGAACAGTATTTTGTGGTGGCTTGGAAGTCATCATCCATGGTGCTGAATGGGAATTGTTAGGCTCCTGTGAAGGGCGGAGGCACATCCTTTGTGATCACCACAGGTCTACTCTGTTGTCATTGTTCCTTGAGGAAAATGTCATATGCCACAAATGGGACACCTCCAGCTCAGTGGGCATGTGGAACCAATAATGGCCTTTTAGCCATGCCTTGTAAGATCAGGAACATCACCTGAGTCGGTCCTGGAGTGTCAGGTGAGATTCAGATCTTCAGAGCAGAGGGAAGAGTTTGTAAAGACGGAGGTAGGAAGGAAAGCTGTGCTCACTAGATACAAAACATCAAAGGAGAGCAGCTCTCCCATCCTCAGGCTTCTAGAAGCAATATCAGGTATATTTCAATTAAAAAAGTAAACTTAATGCCAAGACTTACACTAATGCACGTACAAGGTACATAAGACTGCCCAAGTCAGGGCATGATAAGAGGATATGAGGAATCTCTGTGGGGTCTGTTTCTCAGTGGTCCCTCTCTCAGGAAACACCAACACCTCTGAACTATCAGTTCCTCCCCAAGGGCACTGTGTTCCTGCAGTCCTGGTTTGATCGGAATCAGACTCCTACGCATCTCATACGGGCTAAGAGAGCATAGTAGCATTTGATATAGTAATTATCTACTCTACACCATAGAAACTGCACTGTTCGGAACACCAACTGAGGGACCACAGCACTGCCAATGGCTTTCCTCTATCACCAGTTACCACCTTTTAAAGCCCAAATCTTTGCCTCCTGCCATCTCTGGGATCCAGGGCTCTTTGTTGGGATTTATGAAGGGTCTGGGTACACGAAACACTCTTCGGTGTTTCAGACCATGGGAAATTTTAAAGGAAGGACTCTAGGAAGGAGGCTTTGCCCACCCACTCCTCATTTTGCTTGCCTTTTTTTCTTCTATCCCTGCATCCTCCCCAACTCCAGTTGTCAGTGTCTCTCCTGTCCTTTCTGGGGAAGCCTCTGCCCTGAACACAGGGACCCAAGACCTGATCTGAGCCCAGGAGACCTCATCAAGCATTCGCTCCTCATCACTGGCTCTGTCTCGCAGCGGCTCGGAAGAGCAAGTGGTCTTTGTCTCAGATATATTCAGAATCACGTCTTCTCAACAGCCCTAGGAGGAGTCACAATTCTTCTTCCTGTTTTGTGAGAGAGGAAATTAAGGCTTTGAGAGGCTATATGATGTAATTAAGGTTACCAAGGGGAAGGGCCAGTAGACAGGCACGGGTCTGCCTGATTCTATAGCCCGGATCGGACTCTTGCTCCTTGTCTGAATGAATCAAGACCTGGGCAGCCATAGAAAATGGGAAGAAAACACAATCACCACAAAGGAGGATTTTCCAGAATTCTATCCAGGCTGTCTAAAAATGACTGTAAAAATAGAACACACTGGAAAACATGCCGGACACACTTGGTGAGAATTCTAATGAGCATCCAAGCTTGGCTGTACGCATCTGAGCTATGCCTGATGGAGGTCAGAAATGAAGGATTTATTCTGCCCACGAGTCAGAGCAACTATTGTTATTATTTAGCATTGATTAATTGTTCCTCCAGCCCCCTAAGACCTCTCCACACAGTTCTCAAAAAATCGTTATACTTCGAGTTTGCCTGCGCCTTGACATTCGGAGTAAAGGAGCTTTATTATGAGCCTTTGAAGAATAACCCATGTGTGAGTGGCCGTGAAAGCACCCACGCAGGCGACATGAACCAACCCACAGTTGGATGCTTCCTGGATCTTTCACCCCCATCTTGACAGTGTTGCTACTCAGGGGAGGTCATGATGGAGATTCAAACAAAGAAACAAAAGGCAGGACTTCTACCTGCTTACAGAGAAAACCCAGCAAGCTCCGGCCGTCTTCCATGTCGAGGACTTTGGGAAATGTATAAATATTGCATAATCACTAATGAGGAGGGGGAACCCTTCAGGGGTAATTACAGCAGGGAGGCCTCGGCCACATTCATGTGAGCCTGATTAAATGTAACATTGTAAAGGGAGCTGGGGCAGTGAATTTGCCTCCTGACATCCAATAACGCTCCCTGACCCTTCGGATATTGTCCTCCCTGGAGGTCAAAAGTATGAATAAATTATGGGTCTGACAACTTTGACGCAGAGAGGAGTGGGAATGGACAGCTCTCTGGGAAAAATATATCTGACATTGTTTGTGATGACAAAGTATATTTTTTTAAAAAAAAATCCATATGCTAATATTGCCAAATTTCGGCTTGCTGGGAAGAAGAGCAGATAGCCTCCGTTGCTATGTTTATTGAGAAGGCCAGGGACTCTTGGAGCTCAAAGCCAACATGCAGACTCAATCATTCAGCAGAAGGAAGGGAGGAACTAGGCCTTTGCTAGTGGCTCTCATCCGTCAGAAATGATCCACCCAGGGGCAGTGCCATCCCAAGGCATTGCCTGCAAAACAGCGCGGTCAAACAGTTACAGGACATGCTTCCACTTAGATAAAATGTCCAGTGCGTGGAGCCATCTGTCACTCATGAGGACCCTCATTTGCAAAGACAACTAAGCCAAGGCCATCACCTGGAATCTGTGAAGCTACGAAATTGTCACAGCTTGCTGAAGAAAGATTGTCTCTTGTTTCAGGTTCTGTCAGCAGATAGGGGAGCGGCAGAAATCAAAGCCTGAAAAGGAGAGGAGGGAATTACTCGGGTGGCCTTGGAGAGGCTGGCTTTTGGATGAAGGCCAGAGGGCAATGTTAAGAGCCCATCCATCCATCCATCCTAGTCTAGAGCCTATTGGCCTTGAGTTCAAAGATTCAGCACCAGGGACATAAAACCTATAATATTTGTCATTAAAGCAACTGGTAACATCCAATGTACTAGCTCTATATCACTCAAAAGGCAGGGTTGATGGCAAGCCCCTCTGTCCGTGGATAGTATGACCTTGATTAGACTGTACCAGTGGTGGCACAATAAACTTGTTCAGCAGCCCAGGCAGATTCTTTCTCTCCTGACCCAAGTCCAGAAGCAGCTGCATGCCCGTAGACACAGATTCAAGAACACTGTGCTGATTCCAGCTATTTGAAGCCCAGTTGGCAGTTACAAGGCAATGAAGGGCAAATAGATTTAATTTTGCATCACGGGCCTTGTTCAAACACTGTCCACTCTACCGATGAACTCCTCCATTGCTTGTATCATTTCTTGCCCTGGAAATACTTCCTCTGACTTCCTCTAGGAAATAGAGGACAGGGGGTAAACATCTAGGATGCAGGGGTCTGACCACCAAGCCTTATATGTAACTTCCTTCTTTCTTCCTCAGTGTGGTGGGCACTCTGATATGGGACCCATATGGTCACTGTGGGATTAGAACACTCTTGTCTCCAGTAGCCGAAAGCCAGGCCATGATGGGATACACAGTAGCCACCATCAGTTGAAAGCATCCGTGTTACAAATCTCACGTGTGTACAACGTTGAGAGATACCGGTCAACACAAGGGGCTACAGATTAATTTTGAGGTTTGTAACTTTCCATCCTAATGTTATTTATTTTGAGTGCTGAGACCTAGAACCCTCTGGAATTTTGTATATAGGGTGAGCGTTTCATTTCTCTCCCCCCTTTCTCACCGTTGGCAGGAAATGTTGGTGGCTGGTGGCTGACAGTTTTCACCTTCCAGGAATACGAGTAGCTGGAGAGGTCCGCCTTAGTGGGTGTGCTTCAGATGGCAGCCCCTATGCCATGAAAACTAGCCAAGTAGGGGGTGAAAGCATATGAGCGGGAGAAGTCCATAGCCCGGCTATGGATTCAACAGGGAAGTCCTTGGAGAGCATCCCCGGCGCAAAGCCCTTCACACAGTAACTTAGGAAACACTCAGTAACTTGGAACTACAGAATTCATTATCCAATATTCCTGAAGGCCAGCAATCTAAAATCAACCTATCCACAGGATCCCCATCCCCCTGAAGGTGTTAGGAAAGACCTTCATGATTTGTTTCTTGACTTTTGTTTACCATAACTGGGTTTGGATAAACATAATTCTCATATTCGTCAGATATGGATGCTCCTTTTATAAAGGTCATGACTCACACTGAATTGGGCACTCTAATCCAAAATGGACTCATGTTAACTAAGCCCACGTGAAACAATCCAGTTTCCAAACAGCCATGTTCTGAGGTCCTGGGGATTAGAGTTCCAGCATATGATACCAGGGTATATAATCTACCCCACAGCACCAGCTGTGCCCAGACGTTTCTCTTCCCACTTCTCGGTCTTGCTCATCCCCTTCCATCACTCTCTTGTAGATATTAACCCCCAAATAGAGCCCTCCAGTATGTGAAGGGTTTGGGGGGGGAGGGAGGCATCTTTCGCATTTATTATTGGTGGTGTTTTGTCATTGTTTGCTTTTTTGGTTTGTTTTTGCCGAATTGACACGTGCTAGAGCAATCTGAGGAAAGGCAATCTTAATGGAGAAGATGCCACCATCAGATTAGCCTATGGGCATTTTCTTGAATAGTGAGAAAGTGTCTGGCCCACTTTGAGAGGTGCCACTTCTGAGCAGCTGGTTCTGGGGGCGGGGGCATATAAGAAAGCAGGCTGAGCAAACCACGAGGAGCAAGCCAGGAAGCACCATTCCTCCATGGTCTCTGCTTAGTTCTTGACTCCAGGTTCCTGCCTTGAGTTTTGCCCTGACTTGTCCGCTGGGATTGAGTGCAAACCTGAGATTTGTAAGAAAAAAGACATGCCCTTTCCTCCCCAAGTTGCTTTGGTCATGATGTTTTATTGCAGCAATAGTAATCCTAACTGGGACACAGTGGCTTAAGAAGTCTCATCGACTCTTTGTCAATCCAGGTCAAGAGTTGACTGTCGTATCTAATGCATTCCACTCTCCACTCCCCTCAGCCCGAGTATCTTGCTCTTGGACTGGAGGCTATTTTGACACTTAGTTCCTTTCCGGTAAAGTCAGTCTTTCATCTGCCCTTCCGCTCCCTCCCCCTGGATCTTCTGATGCACGGAGTCACCAGGAGCTGTCTGTCAGTCTTCTCTCCGCTAGCACAGATTCACCATTCACACCTCATGTGACACACCCACAGTGGGTGAAAACAGGAGCCATCGAGGGGATTCTGGGATGAGAGAAATGGGTTCCTTAACTTGATCACCATCCCCAGTTGGCTCCTGCCTCTGGGTGGGAATAGCAACTGAAATCCAGCTGTTTCTCATCATGTCTGCTACCCACAGGCAATTTATCCAATTTGTCACTGAGCCCTAGGAATTCACGGTGCTGCATGGTTGCCTCCCTTCTGCCTTCCTGTCACCTGTCTCCCAGTTTCGTGTCCCCTCCTTAGGGTGACTTGATTGCTTCTATGAGCGTGAACCACTCTCAAATCTCCCAGAGAGTGTTGAAAGTCCCTATCTATCCCTTGGGAGGGGGTGGAGGAGCTGGGAGCTGAGGGGGCCATCACAACAGACACAATCCCAGATGCCTTCTGTCTCTTCCCCTTCCCTGTCCTTTAGCTCAGTTACTCCCTCATGTTGACCAGGGAAGGGGGCGGGGAAAGGAAAACAGGCTCTGGGATAAAGTGTGCCAGAGAAGTGCTATCTGCAAGTGGGCCACGGGCACCCTGGCACCCACGTAGGTACAGCTGTCTTTAAAACTTTGTGTGATACGTGCAGTTTACTTGCTAATTCAGACGTCACAGGAAAAGAACCAGTCAAATCCAGTTCTGGGATTCTCCATGGAACCTGCTCGCAAGACCAGTGTCCGAGGGCCAGCACTTTCCAATCTGATCAAGGACCAACAATGGCCAGTTTAAGGCCAGGGATATCCTGTCGCTTTGCATTCACCTTGGCCTACCCAAGGCGATTCTCACACTTGAGATCTGGAGTTACCTTCAATGCAAAACTTAACCAAAAGCACTGCCCCCAACTGGCCATCGTCATCACCATCTTCAGTGAGCTTGACCTAGTCAACCTGAATGATGTTCTTGTTTTCATTTCATTCTCACAGCCATGCTGAAGGAGTTACGACTGACTGTCCTCAAGCATGGAAAGAGGAAACCAGTTCCAAGGCCAAATATCTCAGCAGTGGATTCAAGGTTTTTTGACATTAAAGCCAAAGTTCCATCCTGCTTCTACCCTGGTGCTTATTGCTGACCTCATTCCGTAGAAGGAAGACGAGAAACAAGGCAAAGGAGCAGCCTTCAGCATTTTCAGATGCAGAGAATGATGGACAAGTGGAAAAAACAGTAGGGCTGCTCTTTTCCTTAAGATTTATTATTTATTATTCCAGAGAGTGTGCATGTGTGCCTGCCTGCACGCATGTGTGCCTGCATGCACGTGTGCACACGCCGTGTGTGTGTGTGTGTGTGTGTGTGTGTGTGTGTGTGTGTGTGATTGCCACATATCAAGGGCTCTCATGGAGACCAGAAGAGTGCATCAGATCCCTTAGAGCTAGGATTACAGATAGTTATAAGCTACTATGCATGGGTACTGCAAACCAAAGTCAAGTCCTCAGCAAGACTAGTATGTGCTCTTAATCTCTGAGCCACCTCTGCAGCCACAAGTGGGACTGTTCTGAAAGAAAACTAGTTTTTTATGGCTAATGTTTGCCTCTGGCTAGGACTAGCCTGATAGATTCTTGTCCAGCCTGCTCAGTCAGACACTCCCGGGTTTCCTCTCTTCTAGTTTTCAAAAGGTAAGAAATCAATCCCCTGCCAATTCTGTTTCCTTTGAATTCAAAGCACGTATGTTGAAAAGGAATTACAGATGCAAGATGAGCCCTGTGGACTCCAGAGGGGTTGGAATGGATGAGGGGGCTTGGTAAATGGCTGTTATTTGGGTATGAGCTGTTGCCTCACCATTTACATAAATTTGGAATCTGTGCTCAGATGGGCACGCCTATGAATTGTTCGTGAATCGGAAATAAAATGGAAATGATGGTAAGAAATGAAGTAACTGTGTTCACATTTAAACACATTCATTACATAGGGAAACACAGTGGATATTAAGAAAGAAAACTTGACCTTGAAATCAGCATCTAAATACTTGCTATGTGATAGATCCCAGCTATTCACCTTCTGCCTCTTGGCTTAACTCTTATTGATGCGTAGTTTTTGTTTGGCCCAAACATGATACCTCCCATCTGTCTTCTCTCTCGACCTCATTTAAACAGCTTTATCTCCTTGGCACTGTTGAACATTAGCCCAAGTTTAGAAATATTGGGGTTCATAGGAACTTCTGCCTAGACCAGATCCTAGAAGAAACCAGTGTTCCCAAGAATCCTATTAAAGTTACTCTCTGGGAAATTAGATAATATTCTCTGCCTTTTGGGCATTTCTAAAACCCAAGAGGGTAATCTGAGGTCCTATATAATTAAGCCCTCAGGAGTCAGAGTGGAGGGGAGATAAATACTCTCCTACTTGTGGGGAAACATTACTCTGGATCCTACTCCAGCCTGTCCCAGACTCCAGGAACTTAGGCCTAGAGACTGGGGTCAGACAATGCTTCCTCCTTGGACCAATGGCAAATTATGGGCATCAGGGTAGAGATTTTGGAGTCATGTAGGTTCAATGGATGAATCCCAGGTCTGCCATCCTCTCTTCAGGAAGGAATTGTTCCCTCTAAATTTGGCGGTAAATATTCACCTGGAGGACATGACACAGTGAAGTCGGCAGTTTCATCAGGATGGGGTCCTAAACTCGATGCCTAAGGAAGGAGTTGGTTGGGGGTACTTTTCAAACCCCTTAACACTCAGAAGACTGAAGGAGGAGGATTATAGCAAGTTCAAGGCTAACCTGTGTGTATTTGTCAGGGTTCTCTAGAGAAACAGAACTTATAGGATGAACATACATATACGGGAGGATTTATTACAATGACTCACAGACTGTGGTCCAACTAGTTCAACAATGACTGTCTGCCCAGTAGTTGCTGAGTCCATGGGACTGTATGTCTCAGCTGGTCTTCAGTGTGTACCAGAAACCCTAAGAAGCACGCTCTAATGCCAGTGAAGTGGAAGACAGATGTATTTCCAACAACGGTGTCTTAGAAGCCAGTACCTACAGAGCAGGACTCCAGAAAAAGGAGAGGAGTTTAGAGAAACGCAGAAGAAAGGCTACACAGACTGCTTGCTAAGGGCTGGGCAGGGCCGCAGCACAGTGAGCTTCTGGCAGCCACAAGGCCGCAAAGTGGAGCATCTTACCTGTTGGGTGCTTCTTCGCCTGAGTTCCTAAAGAGGAAAAGGGAAAGAGACATCTGGTGGAAGGTGAGGGAAGGCAGCAGGGACAATGGCAAGAAATGATCAGTCACCTGGAGAAAATAAAGCCTGTTGTCTGTGAGCTCAAATTAGCCACTTGAATGCAGTCAGAATGCTTTAGAACCCAGGGCGTGGAAGTAATTGGGAGATGGATTTTGCATTTTGTCACACAATACAATTAAGAGGTAGAATCCAGGCAACATCTGAAGCCTATTAAGGGACCTCAATGGAAGATGGCCATGCTCGCCAGCTTGGGATGAGGTAGAAGTTCTTGTATTGCTCTCCTGGGGAAAATGTGACTAGACTACACAGGCCACTCACAAGGTGACAGCAGGCCTCCAAGAGGAGCCTGCCCTGCCTGTTCCCTAGTCACTCTGGAGCGCTTCAAATACATCATCATCGTGGCCCCTGTCGCCTCTGACAGCAAATATGATTTCAGTGTCAGGGAGCTGACAGAAAGTAGGGCGTAATTTACAGCCACATTCAGCCGGCCGGAGAACACACCTGGTTCCCAGAGGCATGGGATAGAGACGCACACCTAAGCACAGAATTTTGTTGGCCAGCTGAAAGGGGTGAAATTCCTCACAGGGGTAATCAACACTTCCTACAGAGGGAAATGGCCGATGTGAACGAAAATATTCAGTATGGCGAGGATTTCTAAAGTACGCTTTGAGAATCTGGACTGGCAGTAAATTCTACCATGAGGGAGAGATACCTAGAGAGGAACTGCTCACTGGGGTGAAATTCTTTGCCCTCTACTAGGGGAAAGGTGTACTCAACTTCAACTGTGTACCTTGAAGAGTCTTTTAGACGTGACATCATGGGCTGCCTCTGTGGCTTTAGAAAGGGCACGGTTTGAAAGTGCTGAATTCTTGTAATGACTGAAGTTGGTGGGAGGATAGGGAGGTTTGGGAGTGACGCAGTTCTAACACAAATACCTAAAATGAACCAAAGGCAAGGCATTCAGAAATGTGAGCTGTTTAGTGTGGGTAGATGGTTTTAAAGGATGCTCATTGCCTTCCTGGGAGCTCCGGGAAGCAACTACTGAGCGAGGAAACCTGGAATCGAGTCTGGTTTGTTTTCAGCGTCTGTGTAAGCACCATTCCGTGTAGGGCAATCACGAAGCACAGCCAGGACCCGAGCCAGCCAATCTGCTCAGCTTTGGGTCTTGGTGTTATCACTTAGTATCCCTCTTTATGGTCTGGGGCCAGTCCTCTGATCATGCAAACAGGGCCTTGGTTTTCTGTGATGTTGAAAGCAGGTAAAAAGTATACAGAGGCACAGAATGAAGGGAGACGACATGTGTGGAAGGGCATGGTGGCCAGCGCATGGTTACAGTTCAGTGGGCAGCAGGCTATGTGAGATACGGGGGTTAGTTCAGCAAGATGACTGAGCACCTTGTATGCACAGGTACAAAGGCTCACACAGGGGCAAAGCTGATGGCCAGGGAGGACAAACGATGCAGGATGAAGAGAGGGAAGGTTCTGGAGAGTGACCGCTGAATTATGTGCCCCAGAGAGGAAATGACAGAAAAGGAAAAGTTCAGATCAGGGAAGCTAGGCTGATGGCCCTATCTCCCCATCTGTGGAAGGGAACACGAATGGCCACCTCTGTCATTTTCTCTTTGACTTCCTAGCTCCATTGAGGTGCAGGCTTTCAACAGACACTCATTCAAGTGTACATGCACTTAGGAATGGGAGATGGGCGTTTGTATGGAAAATGTAGTGGAGAGCAAAATCTTATCTTTCCTGAGAATCTTTCCTTTGCCAAAGGGCCACTTCTAAGCCTGACAGAGCTTGGGAATGTAGGAAGGTAAAAAACCCAACTGCAGCCTGTGCCATTGCTGGACCTTCTGAGGAGTCTTCAAATACAGGTTTAGCCATCAGGAGCCTGACCTTATTGTTGAAATGAGTCTTCCTATTTGTTTGTTGTCCAATAAATCTTCCATACCTGTTTATATGGGTCTGGGAGGGACAAGGGACACAGGATTTGTTTGTAACTAAAACACAGATACAGGTTGCTCTTACTGTCTCATCCATTTAGACCTTGGCCAAACATTTATTGGTGGGTATTATAGGCAAGATCGTATCCTCAGAAATTCATACACTCAAATATTAAGCAACAGGAAGTATCCCATAATATGACTACATTTGGAGATAGGACCTTTAAAGTGATCGTTAAATGAATGAGGCCATTTAGCTAATCCCTAATTCAATAAGACTGCAGTCCTTAAAAGACGAGATCAGAATGGATGTGTACAGAGTGGAGATGACATGAAGACACGGGGATGGGATTGCCTCATCTCACAAGCCAGAGAGAGAGACCTAAGAAGATACCAGCCCTGCTGACAGCTTGCTCTCTGGCTGCAGAATTCCACGACAATATGAAAATTCATGTCTGGTGTTTAAGCTGAATAGACCTTGGTACTTTGTTGTAGCTGCTCTTACACAGTACTATGTTGGGTTACTGTGCACCAGGTACATGGTTCAGCGTTGGACACATGAGGCTGAGGAAGATACCTTGCCCACCTCAGAGAGTTCACAATCTACTGAGGGGTTGAGTACTTGCAAACATAGTGTGATAGAGAGCTATGAGACTTTGAGCATTGGAGTAGTGAACGGCGTGGAAGCTCTTGCTCAAACAAGTCAAAGCTGACGCTGCAGCATGACTTAGCTCATTCCTCAGCACCACAAGTTTTGTGTTGGTCAATCTTCAATCGATAGATCGCATCTGTTTGTGTGTTCGCTAGATTGCTGACTCGCCAACTTGTACTTTGGGATAGTAAATAAGCCCTAAATTCATGGGGCTGCGATAAATTTTTGGGGTGTGGGGGGTATATGGATGTGATTGCATATTCTATATGTGTATGTATACGTACATGTATACATGAAGGCCAAAGATTGATGAGAGGTGTCTTCCTTAATTACTGTCTACCTTAAGGTTTGAGATGAGACCTCTCAATAAACCTGGAGCCTGCCAATTTAGCTAGGATACCTGGCCAGAGAGTCTTGAGGCCCCACCTGTCTCCACCTTCTCGGTGCTAGGGTTAAAAGACATGCTACCATGCTCATCTTTTGCATATGGGTTCTATATGGGATCAAATTGAGATTACATGCTTATGTGGCAAGCACTTTACAAACTGAACTATTTTCCCAGCCCCAGGATCCCTGTTTTTTGATAAGTACTAGGTAATGTTGCAGGCCACACTTGGAGGCCTTTCACCCAGCAGATGAGAGCATTCAGGCTGTAAAAGGTGTACTGATTTTCTCAAGGTCCCAGCACTGTCTACAGAAAGTCCAGCAGACCTCTGTCATCTGAGCAAAGCAGTGATTACTTTTAACTCAGGATGGTCAGTTTGGAGCCCCATAGGACTGCCCACTTCCAGAAGCCTCATTCTAGACCTCGGTCTCTCTTACGAAATGCACAGACTAAGACAGAAATTCTAACATGGAGCATGATTCCTTTCCGTAAACACTAGAACCATTCCAAACCCTTACATTTATTCTTCTGTTTCAATCGTTTTTGCTTCTTTTCCTTTCTGTCTTCTGCCCATAATGAAATACGTTGTAAGTGCAGCTGTTGGGGTAGACTGAGCTAACACAAATAGTCAAATAGCTAAATAGGTTTCAAACTTCAAATAAAACGCAAACTGAAATTTTGACCCAAGTGAACATTCTATGTAATTAATGCTTATATTTCTGCCCACCTCCATTTATAGCCAGTCAGTACATTAGCTTTATCTCAGAAGGATAAAGGACAAAATGGATTTATACATATCCATTTAAGGTTAAGGAAATAATCTTTTCAGGACTATCAGAGAAATCCAAGTGAGAGGTGACTTCCCCTCATGGGCTTGAACTTGGGAAGACTTTCAACATAATGGTTGACATATAAAAGACATTTATAATAATTACTTGGGGACTAATGACAGTTCAGACAATAAGAAGCCTAGTTCCAAACTTCCTTGATCAGCAGTGTTTGCTGTGACTAAGAGCCAGGTAGACGGCGGGCATTGACTTTGCCTAACCTTTGACTTGTAATAAAGATGCAATAAAGTAATTGGTTAAAATAGAGACATGCCTGATAAAGAATGTTTGCTTTTTCAAGTAACTGGCTAAACTAGGAGCACAACTGATAAATGAGTTTCTGAGGAGTAGAAGGCCAGGGTGTGCTAATTACTGGGGGTTCTGGTTCCTACACGGGTTTGCTGCTTTTCCTCTTTGAAGAGAAAAGAAGCAACGGGAAGGTTCCGTGGTGGTAGCTGTCACTACACAAGAAAAGCTGGTTGCCAACACGCGGCAACATATCTTGAAATATGTTTACTTCCAGCAATATAGAGAATGTGGAATTCTACTCCACATTTACACACAGACCTGTGGTTATCATCAGGAAACTGATACACCTATGACCATCTTTGCAGAGAAGAGGAAGGCAAACACAAGAAAGGGAGACTTTCTAAATCCTCGCCTCTCTGAATTCTCTACAGTCTATACCAGAAGGGGAGGGGGAGACCGGGAGGCACATGGACCTGTGACTGTCTCCATCCAACTTACTTCCCTAAGAATTTGTTCTGCATTAAATTCCTTTTACCAAGTGCCATTTTTTTTAATTGAAAATTTATTTCTTTACTTAAGTGTCTGAAGGATGACATTTAGGACAATTATGAACAGGTCAGAATGGATCATATATCACAATCATAATAAGAATGACACGGAAAAGGGCATCGAGACTAACCACACATTAGTCGCTCGCTTTTTGTGTCCCCTCCAATAACAGCTAATGGAGTTGGACGGCAGCCATGTTGATTCTGGGCACTGGATAAAATACCCTCCCTGCCCCCCACAATCCCATGACCTGATGGGCCCTCAGCAGTTCTTATCTTGCCCCAGTAACTAAAACTTCAATTCCAGTTCCTGGAGTTCCAATCTTTTCCTGCTGGGATAAGCTATCTCATAATAAGAACGCTGACACCCCCAACAGACTCGGAGAGCGAGCGTTACAGCCTGTGAAGCAATCCTTGGAACCTCGCTCTCACTGCAAAAGAGCGATCCTTTGTAGAACTCAGCAAAAGCCCAGGGGAAATTACCTGTTGTGGTGTAGCTGGCCTTGGCGACTGAGCCTGAGAGCGTCAGGTAATCACTGCAGGAGGAGGAAGGTTTCCCCATCTCTCGCCAGCCAGTCAGGACTTGGGGCACCCTTCTATGGGTGTGACACCTCTGGAAACACCAGGGCAAACTTTTTTTTAAAATAATTCTTTTATTTGTTTGAAATTATAATGTGATTACATCATGTCTCCCTTCCGTTCTCTCCTTTCAGATTCTCTATACCCCTCATTGCCCTCTTTAAAATTCAGGGCCTCTTTTTTCAGTAATCGGAGTGGTTTTCTTATGTGGAAATTAGTTACCTTAATGGTCACCAACAGCTCGTATTGGACTTAAGCCTTGCTCAACAAAAGGAAAATCATGGCAAATGTTTAAATGCCTGACACTTTGAAGGCTGACGATGCAGTGTGTCACTTTCCTGACAGTGAAAACCAGATCTCTTTATTTAAAAGACTTGCCTATTATATGATATGAACTCATTTCAATTAGCCAGAATCCACCTAGTTACAGTCTTTGATGCCAGGATATTCCTTACATCGATAAAAAAAAAAAGTTTCATCTGCTCGTCATTTATTTTAGGTCAGGAATGTTTACAGTCTACTCTTTCGGCAAGATTCACGTGCTCGGTCACTTTTCAAAAGTACAGATCACTATCCAAAGTGCACGGTTACTAGACTCCAGTACAAGGTCACTAGCCACAGTTGCCACTGTACAATAAACACATCCCAAGCTTGTTTATGTTGAGTTGACATCCTTTGATCAACATCCCCCAAATTTTACTTATTTTATTAACCACTCTCCTCCTCTCTTCTTCTGAGTTCAAGTCTTGGATTCCACACATGAATCCATTACACACTGTCTTTTTTATGCCTGGCTATTGCCCTGAATTCAGAATTCAATTCCCCTGGGTTCATAGATACTGCTGCAGATGACAGATATCCCTTTCTGAACTCCAAATAGTATTCCATGCTTGACAGTTCTACAGACATAACACTGGGAACTCTTAGGCTGACTCCTTGTATCTTGCCTACTGCAAATGCTCCACTGCAGATATCTTGTGTATACATTTGGTTTTTCTTCCTTTGGATATAGACTCAGTGGTGGAATTTCTATTCTATGTGGCAATACTATTTGGGTATTTTTTTTAGTCTCTTATCTTTTATATATTCTAATTAAAATGTAATTGCACCTCTCTCCTCTTTCCCTGTCCTCTCTCCAGCCCTTCCAAAATCCCTCCCTTCATCTTTCAACTCCTTCCATGTACCCCCCAACTCTCATATTGATAGCCTCTTCTTCCCCAATTATCATTGTTGCACGTGGCATGTGTATACAAATACATAAATATGATCGGCCTACCCCATTTTTGTTGTTTGTGTGTATGTGGTTCAGGGCTGACCCGTTTGTGTAGGAACCAACTGGGAGCTCATCTCTGGGAGAGGTTACGTCTCCATCTCTCCGCAGACATCAGCTGCCTGTAGTTCCTTATCTAGGCCATGACCCTGGGAGGGTTTCTACTTCTGCCTTTGCTTGTCTACTGATATTGCCATTGTTCAGATCTTGCAACCCAGATTTTCACAGCAGACTTCCTGGTTTCCTGACTCTAATAATCTTTCCACCCCCTATTCCATGGTGCTCCCTGAACCATAGATTCAAGATCTGTGATATAGATGTTTCCACTGGGATTGGGCTCCCCACAAGCTGGTCTCTGCATTTAAATTACCATACCTAATTAGAATCTTTAGCTAACTAGATATCACCCATAAATAAGAAAATGTAGAGTTTATAATAGTTTATAATTACCACGTGCCCAGTACATTGAAGCCACACAACTATTTGGGGCAGGTTTTATTATTCTCCCAGTATTACAAATTGGGCTCAGAGAAGTCACTGTGTCTGTGCCTGTGTGACTGGAGGCTTAGCCTAAAAACAAAACTGCTTAGGTTCTAAATGTGGCTCCTTGGTCAAGATTTAATTCTGGCCACAGGCTAGACTTTTCCAAGTCTAGAGAAGGCTTAGAGGCCCAGGAAACTTTAAATACTTCAAGTGTTCTTATGAATGGGTGTCCTCAATGTGTACTACACTTATCACTGGTTCTGTGCATTCCTAGCATGTGGCACCCAGTCGGCTTCATCTATCTGCTCCACGTCTGATGGAGGAAGGTAATTGGTTAATTATAATAAACCAACTGCTTGGCCTCATAGCTTAGAACATAGGTGGGTGGAATAAACAGAATAGGATGCTGGGCGGAAGAGGAAGTGAGGTCAGACTCTGCTCTGCTCCTGGACAGACCCGACAGCTCTGCTCTCTGGAGCAGAGACGCCATGCTCAGCTCTCCCCTACAGCCCTACACAGGATGGACGGAGGCTAGAATCTTCCCCGTAAGCGCACCTTGGGGTGCTTACACACATCATTAGAAATGGGCTAGTCCAGGTGCAAGAATTAGCCTGTAAGGGCTAGAGTTCATGGGCCAAGCAGTTCTTAAATGAATACAATTTGTGTGTTGTTATTTCGGGCATGAGCTAGCAAGCGGCCGGGATGTTGGGGACGTAGCCCCGCCGCTCCTATTTCAACACACGTCCAGAGTCACTTCTAGAATAATATTCCCACTTTCAGACAGTCAGCACAGGATGTATGTAATGGACACTGAGAACTCCAGACATCCTTTCCAGCCCCTGGAGTCGTTTGAACTTAGTGCTGTAACCAAGCTGGCCTGAAAGTCTCAACAATTACTTTAATAGAATCCAGAGGATTACAACGGGATTCTGTTGTAATTCATATTCTATGACTAATTTCAAAATTTTTAGTTTTAGTTTTACATTATGTGACCCTGTGTGTGTGTGTGTGTATGTGAGTACGTGCACATGAACCAGGTGTCTACCGAGGCCAGAAGTAGGGGTCACAGGCGTGGAACTAGAGTTGTGGGCATTCCTCCCCCCTGATGTGGATGCTTGGTACCAAACCCTGCTCCTCTGTAAAAGCAGTATGTGTTCTCTGAACTTCCAAGCCTCCTCTCTGGTCCCAACCCACCACTAATATTAGAAGAGGTGATCTGACCACTATGGAGCCATTCAGTACATCACCAGATCCTAAAGGACAGATGGAGCTACTCATCACGAGTGAAAATAACTGAAGCCAAAGGGAGCATTGGTCCAGTTGTCCTGTGAGAGGAAGCTGAATCCTTCTCTACTTCATCTGATGGTCCCACTTTAAAGCCCACTTTCCATGGCCATGAATGAGCAGATAATGTAATATCACAAGGCAATCCTACCATATCTGCTGAGAATTCACTATGAATGGAACTGGTTTCAGTTCTACACCTGAGCTCTCCCACTTGCCCCTCATGATAACCTCTGAGGCACCAGAAGTTTAAGTGACTCAAATTTACTTACTGAAGAAAGATTTGGGCTCAAGGAGATGGACTGCAAGCCTAGGATGAAATTCCCTCTTTCATAAATGAAAACAGACTTGATCAACTGAGAGATGAGCAAGCTGCCGTTCATGACCCTTGTACTGTAAAATGGAGCACCCTAATGTGTGTGTTCCCACCAAATTTGTATGTTGAAATCCCAGCCCCCAGTGAGGTGGTTTCAGGAGACTAGGCTTTTGGGGAAGTAGTTGAGGTTGGGATAAATCAAACTCAACTTTTACAGGTGGCATTTTAGTTAAGTATGCATTTTCCAAATACAAATCTGTGTAGCTGGCTATGACCCAAAGGTAAGAAGTACATTAGAGAGGTGTTCTGTAACCAAATGATTGTCTCTATGGGGGTTGCAAATAAATACTGTCCCCATTAGGTGATAAAGCTAAAGTTACAGCAATCATGATCTTGACTCACACTTAAATATTTTAAATTTTTTTATCAGTTCTTTAGGGATTTCATATAATGTATCTTCATCATATTAACTCCTCTCCCAACAACTCCCAGATCCTCCACTCCCTCCCCTACCCACACAACTTGTGTCCTTCTCCTTTTCCTTCTTTGTCGTCATCTTATTCTAAAGCCTGCTGAGTCTAACATATGCTGCCCATATACTCTTGCCTATGTAACTATCCACTGGAACTTGGGTAACTTACAGGTTCACCTCCTTAAAGATAAATAAATCTCTTTTTCTCCCAGTAGCTATAAAATGCCAGTAGTTCCTCAGCTAAGGGGCAGGACTTGGTGCCTAGTTCCACTCTCCAAGCCAGGATAACATCTGGCTTGATCTTATGCAGATCTTCTGGCATGCTGTCACAGCCATTTTGAGTGCCTATGTGCAGCTGCCTTGTTGTTTCCAGAAAACGCTATTTCCTTGTTGTAATTTACAGCCCCCCGCCCCCTCCCACACACACACCATGATCCTGGAGCCTTAGTAGGAGGGGTGTGATGTAGGCAGCCCATCTAGGGCTTTCCACAGTTTTCCTCCTGCTCACTGCACCTTGACCCCCTGTGGCTCCCGTGCTAATTGCCATCTTTTGCAGGAGGCTTTCTGATGAGGGCTGAGAGATGCACCCATCAATGCCTTTTTAAAAATAGATATTTCCAAGTTTATGAACTTGAGAATGTATATTTTTGTTGTTTTCTCTATGATCCATTTTTTCTCAAAATGCCATCGTACCACATTCCTTATTTCTTCCCCCAAATTCCCAGTTCAAAAGTGAAGTTGAAGACAGGGGTCTTACACATGGCCCCTGCATGAGTCTAACTCGAGTTGAAATGAAACCACAGCTTGCATCTGCCAGGCCTCTCTGCTTTGCTCTACATCGCAGAATTACCAGCTTTGTGGATACGGTTTACTGAATTAAATTGACCTCACACGGAATTGCCCGGCTCTAGCACCAACCGGGGCATGAAGAGTACATTAGGAGGGGTTCTTGTCCATACCTGGGTTAGGTTCACCCAGACGGTATCAGACCTCAGGATGGAACAGCCCCAGCTGTAAAACGTTTAACCCAACCATTCGAAATCATGCCCTTCTGCCGCGGCTTGGAGTTGGTAGGGCTTTTAACAGCTCAGCTGTTCCATTGACCTATTTATTTCTGGGGTTTGGCTCCTTTGGTAGTAAGGGAAGGAACAGTGTCTCGGCATCCTGGGGTGTTCAGACCGAATCCTTCCTGACAAAGAAGCAGTAATGAAGCAATTCCATTTACTGTTCATCTGCTCCTGGGCGCAGGGAATCAGTGACAGCCCGCAAGAAACAGGACTGCTTCCTCTTTCTGTGCCCCTGAATCTGAGACTGGTCTCCTAGGGATTCTCCGGGCTCTCAATGAGCCCTGGGAGAGTTTGCAGAAGTCCCCTGGAATGCAGAAATGGGTGGGGAGGCCACAGTTAAGGCTCAACTTTTAGTGCAAACATCAAGATATTTGGAGTCCAAAGTGCTACCCCGCCCCAACAGTTGCTCCGGTAGCAGCAATTGTGCCAGGTGTCGGGTACCCGCCTATCTAGGTCAGGCTGAGCTGGGGTAGGGCAGCCGTGGGGGCAGGAGGACAGTGTATATCCTCTCCCCAGCAGAGCTGCTGTGTGTTTTTAATAAACAGTGGAGTGACCACGTATCTGAACATGGATTCAGAGGGAAAAGTGAAGCGGGGGCAGGCACCCCTCCTCTTGCCCCTATCACGTGCAGTGAGCTGATTTGGAATAATAGCTTGCCTTTAAGTATTATGGGACGGTACCATACTGAGACATTTAGAGAAAGTGAAAGAATGGCATCCCACCATCACTCTGACACAACCCACCCTGACCAGGGCCCTACCTATGGGAAGAAATTTCTCAGATAAACTGAGCCATGCACAATTAACGTTCTGAGCCTCAGCTTCTGTAAGAAATACACATTCCGAGGCTGTGCCTCCAAACGTCGTCGCTCATCTTTTTCCATTTTAATGAGCCCAGGAACCACACTGTTCACATCGCCATATATTTGTGGCAGATGACCCCGAGGAGGGAGAGCCAGAGTTCAGAAAGCAAGGGTCCCCAACTTTCCCAGCTTTCGTTCCTCCCTTGCTACCTCCTTCAAAACCATCTCTCATGCTTATTTCTTTCAACCTAAGACAAACTAGGCACCATTAATTTATTAGGAGTCATTGACTGATTGATTCAGGAAAGTTAATCTCTCTCATGGAAATGGGCTTGACCTCTGCAGTTCAGCTATTGGTAGCTGGATCCTGGGGAACTTATAGTGCACAGCCTGTATCAACAAGCTGAATGCAGACAGTGCCATGTTTTCCTTGCATCCTGAGCATATGAATCTGATCAGGTCTGTCCTCACAGCTTCCAAGGTCCTTGAGGGAAGAAGAAAGTATAAACTCGCTTGCTTGGTAGCTGAACCTGGGGACACTGGCATGTAGCTGAACCCAGGGACACTGGCATGTAGCTGAACCTGTGGACATTGGCATGTAGCTGATCCTGTCGACACTGGCACATTGGCATCTAAGAATTTGAATGAGGGGGCTGAGGCTCTGGCCCAGTTAATTAAGTGATTGCCACACACAAGCAAACGGGACCTGAATTCAGTCCCCAGAATCCTCATGAAAAACCCGGTTATTGGAACCTATGCTTGTAATCCTAGCACTGGGGAAGTAGAGACGGCAGCTCACTGGAGCTTGCTGGCTAGCCAGTCTAGATGAAGAGGTGAAAGCCAGACCAATGAGAAATCCTATCTTAACAAGTAAGCAAATAAATAAATAAACAAACAAACAAGGTGAGCGGCATCCTGAGGAATGATGTCAAAGGTTGAACTCTGACCTCCATACACAGGTACCATCCACCACACGCATACACATATGTACACACATACAAAAAATTTAAATTTAGACCATAAAGAAAGGAATCAAAAAAGATGGTACATATAAGCCCTTTCCATATTTGTATTCCCTGATTCCAGGGTCATTTAAAACATGCATAAAAAACTCCCAAGGCATCAGGATTTGGGGATTTGATTCAGAACCAATAACAAGGGTTCCAAAGCTGGTCAACAACAGAAAAATCAAGAGTAACCAACAGACAGCACATATTATCTGAAGCAATTATCGTGTATCTTCTGTTTCATCAGAGACCCAGCCATCCGAAGTAAGGCTTCAAAGGGAATTTTAGATTGTTTTGTTTAGATGTTCATGTTTACATGAAATCAGAGAGACGAATTGTTATCATATCTCTGAATTGTTATCATATCTCTATATCCTTGCTACTACAAATTAGCAGATGCCCTTCTCTCCAAATATCCAAGGCTTTTCTTACAGAGTCAAAATTGATCAAAGGTTACAACAATTGAAAAACAAAAGAAAGGGAGAGAGAGAATTCTCCAGTTGCCCAGTTGCTAAGCAACCCTATCTGTCCTGGTAACTGGGTCCCAGGGTCTTCCCTTTCACCTGCTGGTTTTGACTCCATCTATAATATATACCAGCCTGTTTATTTTCCTGTAAATGTCCCGCAAACAGAAAGCAATGCAGCCCTTTCTCTGAAATTATTCATGTGCTAAAACCTTTTATCCACATGGCTGGTGTGACTGACAGAATAACACCAGCGAGCTTCCCAAATTAGTTCTTGTTCTGGTATTGTACTCCTGGGCTTTTTTTCTTTAATAAAAGAAAAAAAAGCTACAGTTTTATTTAAGCTTTCTATAGTCTGGCATTATGGCTTCTTGGTACCAGTGATTAAGATGTCATGTCTATTCCAGGCACTTCTTTTTTTTTCTTTTCCAAGTTGCTGTCGATTTCTAGAAAATCATACCCTTTGAACGATCCCCCCACCCCATTAAAAACTTTCAGCTTGCCTTTAGAGCTAATCTCACAAGACAATTAGAATGAGTTGTTTGTATGTTCTGGAACCTTCCTGGAAATCCAAATGCAATGTGGCTATGACTTGTCATGGGAGCCAAAGAGGGTGACCCTTTTGGGTTCTTACGCCATCTCTGTCCTCTGCTTCCCTGACGCCATCACCCCTTTCCAGGTGACCAGGTGGTCACTGGTTTTAGCTTTACCAACAGTTTGCAGGTTGTCCATCTCACTCTCACTGGCCCCCAGAAACCCAGAATCTTGGTTAGTTTTCTCTTCTCCTCTCACTTCATCTCATGTCATTGCTACTCTGCTACTGGAAGGAATTATTTATAACCCTGAGTTCCAGGGCTTTGCCTGTCAAGTGAGAGACAGAAGTCTCTACCCGCCCTCAGATTTCCAGACCTTAGCAGAAGCTCAAAAAAGGAAATAGAATGAAAGACTTTCAATAGAATGAAAGTCTTCTCTTCTTTCTTACTAACTTTTCCTCTCTTTCAACTCAGAAGTTTCTACTTCCTTCTCTGGGTAAACATGGCATGGGAGTGGGATAGGAGGAGACACTGCTAAGCCCACAACCAAAACTCCCTTGGGAAGTTTAAAATTAAAGGAGATTTATTATGGAACAAGAAAACAATGACTATAGTTAAGAAATTTTCAGAATGACAATGGCCTTCCACAAAAATATCCCTTTCCTTCTCACAAGGCCATCTGTGTGCTGAGTCCCTCTAGAAGCAGACAAAGCAAGAATACACAGCATATGTAATATGAATAGCAATATCTTTACATTTACTACACCTTTGGGTAAGACAGACAATGCCCATCCAGGTGCCTCTGCAGTGCAGGTCAAAGTCTTGCTTATCTTGCTGTCAGCTTGTAATAGTCATTAAAACTCTTGAAATTGGCTCTTAATTGATTGTACTCATCAAGGCTGGCATAGCACTGTTCAAAGCCTACCCCCAAGTGACTTAAGCTAAAGGAGAGATGCGCTAACTTGCATAATGGAGACTTGTGGGAGTTTCAGGCACAACCAAGACAGCCAGGGACATAGTTACAGCTCCATTTCTCCACTTGTCAGTTCTTCCTGTCCTGTCTGCTTGTTATACTGTTCACTGCTGTTGCTGATCACTCCAAGTTGACCCCTTACTGAGCAATCTGAGCAGAAATCGGTTGAAGTACACACATCCCGTCAGAAAAGCCCTTGGTTCTCATTGGCTTAGCCTGAGGCATATTCCAAACTCTACTGCATCTTAGTGGTCAGAGATGTGGATGTCTGAAACAAAATGACTAGGTACTGCTCAAGGAGTAGTTCTGTGGCCAGACGAGAAGGGATGCTCTGGGCAACTAACAGTAACACCCAACCTTGGAAAACCCCTAGTGTTCTGTCAAGCCTTTACTTCAACACCTTCTGTTCTAAAGCTCTAATAATAAAACTCATGTTATTTCCTTTGGAAGCTTTCCCACATCTGATATTTATCAAATATTTATTAGATGTTACCATGTTCCAGGTGCTCATTGGGTTTTGAAAGCAGTTGTGAGCAAACAGGTTCTTGTTTAAGGGTACTTCCATTTATCACAGGCACTTCCTTCCTCTAAGCCCTGCCTTCTGCAGTGTCTTCAGCCCCATTTCCTCCTCTGCTCTACCAATCTGCAGTTCCAGCCTTAGAAGATGGCCACGCCTCATGTCTGTCTCCAGTTCTTTCCATGCAGTTCCGTGTGACATCATTAGTCCAGGTCAGGTCGTCCCTTCCCACCCGCTCCACCTTCCACCCGTCTCATCCTCTGCGTCTTGATGGCGCTTCTCCAGATTGCCTCTCTGAAGTAGCTGTTCCTTCCTCTGCACTCCTGCAGTACTGCAGGTTCCACCCAGAGTTCGCACACCTTCTATCAGGTCCAGTGTTCTCATCACTGCAAGCCTGCTTTCTCTAAGGAATCCCTGGATAACATCATGTCTCTTTAGCCCCTCTGCCAAGCTCAAGCAGATAGTGAATATCTGCTAAATATACAATAAAACAAGAAAGACTTCTTAGAAATGTTTAAAGGTATCTCGGTGGTATGTGCCATCACTGAGCTCCCTCTCATCTTGGTCCCTGACTGGTGCTGAGTCAGCAGTTTGGTAGGTGACGAATTAGATTACATCACTGAGCTTCTCTGCTGAAGCAAATGCAAGGGTCATCATCACCATCCTCTTGCAATCATGCTGTGTCACAATGAGGCAAGGTTCCTTCTGTTGTCCCAGAATCTTGATGAGTATCCAAAGCTGAGGGGGAAATGCTAAAATAATGAGCATTCCACGGAGGGCTGAGAGGCTCTATTTTAAAACCCAGCCCTCCCACCTTCACGTCTATGGAAAGAAGTATTGCCCTAGATGAAGGGGTCAGCATCTGAGATGGCGGGCTTTCTACGTTACTCAGGAAGGAAGGAAAATTCCATGTTTCACCTCCTAAGACTTCCTCAGAAGAATTTGAGGCGTCTTCAGGAAATGGGAATGTCTTTACATAACAGTGATGTGGAAACACTCTGGAAAGTCTCCTGGAAATAAGTCTCCCCAGGCAATCCCACACAAGCATCTCCTAGATCCTCTGCTTCTGGGGCCTTTTATGAAGTTGGGCACATTTGAAGATCTAGCTTCCCTCAACACATGAGAGGCTGACCTGGACATGATATCCCTCACAGCCAACACTTAAATAGAAATGTGTATTTCAGAGGCTTCCACAAGAGCTTCTTATTTAATTCTCAAGTTAAATCTAACATATTCTAGATCAGACAATTTAGGATGGAGCACACTAATAATAGTGGGTCTAACTCCTGGGCTAGTGGATATTCTTTTTTTTAATTTATTTATTTATTTATTAAAGATTTCTGTCTCTTCCCCACCGCCGCCTCCCCTTTCCCTCCCCCTCCCCCAATCAAGTCCCCCTCCCTCATCAGCCCAAAAAGCAATCAGGGCTCTCTGCCCTGTGGGAAGTCCAAGGACCACCCACCTCCATCCAGGTCTAGCAAGTGGATATTCTGACGACAAGAATATCTACATGTGTTTTAGGGGATCTTTGTGTACTGAGATCATCTTTTTGGACTGGTATGGAAACACAGCCAGGGTACGGGCCTGAGATTGACTGGTAGAGAAACAATCAAGATTTAGAGGTTTTTTTTTGTTTTTGTTTTTGTTATTTTTTCAAACTTTGAATTTCTTTTTCTTTTAGCTTGCAAAATATCAGGTTTCCTTATGTCTTTTTCGCACATCCTTTGACTTGCTTAGCCCTTTCATCCTCCCCCTTATCTCTCCATTGGAGGAGGAGGGTAGTCCCACATTGGGCACTAATCTGTAGTGTGAGGAGGGGTCACTTGTTGGTCCTAGCTTAGACCCAAAATAATCACACAGAAATTATATTAATTAAATCACTGCTTGGTCCATTAGCTCTAGCTTCTTATTGGTTAACTCTTACATATGAATTTAACCCATTTCTATTAATCTGTGTATCACCACATGGCAGTGGCTTACTGGCAAAGTTTGGCATGTCTCTGGTGGCTCCATGGCTTCTCTTTCTCTGCATTTCTTCTCCCAGCATTCTGTCCAGTTTTCCCTGCCTACCTAAGTTCTGCCCTATCAACAGGCCAAGGCAGTTTCTTTATTCATTAGCCAATAAAAGCAACACATAGACAGAAGGACCTCCATACCACTCCACTCCCTCATCCCCACTTATACATTCCCATCCTTAGTACTCCTCCTTCACTCTTGTACCACATGGGCTCCACCATCCTCTTCAGTCATTTTCATCTCTGCTACCTTTTCAACCAAATCTGATGACTTTATAAAAATGGCATGTCTATAGGCAGGACGAGTGACCTACGCAGTCACAGTTTAGTTCTAAGAAGCATCTACTTCGTTCTAGGCATAAGACTGAGCCCGTGGCATTCACTGTCTCTTATTCTCTTCAATCCTGAGCAGTACAGATCCCAATTTATCATTCATAAATGAAAATAAATGGTTATTCACAGAGGTTAAGCAACATTCCCAAAAGCTCTTGGGAAGGTGGTGGTAGAGCTTCCAACATGAGACCATGAAAACTCTACTTTAAAGCCCAACATTGAGCATGCTGTGATCACAGAGAACTGCTTGTTGAGCAGTTGTAATTCCTCCCCGTGAGCCACTCTTAACCTTGCATTGTTCTCTGCAGAAGGTTTGCTTTTCAGTTAATAAAGTGAGAAGTAACATAGCACACACAGAAAGATTCATGGCGTGGCGACCATGGCAGGTCCCCTGACTGCTGGGTGGGAGATCATGTGATCAGGAGAGAGACAGAGAGATAGACCATGCAGAGAGAGCTTGGGTATAGAGTTTATTTAATGGGGGAGGGGATTATGAAGTGAAGAGATAAATAGAGTGGGGGAAGTGAGGTGGCAATAGTTACCTCTTCAGAAGAGGGGCAGACTAAGAGAGAGCACAGACAAGGAGATATCAACTTGCCTGGGTGGGGGGAAATTTGGGATGGGCAAAGCTTGTCTCTTAAAGGGACAGGGTACCCAGGTAACAGGGAAGGTGAGCAAAATGGTAACACACACAACTCACAGTGATAAGGGTCTTGAGAGGGTGGGATGTGATGTAGGGAAGAAGGTTGACAGAAAACGTTGAGACTTGGCCAAAAGTGAATAATACCAGAGGATGGGACCACGATGGTTGGATGGATATGGGATGTATGTAAACACGGGATGCGGCAGAAGGACATCTTGGAAGAGGCTGATGCTAGGAGCTTCCACTGGCTCAAGTTTGCCTTGAGACAGTTTTCTTCCCAAAAGTCAACCTTTGGAAAAACTTGAATCTGTAGCTTCCGTGTGCTCTTTTGCCTTCTAAATGGCTTTCATAGTGCCAGCTCAGGAAGAAAAGGAATCCTCTTCCCCAATGGGACCCTATTATAAGTGTTCCCAAAGAAAGCTTTGGATGGTTTTCAAGCATCAATTAGTTGAAACAGTCGTTATACCCATATACAACCCTATTCCACATCATCTTTTATGTGGCATCAAATATTTTTCCATTTCTTTTATTGAGAAAGCCTCCAACCATAGAGAATCCTAATTAATTTCAGACAAAAATTATTTTTCTTACATTTTGATGCTTCCAGCATATGATTAAAAGGAGCAATTTTCAAACAGGCAGCATCAAACCTCACTTGTGATATTGGTTGGCTCTGCTAAGTAGCTTTCAGATGTGCTGTTCACATGGTGTTTGATGATGCTATTAATTCGTGATAGAATCCTACAGAATGTAAGTTCTATTTCTGACTAATCTGTGTCTCCATGAAAAGGGAAGGACTCCAGGGCCTCTCTGGATCAGATGCTTACCTCTTCTGCAATAGAGCTCATGACCTATTGTTTTACATACTTTTTTGCAAACCATCCTGGGACCATCCTTTTTACAGGAACATGCTTTCTCCCCCCCAACTAGTGTAGAGGGTATAGTCCCCTTCAGAGTGAGGCCTGACTTTTTCCTAACTCTGTAGGCTGAACTCTCTTGATCAAAAAGCTACTGGCTCGGGGATAAGAGATGCCTCAGTATAGGTAGAGAGTTTGCTGTGTAAACATGAAGATTTGAGTTTCAGTTTCAGAACCCGTGTAAAAGTTGGGTGGATAGTACACCTGTAATCTCGATATTCCTTTGGCAATAAGGGAGGTAGAAACAGGAGCATCCCCTGCAGCTAATGGACGCTAATCAGCAGCAAACAATGAAGAGAACCTGCCTCCAATAAGGTGGGAAGTGAGAACCAATATCTATTTGGTCTCTGATCACAGGCATGCACACCCCACCAACACAATGCTCATAGAGTTTTCTAGAGTATAGTATCAATTAATTAGCTCAAATAGAAAAAGAAAGGTTATTTAATTTTACAGTGGATTGCATGTATTTTACAGACTCTGTGGGGGACTGACACTACAAATGGAAAGCCATCTGACCCTGAGAAGGGAGCGTTTACAATCTGTCTGTGAACTAACCCTGAGTGTCGTTGATCCATCCATCCCATGAAATCTGAAGACTGATCACGCCTACATCTGCATTTTCTGTTTCTTGGGGGCAGAAATCCTACAGTCAATTTTAGATGGTACTTTGCACCAATTATTTCATGTCTGTTCATATGCATGTGTGTGTATATGTGTGTGTATGTGTTCATGTGTGTGCATGCACATACGGATGGCAGAAGAAATCCCCAACTGTCATTCTTCAGGTGCCGATAGTTTACAGATCCCTAAGTAAGACAGGCTGAGTGACCCTCAAGCCCCAGGGATCTACCTGTTTTCACCTCCAGAGCTTTGGGTATATAAGCATGCATCACCACGACTGGCCTTTTTAATGCAGGTTCTGAAACTCAAACTCAGACACACACACACCCATTTGTGAGACCGGCACTTTATCAACTGAGCAGCGACCCCAGTCCTATACCAATGATTTTTAAGTCAGAATTTTGATTGTAGTATTTGTTACTAGACCCCATGTCCCCGAGGCAGGAAAAGACCCTCCCCCAAAATAGATATATTGCTTTAATTTCCCCGTCTCTTGATGACACTATCTTCTTCTTGGAGTCGAAGAGAATTTGGGTTTAAAAAGCACAGATAATTTATTTTTTCTACACCAGTACTATGTCCATGATCTACAGAGAAGGCAAGCAGAAGCCAAAGAGCACGAGTGACTTACCGAATGCACTTGGTATAAACCCACGCTCTCCTCTGCTCCGATCGGCATATCTGTCCTCAGTACACATCATCATGTGTCTCTGACAAGTTTCACTGTGTTCTAGTGGCCTGACAGAAAGGAGAAAGGCCTCAGAGACTTGAAATTACCCAGTGCGTTCCCTCTGGAGAAGCTCTATGCATCCCGAGCTATAAATATTGAGTCCTCCGGGGATTCTTCTCAGAGCTGAAGGACAGCTAATGAAGTTTCTGTCCTGGGCTGACTTTGACCTGGAAGAAAAAGAGTTTGAACTCTCAGGCCCATCAAAACGAGAAGCTTTTCCTTCCCCTGATCGTGATGCGGCAATAGTGTTCTCCAAGCAAACCTTTGAGAGGAATTTATAGAGGCATGAGTAGCGGCTTATGGTCACCATGGAAACCCCCCAAATGTCCCCCAAAGTTATGAGCACTTTCAGCTTCTCCAATGAAGAGTTTGCCCCTGAACCTGCCAGTTTTTCTAACCCTGCCCCAGCACTCAGAGCCATTTGTCCATAGTTCGATCATCTTGGTTTCTTTGTGCCCTTCACTATGGATATGACCCATTTTCCAACCATCTTAGTCAAGAATGACATTTCTTTTCTAACTCCGCCCCTTGTGGTCAGTTGCCCACTGTCACCTGCCATCCTATCAGTGAGTCCCACCCAGAAAGTTTGAAGCACAGTTTTAGTTTCTGTGGCACCTGGCAGACATAACTCCTCAAAGTGCCTTCCTCTCCAAGGCTGCTTCCACTTCTTAGATCTTTGTTTAAAGATTTCAGATAAAGAAAAGGGAAGGGTGGCTGGGTAAAGTGACACTGCTCATGTCCTTTGGGCCAATAGCTCCTCATCTTTGCTGCCTTTTCTGCCCCCTAAAGCTTCGTACTCTGCCCAGTCATCTGTCACCATCACACTAATTGACACAGGATTCCTTAAGGTCATACCTCAAGTGCTTTAGCTAACCTCCCTGCCCACGTTTTTCTACAGCATTTGACACATTTGACAACTCCCTCCCACCCTCATGTCACACAACGACCCCCCCCACACCCACGCCCACACTTCTTGGAAATTCTCTCTTCCTGCCTTCTGTAGATTTCTCTGAAACCCTTCTACTACCCCTGTCTTATTCAGTCGGAGCTATTCACACCTCTCCTCTTATAATTCTCTGAAACATATGTAGAACCACACTGTGGTCCTCTCTTCAGGCCCACCCTTCTATTGCTTGAATACCACTTCTCATTCCCCCGGATTGGGATCCAGGAATCCTCTGAGCCCTTCCTAGTCTAAACCCACACGTGCAGCTGGTCTCCAGGTGCTCCTGATTCTTTCTTCCAAATATCCCGCAGGCTTATACCACCCCTTTGTTGCCACTCTATTCTCTCTTTTCTAGTGCCTTGGCTCATCACTGAAGAACGAACCTCCTTAGCACACTCACTGAACCTCAACAACAGAGACTCTCACTTCCTGTGAGAAACCAAAGTTCTTTTCTTATACTATTAACCCTAACCATGCTGGTCCCATCTGCTAATTTCTTCCCGAATTAGAGTCCGAATTATTTTCTGTAGTCAAATTCTACCTGTCATGTTTCTACCCTAATGCAAATGAATGTATGTTGCTCACCCTGACTACTTACAGACGGACATTACTTCCCTCCTCATCGGCAACTCCACTCCAACTTTCTACATTCATTCCACAGGGACCTCATCAAGCTTCCTTTCCTTCCTTGTGGTGCTTAGTGACATGTGACCACCACTATTTTAGCTCTAATTCTTCTTACTTTCATTGCTGGCAGTTCCACATTAAAACATGGTGCTAATTATTTTATTAAGGGCATAGCTATAAATGCAATATATATATAATACATGCACATATATGTAATATACATGCACACACACACATGATGTATTTTGAACATACCACCAAACTGGGCATTACTAATGCTGGAAAATGTATTTGAAGATTGATTTTAATGATCTGTATTAATGGCAAGAAGTACCTCCTGTACTTCTGTTTTATTTTGGATTTTTGTTTTCTATTTTGGTTTTGTTCTACAGTATCATACTATGTCGCCCAGGCAATCCTCAAACTTGTCATCCTCCTGCCTTAGCCTCCCAAGTGCTACAACTATAAGTGTGGGCCACACTATCTAATCTTCCAGTCTTTAACACAAATGATTAATGGGGTATGCTAACCTAAAGGAACAGAACGGATATAGTGAACGTATATTTGCTTATTATCAAACGTGGCTCTATTAGAATGACTTTGAGACTGTGGTCCAACAATGACTGTCTCCCAGTGGAAAGGTAGTTGTTCAGTCCATGAGAATGACAGTCACAGCAGTCCGCACTCTGGTGCTGGCATCCAAAAGGATTCCTAGAGAGTAGCTGGTCTTCCATCTCCATTGCATCTGAAAGAAGTGGGTCCTAATACCAATAAAGGAGTGCCTCAGCAATGGGGCAGATGAGCTTCCTAGGGAGAGTGAGGGCAAGCAGGCAAAAAGCAAAAACCTTCTTTTTGTGTCCTTTTATATAGGCTGCCACCAGAACTTGTGGTCCAGAGTTAGGGTGAGTCTTCCTGCCTTAAACGGTCCACTGAAGAACTCCCTCACATGCATTCCCCACTGCTTGGGATTTTGGTTGGTTCCAGCTGTAGTCAAGTTGACAATCAAGATTAGCCAACACAGGAAGTTTTGTTTTCCTATTAAAGGTCTGTGGACAATAGAGGCGGAACATTTCTTCCAATCCAGATGGAAGTTCTAGAACCTCCCATATTCTATGAGGACAAGGAGGATATTATGTAGGATAGATTTACTGGTAACCATGTGATACCCATGGAAATCTGAAACAAAAAGACAAAATAAATCTATACCTGAAATCTTTCAGATAGATTTTCAATGGGCTCTTAGGGCAAGCTTGTGAAGAAACACAAGCAAATCACAAAACATGTATTACTCAACAAAAGCAGTCGTGGAATGAAGCCAAGGTGGTTCTCAGAAGTCAATGGACAACACAAAACCCTAACAGCATACCAGCACACACTCACCCACATACACTCACACATACACACACACACACACACACACTTACTCAGACTCACACCACTCACATACACACTTACACCCATTCACACTCGCAGTACACACACAACTCACACACACACTCACACTCACACTCACTCAGACTCACACACACTCACACACACTTACTCTCACTCACTTACACACACTCACACACACACTCACACATGGACTCGAGTGCAAGCTGAAATTAAATGAACTGAACTCTCAAACGAGAAAAATAATAAAATAATCCTAAGAAAGTAGAAAGCGGAAGTACGACTTTTACAAAAAAAAGTTATAATTAATAAAATAAAAATCTAACCTTTGAGAAGAACCACATTTGGCAAATTTCACTAAGAAAGAAATCAACTGAACACATGGTTCTTCAGAAAGACAGAAGGTTAAAACATCAGAGCCTGAATTTCAGTTGCAAAGCAAGTAAGTATGTGGTCTTGGCAAGCTCCTTAAATTCTCAGCACAGACTTGCCTTGTGCAAAGTGTAGATAGCAAAATAAGCTTGCCTCACAAGCTGCTGTCGGAATTAGAGGACATGTGATATTCAAGGGAGACAGCCCAGTGCTTGGCTCACAGAACAAACAAAAAACAACTACCATTATAATGTCACATTAATGCCATGGGCGTAAAGCGAGCAGTAGGCTTCACTCTGGAATCTGTGTTGGGATTCACTACAAGGATTTTCAGAATTCTGGTGGTTGATTATTTTCATTATAAGAGGCAGTCAGAATTTCTCATCATAGGATTCATTTTTGTAATTCTCTGAACTAAATTGTTGTTGGCAGAGGCTGCTTATTCATTCCTGGCTGCCCTGACCCGAAATAATCATATAGAAACTATATCATTTGCAATACTCTTTGGCCAATAGCTTCAGCATATTTCTGGCTAACACTTATATCTTAAGTTAACCCATATCTATTAATCTGTGTATTGCCATGTGGCTGTGGCTTATAGGCAAAGTTCTGGCCTATCTGTCTTTGGCGGCAGCTACATGGCTTCTCCTTGACTCTGCCTACTCTCTCTATCTACATTTTTTCCAGCCTGGCTATATTCTATTAAGCCATTGGCCGAAAACAGCTTCTTTATTAACCAATAAAAGTAACATATATACAGAAGGACTTCCCACACCAAAGTGTCAACATAAGCATGCTTCATGAAGCATCCAAACTTGGTGCTATCTGATCCTGTAACTTTTCTAGACAGTTTTTTGATGTGTGCCTATGCAAATTTGAAGGCTTTTCCATTGTTTAATTCTGAAAAAGGCCTTGAGACATGTTTTTCTTCCTTTTTCATTTCTTATATTTTAGGAATGGAAATGCATACTTAACTGTTAAAGCAACAAAAGATTTTAAGCTACCCTGCCCCCTGAAGAAACAACCAAAAGTTCTGTACTTGGTGTGGGACAAGAGAAGGGCTTGGTACACATGGTTTACTTAAGAAGTGTTCTTAGGGGAAAGAGTAGGGAACTGAGACATGGAGGTGACAGGACCAATGAGTTATTTTAATAATGGGGTTGCCAGGAAACCAAAAGCTCAGTGCCTTTGACGATGTAAGATGCTGTGGAGAATATACCTCACAGTTGT
This sequence comes from Alexandromys fortis, assembly GCF_014885135.2. Classification (NCBI taxonomy): domain Eukaryota; kingdom Metazoa; phylum Chordata; class Mammalia; order Rodentia; family Cricetidae; genus Alexandromys; species Alexandromys fortis. The sequence goes on along the minus strand of NW_026067979.1, from coordinate 3,753,221 downwards.
GCTTTGAGGCATACGGAGGCTGGGCCATTAGCACAGCTCCCTTTCAGCCTGGGTTAAGCAGGGCTCTTTGGAAAGTCAATACAACCACGGAGAAAGCCTCAATCACACTTACCTGCAGGAGGAAGCTATTGGCATGTAGGTGACTAAGTGTGCCAAGGGATATGGATTCCACTGTTAAAAACAATAGTTTCAGTTCAGCACTCAAACTTTGGGTGACTTGTCCATGCCCCCAGGTTTAAAATGAGTGAGAGGTGAGGTGTCATACTTAGGAAATTCTTTCTCATATCTGTTCTATTCTAGATTGCTTTTCAAGAATATATATAATATATATAATACAATGCATTTTGATCATATGTTCCCCTCTCCAGCTTCTTCCAGATCCCTTGCCAACTCAACTTCATGTCTTTTCTCTCTCTTGAAAACAAAGAACAATAGTAACAACAAAAATCAAATCAGATAAACTAAAGAGATACAATGATACAAAAAATACCAAAAGCAAAACCCAAAAGTGCACACACAAACACACACACACACACACACACACAAAGATAGAGTCCATTTTGTATTGGCCAAATGCTCTTGCAGCATAGGGCCTAGCCTGGACTGTAGTTGACATATCCATTGTCACTCCATTGGAGAAAACTGGTTTTCTGCCCAGAAGGTATCAATTAGGAATATTCTTGGTTAGAGGTGGAACTTTGTGATCACTTCCCTTTTCAGAGCTGGGATTTTGTCTGTGTGGAACCTGTGCAGGTCTCTTGTGTGCTGCTACAGTCCCTGAGTTCATATGTGTATCAGCCTTGCTGTGTTTGGAAAACATGGTTTTATTTGGAGTCACCAACAGCCTCTGGTTCTTGCAATCATTCTGCTTCCTCTTCGGCACAGATCCGTGAACTTTAGGGAACACATCCCACGTATGGCTGAGTGCTCCAAAGTTTCTCACTGTCTTCATTGTTCAGTTGTGGTTCTCTGTGTCAATTCTCATCTACTGTAAGGAGAAAGTATCTCTGAGGAGGGTTGAATGATGGAGTTATTTTATTGTTTTGTTCCTTAAGCAACATATTAGTAGTAGATTTTCCCTTAGGTCTATTACCTGTCCAGTCTCTGGTTCTTGGCCACTTAATAGTGTCAGGAGTGGGCTCCATATCATAAAGTAAGTTTTAAATCCAGTTTTAAAAAGTGATCAGAGTTCCCATAACTTCACGCCACTATTGCACCAACATATATTATAGACAGGTCTCTGTTGTAGGTCGTAGGGTTTGTAGCTAGGTGAAACTGATAATTATTTTCTCCTCTGGTAATGTAAAAAGTACCTTCCAGCACTTTAAATGCCAGTCAGTAGGAGATAAAACTGCTAGCTGAACACCAGTTCAGTTTCTCCATGTTTGATGACATAAGCAACTTGTGTCTTTAGCAATAGGACAGGCTGTGGAAAATGAATGATAACAATGTATTTGGAGATCTATGGCCCCTTTTGACTCAAAAAGATACTACCCTAAACATGCTGGATCTCATCTAAACCGCTCCTTATCCAGCTGTCCTAATTCTTATGAAGCTCTTAATAAAAATGAAAATATTGGTGGTTCTCAATAAAAGGAATCAGAATTTCATACAGTGTACTTCATGGTGTAGGCGCTGCTGCCAATTGTCCCCTGTTTGCGGTTCTCCATACCAATAGTCTTGATGACCGGATGTATATAATTGGCAAGTACACAGAGTAAGGATGCTGTCACTCATACCTGATACACTACAGTGTAAAACTGCTCTTCTCTGGAGTCTTCGAAGCAATTTATTGCCTACTTAAATTATGGTTTTTATACAACTGTGATGTCTGTTCTTGGTTATCAACTTGACTATACCTATCACACACTAAAGCCTAAATGGCCGGGCATGCCTGTGTTTTATCTTAATTAAATCGTTTGATGTGGGAGGATTCACTCCTATTCTGGACCTTTGAGGTAGGAAGATCCACTTTTAATCTGGACCACACCTTCTTGTTGCAGCCTATATAAAGGACAAGGAAGGAGAGAGCGCTATCTGTCTGTCTGTCTGTCCATCCATCCGTCCATCCATCCATCCATCCATCCATCTATCTAAGCTCTTTCTATCTTTCTCTCACTCTTGCCTCTGCCTGCTCTTGCTCTCACTAGCAAGTTCATTCCTTCACTTGCCTTACAGCCTACTTCTTTGAGAGTCCAGTGTTTACTGAAGACATTCAGCCTCCTAAACTGAACCTCTTGAACCTTTCATTGGTAGACAGTCATTGTTTCACTAGTTGAACCATAGCCTTTAAGTCTTCTTTAGAAAGAAGACAGATTTAGTCTATAAGTTTTTCTAGAGAATCTTGACTACTACAACTTCTAACAAAGAAAATTACATTTACATATTAAATCTCTCAGAATTCTCTCATTAACTTTATCCCTTTTTTGGTTTCTGAACAAGACAAACAAAATACATATGTCACCATTTTCAGATTTAAACAGTGAGGCACAGAGAAATAAAATAAATTATAAGAGGTAGCAAAAGAACTCTTCATAAATAACCTCCTCCTACCTTAATGGCACTGCTACTTCCCTTGCTCAAGAATAGAGTATAGGTCAGACTCTGGTGCTAAACCCACTGTTCATCACAGGGACAGGGACCATTCTCGTCATCCAAGAGATTCAGACTTGTACTGTTTATTTAAAATAAAGGCACGACACCTTCTATTTATCAAAGAGATTTTTCTTCACCTCAAGAAACCGGATGCTTTCAGTTGCTTAACCCACTCACCACAAGACACGCCTTCATGGTCAAAATAAGAGCTATTCATAACATAGTGAGCGTTCATCTTGCAAAGAGCATGAATGAGTTCTGCACGAGGCAACAGTGTGAGTGACGCTCACAATATACTCATGGTGGGTGCAGTGCGTGACACCTCATGTAAGTTCAAAAAGGAGCAATTTCAAGTTCTGTTAGGCATCGATATAGTCTCTCTCTCCCACCCCATGTGTGTATGTGTGTATATGTGTATGTGTGTGTGTGCATTTGTGTATGTGTGTTTGATGTGTGCAACTTCATGCACATGTGATGGAGGCCAGAACAAAACCTCCAATGTTGTGCCCCAAGTGACACCTATCTTGCTTTACAGACAGGGTATCTTTATTGGCACAGAGAGAGGCCGATTAGGTTAGGCCTCCTGGCCAGGAACCTCAAGAATGGGCCTGCTTCTATTTCTTCACCCAGAATTTTTTACATAGGTTCTAAACACCAACCACAGGTCCTCTCTGAACAGAGAGTTCTCAACAGAAAAAAAAAAGGCTAAGAAATATCTCAAAAATGTTCATTGTGCCTAGTAATTAGAGAAATGGCAAGTCAAAACAACTTTGAAATTTTATTTTTCTGGGTTAGAACAGCAGAGACCAACAAAACAACCAACAGCAAATGCTGGAGGGGATTGGGGAAAGGGACTCCTCATTCACTGTTGATGGAACTGCAAGCTGACCCGTCCACTGTGGAGAATTCTCAAAAGGCTAAACACAGATCTACCCTATGATCCAGCTATACAGCTCCTTGGCACTCTACAGCATGCTCTCTAGGTACTTGCTCGGCCGTAGTCATAGCTGTTCTATTCATAATAGCTAAGAAATGGAAACAGCCTAAATGTCCTTCAGCTGATTAACAGATAATGAAAATGTCGTACATATGCACCATGAAATATTATTCAGCTGTGAAGAAAAGTGAGATTCTGACATTTACAGGCAAATGAGTGGAACTAGAAAAGATCAAAGACAAACGCTCGGTTTTCTCTCTCATCTGAGGTTCCCAGCTCCAGATCTTCGGCTATGAGTAGATATCCTGGAATAATCGCAGAAACCAGAAAAGAAAAAAATGGACCATTGTTGGGGTGGGTGTGGGGGATCAGGAGAGAGTGGAGTAGCAGGGTCCGAGTGATCTGATATGGAAAATGGAGACTCTACAGGGAGGTGAGAGAAATCCAAACAGGAGGGAGGGGGGTAAAATAACAGTAAAGTTGTCGAGAAAGTGTTACAATGAACACAACTGTTAACTTTCTGTACAAAAAAATACTTACATTACACCTAAGTGAGTGTATAAATATGAATATACAGTTCAAAGGAAAATTTCCCATCTGGGTTGACAATGTTTCCTCCTCCATGAGTCAAAGACCACCTAACAAAAACCCCAACACCAGATGAGAAGCCCTCTTCTGAGTTATTGGTCAGGGTTATCCAAAAGACTCCCAAAATATTATGAGGTATTGCTGCCTGCTTGGGATTGGATAGCCTCTCAGAGAGCTTATCCCTGAAGAAAAAATGATTCTCTTGGCAACCGCTGATTGCCTATAGCTTTTCAACTATGGGTGGAGCCTTGTGAATCTTTCCTCGTCCATGTTGGCATGGCATCTGGTGCTGTCTTTATGCAGGTTTTGTATAGGCAGCTGTATTGCTGGTATTTTGTTGCTGCAACTTGCTTGCCGTGTCTAAAAGAAACTATATACTGACATGCACCCTGGCTCTTACAATCTTAGACGGGAGGGTAGCCTTACAGATACTAACTAGGGTTCGGCAGCCCACGTTCACTGATTCTCTGAATTTTGACCAATTGTCTTTGTAATGGTCTCCATCTGCTGCAAATGAAGCCTCTTTGATGAGGGATGAGGGTTACACTTACCTGTAGGTATAAGGGTTATTATTTAGAATTCAGTGGAAAATTTATTGGTTTAATAAAATGGCAGTATTCTCCTTATAGGGTCTATTACAGGTACTCAGCAGAATTTATGATATCAGGCGTGAATTCTCTCCCACTGACAACATGTAGTTGGCTGGGTTTACAGTACCAGGCATGAATTCCCTTCCATTGAATGCACCTGAAGTCCATGTAGGCAGCTGTTACTCCTGAGATAAAAATACCACTATTGCACCACTGGGCATATCTCCTGAGGCCGGGTATTTTTGAGGTTCATGAACATTACACCTGGGTAGGACTATTGATTACTTTTATCCATTGGCGGCTTGTAGAGCACCTTTGGATGAAAGCTCATCTTCATGGAGAAGACCTTAAGGTTATTTCCAGCTCAATTCTTCTAAGCCGGTGGTGCTTAATCTGTGGGTCATGACCTCTTTGGGGGGTCAAACAACACTTTCAAGGCAGCCACCCAAGACCTTCAGAAAACAGATATCTATATTATGATTCATAACAGTAGCAAAATTACAGTTATGAAGTAGCAATGAAAATAATTTTATGGTTGGGTGTAGGAAGATAAGACTTACAAGGCTGAGAGATGAGCCAACCTGGAGTCTGCCTGAGGGCCTAGTAACAGGCTCTGTCAGAGGTCCTGATTGTGCCTAGCCAATGAGGGGCAACCACACAATGTCAACAAACTGGACCTCAGGCTGGGTGCTGGGAGGAGGGTGTATAAGCTTTTCCCCATTGCTGAATGAAGGAGTCTGATGTTTGCCTTTTTTTTACCTGACCCCAAATGTCTATGCTGTTGATATCACGCCTTCTTACCCGCCCCCCCCAGGAAGTCATTGGGACCCTGCAACAGTTTGGGTCACCAGAACACAAGGAAGTATAGTAAGAGGTCACAACACTAGAAAGGTTGAGAACATGTGTTCTAAGCCCTGTATCTGAATAATACTGTTTTACCTTCAGGTTCTGGAAAACAACAAGGACGATGGCAATGTCTTGTATTGGTTTAGGAGTCTCTTGGACTCCCTAGACCAACAATTTGAAAATAGGCTTCCCATGCCTAACACTGTATTTCTGTTAGATAGTCTACAGCTCTTGGGTAAAACATATATTATCCCATGTGATGTAACTCTATTCATGTGTGTTTGTGTGTAAATTTATATATCCATAGTTAAATATATATTTACATTTATAAAATAATGTTTCCCGGTGTCTTTTTCAAACATCCTTAGTGTTATTATCTCTCCAGCCTCCTCTTCCTCTGTATTACCCTCATTTCTCTCTCCCCAATTAAAGGTTCAAAGTTCTTACATTTCTCCCTTCAAAATACCTGTGTCGTACTAATACCACTTTATTACAGTCTCCACCCACCCCTCTACAGTCCCCAGCCACTCCTCTACTGTCCCCATTCACCCCCCACCACAGTCACCTCTACTCCTCTCTCCATGATTCTTTTCCATGTTTATGAATTCTGTGGTTACTGAAGGTTATATACTCACATCTAAGATTTGGAGCTAAGTTCCATAAAGAAGAGAAATAGAACAAGTGACATTTGTTTTTCGGGGTCTGGGTTAGTCCACTCAGTACGATATTTTCTAGTTTTATCCATTTACTTGCAAATTTAATTATTTCATTTTCTTTACAGTTAAACAGAATTCACTGTGCATGAATATAATCCACTGATCAACTGAAGGACATTTTGATTGTTTCTGTTTTCCAGCAACTGTGAATATGGTTGAGCATATCTGTGGAGTAGGCTGTTGAGTCCTTTGGGTAGAGGCTAAGCAGGGTTATAGCTGGTGTGCATGGTAGATTCACATTAGCTTTTCTCCACATTGATGGCCATGGATGCTGTGCTTTGCAGTGCTACCAATAGTGAAAGAGGGTGCCTCTTCCCAGCATCCTCCCTGGTATTTTCTGCCAGCTGTTTTCTTGATCTTAGCCATTCCTATGGGGAAAGATAAAATCTCAAAGCAGTTTTAATTTGCATGTCTTTGATTACTAAGAATTCTTTTTTTTATTTATTTATTTATTAAAGATTTCTGTCTCTTCCCCGCCACCGCCTCCCATTTCCCTCCCCCTCCCTCAATCAAGTCCCCCTCCCTTGTCAGCTCAAAGAGCAATCAGGGTTCCCTGCCCTGTGGGAAGTCCAAGGACCACCCACCTCCATCCAGGTCTAGTAAGGTGAGCATCCAAACTGCCTAGGCTCCCACAAAGCCAGTGCGTGCAGTAGGATCAAAAACCCATTGCTATTTTTCTTGGGTATTCTTAACCCTTTCTAAGATATCTCTTAGCCATTTTGTTTATTTTTTAATTATATATTTTGAAATTTTTTATATAATACATTCTGTTCATATTCTTTCTCCCCACCCCAGTCCTTTCCCAGATCCTACTCACCTCCCTCCCACCCAACTTCATGTTTTCCCTCTCCCTCCCTCCCTGCATCTCTCTCTCTTTCTCTCCCCCCCCCTCTCTCTCCAGGATTATGCCAGCATCCCTGGATTTCCCTGTGACCGATGGAATGATGTTCAGAGAGGGTTCATGACTTGGACAATGTCATCCCACTGATCACGAACAGAGCCAGGCCTCCTGATCCAGTCTGGTTCCTACTTACTACAGGGCAAATTCCTCCCCCCTTCCACCCCCCCCCCCCCGCCCCCGCACCCACGCCATGACCTATAAGACCTCAATGGTCTGGGAAGGGAAGGGTTAACCAGTAGCCACCTCTCCATCAAACAGCTGGTGCTCCTCTTCCAGAAGGAATCACAGTCCGGGATTCATGAGCAAGGCAATCCTAGTTCTTCCACACGGGTCAGGCAATTTGGAACATGTGACCCTTGGTTGAACAAAGGTCTGGTCCATAGACAGCCCATGCAGCAGCCTCTGAGCCTGCACCAAGGCTGACTGACCTCGTCATCTGAGAGCAAGCTGGCAGCGTGGGAGTTAGCAGGCAGACAAGAAAATGGAGCAGGATAGGGGGTAGAGGAGGAAAGATATTAACAGTTTCTATTTTTTACTATGAAAAGAGATTTTTTGACACGTTAAGTAAAAGAATTTTAATACATTAGCACACAGGGGGAAAACAGCTTTCCTAATGCAGCTCTTCCCTGCTCTGGGTGCTTCTTGGTGAGAAAATGGCTCACTCTTTACCCTGCCCTTTCTCTCCACTGAGCAGCTTAAAAACAGATTTCTTCTTCTTTTTTTTTTTTTCCTATTCAAACAACCAAGACATGGTTCATGGGGCTTTCAAGTTACACAATGATTGTAGATGCCAGACATACTCACAAACACACACACACACACAAAGACAAGCACACACACATACACACACACACACGCACGAACACATACATGCACAAACACGCGCACATGCACAAACACACACATACACACCATTACATATCCTTACTCACACTGCTTCCAGAACACTCTACTTTTGCCACTTTGGGAGATGCTAATAACAAACTTATCTCCTCTGCACCATGCAAGTATACATATTAAGACGCTCAGCCATGTCTTCGTTGTGTGGAAACTGGTTCTAAGCCCCAAAGTAAGTTTATCTATCTGTTTGTATTCATTCATTCATTCATTCATTAATTCATTTATTCTTCTCTAATACAATGTATCCCAACCACAGTTTCCTCTCCCTTCACTTCTCACAGCTCCCTGCCCCACCCCCGCCCCCCCTCTCCCCCAGATAGGTTCCTTGTTTCCCTTTGGCAAAGAGCAGTCCTCCCAGGGCCATCAACCAAACATGGCATAATGAGTTACAGTAGCACTAGGCACAAACCCTCATGTCAACACTGAACAAGTCAACCCAGCAGGAGGAAAAGGGGCCCCAAGAACAAGCCAGAGAGTCAAAGCACTTGGGAGGCAGAGGCAGGTGGGTATTTGAGGCCGGGCCAGTCTCCAGAGTGAGTTCTACAGGTCTTTTTTCTAAAGAGTAGTAGAAGCTCAGTCAGAATAGATTGGACTAAACCATTCCACCTTAGAAATGTACTATTTAAATTCCCCCTCCCATCCTATCTTTGTCTTGTTTGTATCCACTTATAAAAATTAACTTGAATGAACTTAAAAAACACCCGGCATGTTAAGCTAGAGGACAAATGCTATAACCTTTCAGATCAAAAGCTGTTGCCCTATTTTAAAATTTTATATCGCCTATGACGAGGTAATTTGACTCTCTGAAGAGACAGAGCCTCTGGAATAGTCACACACATGTGCAAATGTTCGTATACAGGGACTATATAGTGGCAGAATAAAGCAAACAGAAAAGTAGCTATTAACAAGTAAGCATAGTTTTCTGAGCAATGGCGCACTTCTCTAAGAAGAAATAATGTGAAGTCAGTAAAGGGGGCGACGTTAACACAGAAAGTCAAGCAAAAACCGGTTGTTGAAATAGGATGCCAAGGATGTAAGCATTACAGAAGTCTGTATGTCAACATCAGGAAAGGTCTGGCAAGACAAGCGTGTTCACACATGGAAACACATGCGACATGAATGCCAGTTGCTTATCAATGTTATCTAAATTATTTTCATTAAACAAAATATTGGTGCCTCAAAAATTATGAAAAAATGAAAGAAAAAAGCTAAACTGAATTTTCCATCTCTAAGATCATTCTGACTGTTGGGCTGCCCACTCCCCACTATGGCAGAATCACTCACTACCATATCAGCTGCTTGGCATTAGGAAGAGCTTCCTGAAGGGGAACCACCAGCTCCACGCATGCGGCTAACACTGGAGATCCCTAGTGATGGGCCGAAGCTTCCACAACTTATGATATTTTAAAAATACTGGCACAGTTATTGGAAGACACATCTATTTCACTCTTCTGCTCCATCTTTCCTGGGTAATAAAAGAGGGAGAATCTGTACTTTATTTGAGGGGCTTTTTATTTTCATGAATTTTTTAAAGCCTGGGTATAGGAAGAACACAGACTTGTCTTAAGGCAGCTTGTCATTTGATGCCTGAGTCATTGGAGAGTGGCCCGGAGCCCCTTGAACCCCGGGAACCCAGACAACAGCTGGCCAGCAAGCTGGACTCTGCAGCCGGGAGGCTGGGACCTGGGGCTCCCCCTCAGCCTTTGCTGAGGGGTAGTGTTTGTGAGGGGTTGCCAGACTCATTCGTTTAATCAGAAAGCTCCCAGATGATGCTTGGAGTTTGATATGGATCGGTCCAGCCTCTCAGATCGATCACTGAGTATTGACTGTGTGCTGACTGTTTGCTGGGCTTCGTGCTAGGCATTTGGGGAGATGCGCCATGAACGCTCTGTCCTCCTCAATTAGCACCACAAGCCCGAGGGTAGCAAAGCGGGAGATGTGTGGATGGAGCGATGTGAGCTAGGGAAATGCAGAGAACCTGAGGGCAGCGAGGCCAGGGGGGTTTTGGAAAAGAGTCAGACATCAGCTGGAATCAAGGGAAGGAAACACTGTTTGTTGAAGAAATAGGCGTGTATTAAGAAGGATACTAACTGCTACATGCTCAAACGCCATTCTGACAGAGCAGTGAGGCTACAGGCTGGGTTCCCCTCTCCACGCAGTTGCTCAGGGTCCTAGCTGCCATGGCTCCTACTGTCTTTAATACATATTCTTCAAGGCCACCTCGGGCTTCAGCATAATGCCAGCAAATAGAAGGAAGATGGCCTAGAGTCTCAGAAGGATGCTTATGTGGTCCAGGCATGCCAGCAACTTGCATCCCTTTTCACAGCTATCCTTGGCCTAAAGTAAGTATATGGCCCCACCTAGATAAATAAAGGACCTGGTGGTACCCAGTAGGTCAGCCTATGAAAGTTTCTGGAAGGGCAGCCACAATAAACAGGGACCTATGCAGAGCAGGATGCAGAGTTGCAGGGAAACAATGATGCTGGCACACTCAGCGACTAACACGGATGAACACGATCCAGGTTGGGAAGAAAAAAAGAGACATGAACACCAAGGGTGAAACCAAGACCTCAACCAAGCTTCTAAGTCCTCCCCCACACCATCCTAGGAAGCTCCACCCAGGGTCTGCTTTAAGGCTTGGGGTCCCCCACTTACAACCGTTCACTGTCTCCTGCAGGGCCCCACATCCATGTGTGTTGTAGGCTTGGTCAAGAAGGTCCTAGAGTGTGTGACCCCTTCCTCAATGTATCTCAGATGTTAGATAATGTTCATGTGGCTGATACCAATCAAGAAAAGAGCAAGAGGAGTCAGTTGTGGCTGAGGCTCTGGATGCGCCCTCAGCTGCCTTCTGAGATTCCACAGAAAGAGTTCCAGGGTAGTGTGGATCCTCCTACCCCTTGTGGATATTAACTCTAAGTCCCGCTGTACCCCAAATCAAGAGCACTAATGGGGTGCTTTCTTACAGGTTTCTCTAGCCAGGGCTTCATCTTTTGATTTGTGTGTCTGTTTTTCAGTACAGAGGATAGAACCCAGGGCCTTTGCACACACCGCCACTGAGCCAACCCTTAGTCCTACTTTGTTTACGCTAGTAGTACAGGAAGGGTAGCCCTTAGCATGTCACCAGAGCCACCAACCAGGCTCTGACACCAGTACGTGTGACACCACAACCCCTAAGCCCCTCCCCAGATGCAATATCTTGTAAATATGTACCCTTTCCCTATAGGAAGCTAACATATTATTTAACAAGTCATGGCAACTTTATAATTCAAAAGTAGGCATGAATTGAGAAGAAGAGGGAAATAAAAGACTTTTGACACGGTTACACAAATACTCCCTAAAGTGTGTCTCAGGAAATTAGTGCTACAGTCTTCTTATTGGTCCTGTGTGTGTGTGTGTGTGTATTGTGTGTGTACAGTATACCTCACTATTACATATTACTATATTAATGACGTTCACATGGCATGCCAATAGATACCAATGTCAACCCTTATTTACTATATATCGTCAAATTTGATATTTGTACAATATGTCAATATGCTAACCACTATTTAAAGACATGTCTTACTTTGTCTTTTTAATCTTCCCCATCCCCATTTCATGCCTGAGAAAACTGATGCTTAAAGAGTTTGGGCCAGGCGGTGGTGGCGCACGCCTTTAATCCCAGCACTCGGGAGGCAGAGGCAGGCAGATCTCTGTGAGTTCGAGGCCAGCCTGGACTACAAGAGCTAGTTCCAGGACAGGAACCAAAAAGCTACGGAGAAACCCTGTCTTGAAAAAAAAAAGAGTTTGGGCACCTATCCAAGGATACACTGACTGAAAATAAAAGGGAAGATGAACCCAGCTATGCGTGACAAGACTCCACTTTTAGCCCAATCCCCTGCTTCCTGAGGGCCCTGTGCTCACAATTGCTTGAAGATAGCTATTTGTTTGATTAAAAAAAAAAAACTCCTTAGAGCCCAGCCTACCTATCATATATATGCATAAAGAGTGGTACAGTGATCAAGAGTCCAGATTCTCATGCAAGTTTATCTGGCCCTAAACCTCAGCTTCTTCTCTCACTGGCTGTAGAGTCTTGGGCCCATCACTTCACCTCTTTGTACCTCATCTGAAAAAAAAAAAAAAAAGGATGTCAACATCACATGTTTGGCAAGCTATCTGAAAAGCTTAAAAAAAGCTACTATACCATGAAAACAAAATCAAATATTCTTTTGATTTTTGATACTAGAACAGACAGCACTGCCAACTAGATGGATTGAGAACCACAAACTCATGGGGCATTCTAGGATGGAATATGGCATGGCTAGGACTATCCTTCTCACATAAAGATGAGAAAGCATATACTAAGCCTGGATCTGTGCGTCCACACAGGTTGTTATGAGGGAGCCAGCCGCAAATCTACCTTTCCTTTCTCTAGCAAATTCAAATATTTTCTGAAAATCTAGTTACAGAATTCATGATGATGAAAACCTCACAGCTTTAGATACCCATCTCCTTAAGCTCAAGACAGGGATTTGGATATCATTAGAACCAAAGAAGCTGGCTTGAAAAACTTCTGCAGTAACCCCTGCCTTCCCAGAGCGGAGTCTCTTGAACAACCCTTTGAATAGGTCATTGGTTACTGTTTGCTGGTTTCCAAGTACCAAATATCCTGAGTAACCCCCTGGATCAAATGCTCAAATGGATATCATTTCTTCTGCAAGGCAGGAGATTCCGTGTGCTCCCTAACTACTAATGGCCATAGGAATGGACTGAAGACATTGGTTTTCTTAAAGGACTTGAGGAAGTGGAGTTTTATTAAGAAGGTCTGCCAGATTGTTTCAGTGTCGCCTTCCTTCCTGGATAAGACAAACACTTGGCAGACTTGTACCAAATAAATATTTTCAGCCAATGACAATCTCTTAACTAGTATGACTAGCTAAGCATTGGCTTAGGTCCTTCTCTGGAGTCTAAATAAAGTAGTCTTAATTTATTAAGCAAGGAGAGACACTAAGTATGCATATTCTATTACTGCTTTTCCCGTATACTAAGGAACCTGAATTAAGTGATCTATCTTCTTATTATCTTGTGCTATAAATAGGTTCAGGCTGAGTGTATACAAGGTCTAGGAATAAAACAGATGAAAAAAAGTGTCCAGAACCTCTTCACTTTCCCAGTACAGTTCTGTCCACCTGCTATTCCTCTTATTCCTCCTCTCTCTCAAGAGGTGGTTTAGGCACAGCAGCAGCTATCACACAGGGGCCATAGCCAAAGCTAAGGGAGCCCATTGACTCAGTAAGTACCCATCCTCATCGGGTACCAAGTACCTGTTAGACACTGAAGATGCAGCTAGAAGGAATATAGCACTGCCTGTGCCTCTCAGACTTTCCAGCAAAGGTCTTCAGAACTGACACTTAACTTAGCTCCCTCTTAGACATGAACACTGATATCCAAAGAGGAGAAAGGTGGCCTCACCTTAGATATGTCACCTTAAACATCTGAGCTGGGACAGAAACCCATGTCTGCCAGCAGCAGGCTAGATGGTATCAGGGCCTGCTGCTCTCTGGTTCCCCTTGTTGAGTTTTCCTGGAGCTACGGTAATGGCTAGACAAACAACAGAGACACCGGGAAGCTCCCATCGGAGAACGATGATGCTCAGGGAGCTTTGGCTTTATTTGCTACAGGTAGAGGTAAAGTAGCTCTCCAAATCCTTTTGGGCTTTCAGGGACATATAGGAATTTCAAAAACAAAAATGGCCTCCAAATATTTATAGAAATTGCTTGAGAAAAAAATCTTTTTTTCTAACATAAGAATATATTCTGCTGGAAGAATGTATAATTAAATAAACATATATCTATAAGTAACATATAAAAATTCTGAGTAAAGAAACAGTTAAACAGTCCCTGGCTTTTCTGATATAGAACAGATGAATCTAGTAGAGGCCAGAAGATTCACTTGTAAAAAAAAATTAAGATTTTTTTTTACTAACAATTGATAAACAGTGAGAAAGGTTTTTCTTCTTGCCAACATAGGTTGCAGAAAGGCCTCACCGTAAGCAAAACAATCAGTTAGTAAGGGATGCTACTTAAAGAAATCATGGCCTCTCTTTTAAAGATGGTGTTGCTTCTTAACATCTTTTCAAAATTTGACTTTTCATAATAATGTTTTTAGGTTTTGAAATTATAATGCAATTATTTCATTCTCCCTTCTCTTTCCTCCCTCCACCTCCTCCCACGCACCATCCTTGCTCTATATTAAACCTGGGTCCTCTTTCTTTAGTTGTTACATATAGATTTTTTTAAATACATAAATAGAACCTTCTCACTTACATGTGTGTGTGTGTGTGGTCTCATATATATATATATATATATATATATATAGTCTCAGGACTGACTGCTCGGTGTTAGATAACCAACTGGGAAGGGCTCTTTTCTGGGGAAGTGCCTATCCCCCCCTCTTTCAGCATTCCCCAGTTACTCGTAATTCTTTGTCTAGGGTTGAGGCACCACAAATTTCCCCTATTCCATGTTAGCATGTCCATTGATGTCAACCTAAATATTTAGCATATTGTTAGTAATTAAGCTGGTTTAGTGAGGCAGAGGTTGTAGGTTCTCCTCCAAGATCTATGATTTCACTGCCAGTGAGTAGACTAGGTGTCCAGTACCGGGCATGGTTTCCCTTTTACTGAGCAGACGCAGAGACCAATTCGAGAGCTGTAGGTCACTGACAGAGTATGCTACTGCTGGTTATTGTGATTCGTTGGTTTCACATCTGGGTAGGATTGGTGTTTGCCTCCCTTCTTTGGAGGCTTATATGGCATCTTCTGATATCATGAAAATCAGTATTTATCAGTTCCAAGAAAGGGGCTTCTAGGTCCTGCACCCAAAGTACATGGTTTCTTAAACAATAGGGACTTAACTTCCTCCTCTGAGAAGTAAGAAAGGACAGCACCAATAGGACCTATGTTTGGGAAAACACTTGTACAACCCTAAGCAACAACTCAAAGGAGGGCTTCTCATGCCTGGTGTTGGGATTTTCATTTGACAGTCTATGGCTCTCGGGAGGACCAATGTCAGCCCAGATAGAAGGAGTTTTATTTAATTGATATATGTTTACGTATACATAGACTTATTGCATTATATGTGATTTTTATATAGATAGATAATAATATGCTCTTTATTAGTTTTCCAGACATCCTTAGTGTTGTTCTAACTTCCTTCTTCTGTATTCATCTCCTTTCCCTCTGTTTTTCCTATTTCCCCCTTCAAATCTTTGCATTTTTCTAGTCCCCTCTGTTGCTCCCCACATGGTGCCCTTATACTTTTTCTAAACTGCCTCTAAGTTTTTTTTTTCTAGATTTTCTCTTTTTAGAGCCTAAGGCAATTACAGAGACATAAGGCAGGAATTATCCTGAGGTAGGGGTGGGGGAAACTCTTAGAGGAGAGATTGCCCCGGTTCAATTCTTAGCCTCTAGACACCCGTAATTTTTGAAACTGAGATTTAGAAGTCCGAAAAGCAGAGCCAGGCGTAGTGCACATACCTACAATTCCAGTACTTCCCAGGCTGATATAAAAAGATTCCAAGAACTAAGCCATCCTGAGCTCTAGAATAAGACAGCGTAATAAGGAATAAGAGAAAATATATCGTAAAAGCAAACAAACAACAGAGAACAAACAAGGGAAACTGCGTCAAAAGAAGCAGCAGCAGCAGCACTGGCTAGCTTTTATTACTCACTTTCTCCCCGGAGAGCCGCTGCATCCCACGTGGCCTTAACCCCCATGACAAGCCTAGGAGTGGGCATTATCACCTCCCTTCGTAAGTTCCTCAGTCACTGAGTGGCATTTGGCGCCACACCAAAGTCCATCTGAGGCTAACGATCATTGCTTGTCCAGCACGTAGCCGTAAATGGCGGAGCGTTTCTGGGAAGCAGTGATGGAAATGAGAAAGGGGCCAAGACTGAAGCAAGGGGAAAGGAGAAGGACCAGGCAATAAAGCAATGTGTAATGAACACGTCACACACGAGGCACGCTGGCCGGTGTGCGCTGCAAGGATGCGCAGCACATTGAGTCTCCTGCCAGCCCTAACCAGGGGGTGGGCTCAGCTGTTTTACTTCTCAAGCAGGGAACTGAGGCAACACCTGTGCCTATTCCCTGCCCCTCACCTCCCATGGCCAGTGACTCCCATACGATTTGCCTTGCATACCATCTGAGGATAGTCGGGGGCCTACAGACATATATTTACAATATAAATTGTATATAAAGCAGTTAGCATAGCCCCTGGTACACAGCAAGTTGTCAGCCTCTGTTAGTTATCATTATAGTAATTGCTTTGCCGGAATATTGAGATATTGTGAAATTGTCATCAGAGTCCTCAAATAATTAAATCAAATACAGGAGAGTTTGGTGGGTTTATGGGCAACTGGACAACTGTCTGGTTCTATGTATCATGTGATGTCACATGTCTGCACTTTCCTTCCTGCCAAATTCCATTGTCCTATGTATCCAAGTTTATAGGTCCTTCCAGATCTAAATTTAACAGGCTTTCTGAGATTATAGCTCAGGATAAGGTGTCTTTTAGAATAACTACACAGTAGAAATATAATATGATCCATATATATAATCTTAGTTTTACTCCAGTATATTCCAACATTATCCTGTCAGCACGTGATCAATACAAAATTAATAACATGGTTCTTTGTTTTCTTTTGTTCCACCAAACCTTTAATATTTGGTGGTCTGTGTTGTACCCTCGCAGCACACTTGAACTTGGACTAGCTACCATTTCAGCAGTGCGGATGGTCAGATGGGACCAGGGACTGGCGCTTTAGACATTCCACCTTGAGAGCAAGCTGGTGCTATACCTTTAAAAATCAAAATATCTCTGGCATCAGTTGTGGGCAGAGGGTGGATCATCAGAGTGGCAGGTGGTCTTGTGGTCTCTCTGCCCCCAGGGAATTTGGGAAGTAGGAACCTGTTTCTGCCCAAAGCAAATCTCAGGAGGTCCATCTAAGGCCCTGCTGATGATACATTCATAGGGTTCACATCCCAGCACACAAACAGGCTCTGGCTAAACTGGCTTTTAAAGAAAATACCTTCAGGTCTGTAATCGCCCTGCCCCCACCACCCAGCACCGGGTTCACAGTCTACATTCTTAGCTGCATCCCATCCCTTGTACACGAGCACCACACGGAACCACATACTTTCCCTGATAATGGCATGGTTCTGAGGTTCTGAACAGTTTCTTCATTCTTTTCAAGTTTTCTGTGCACCCACTATGCTCTAAGTTGAGTAAGGGATGATCTTGACTGACTTCAAGAGGGACCTAGGAGTGTTACACAGCATTTACTGGTCCCTTCTGGAGTTTGAATCAAAGTCACTGTGCCTGTATTCCTGAATGGGAGCATTGATGGCCACCTATGCCAGGAACTGCCTTTGCTCCTATTTTATTTGCACTTATTCACTATAT
>NW_026067979.1:3717491-3735637 GCF_014885135.2 Alexandromys fortis | reverse complement strand
AATATCTTCTTCCTTCTCGGGTATCCATCAGCTGCCTGTATCCCCACAAAGGCTAAAACAAGAGGACAATTGTGTCAGTCACACATCACACAAATGCTTGCTGATCAAACAAGGACAAGCTGTGTAAGCCTTGCAGACTCCTTTCTAAAGCCAAACAAGGGTGTGGGGACATGCTACGCTGAAATCACATTTTTTTTTTTATGATCACAAGAAAGCCCTCCACCTCACCTCACTCGGTGATGCAAGACGTTTGATCATTGCACCAAAAGCTGCAAGAACCAAGTGCAGAGTTCTGCAGGAAAAACAAAACAAAGGATGGATACCAGAGTCTGCAAGAAAATTACCAAAAAGCCCAGTTAGAGGTGGAACCAAAGACCTGGGTTGTCTTCCTCCACCCAACGACACTTCCAGGCTGGTGAGCAGCTTCAGACTTGCTGTCCCACGCCTTACTCCCAAGAAGGCATGGACTGTGGAGGAGGGGCACAGGGGGTCACACAGATGGAGCAATGTGTTGAGGGGCATATTGGGAAGTAGTGTGCTGCCTACAACCCAGGCGCTCAGCTCTCCACAGCCCTATGGGACCGTCACCACCTTCATTTTACAGGTGTCAAAGCTGAAGCACAGGCAAGTTGAGTAAGGAGATAGAGAACAAACCAGATCCCTAGGTTTTGTTTTTTTTTTTTTTAAATTGCAACCCTGTTTGGTCAATAGCTGAGGCATATTCCTAGTTAGCTCTTACATCTTAAATTAACTCATTTCTATTAATCCGTGTCTCAATATGAGGCTGTGGTCTACTGGTAAGTTTCTAGTGTCTATCTTTTTCTGCAGCTATATGGTACCTCACTGACTCCACCTACTCTCTCTACATATCCCCATTCATATCTCCCAACTGGTTCTACTCTGCTAAGCCATTGGCTGAAACAGCTTTATTTATCAACCAATAAAAGCAACACATATACAGAAGGACATCTGACATCATCTCCATTTTCTGCCTAGTTAAAAGGAATGTCTTAATTTTAACGTAATAAAATTATATATAATAATACAGGTATCAAGCAAAAATTGCAGTTACAATATTTCTTTATGAGTCTAAAATTATCTAATTTATCTTTTATCCTAGCTAAGAAAACCTATAAGTAAAACTATTTGTCTTCAAATCCATCAAAGTCCCCAGAGAGATATAATTTTACCTAAGTAAACAAGAAGTCCATTATAAGCAACTTCCAAAGTTCTAGAAAAATGATAGACACCTTCCCTGACTTCCTTCCTTCCTTCCTTTCTTTCTTTCTTTCTTTCTTTCTTTCTTTCTTTCTTTCTTTCTTTCTTTCTTTCTTTCCCCAAGGGACAGATTGAAGATCCTTCTGCTCTATTTATATGAAAATCACATACAGGCAAGGAGCAGCTCCCTTGGTACTGACTGAGCTCTCATATCAGAGGGCGACTAGCTGGGCTTACAAACTAGCAAGGGGCTTATAACTCCAGGTGCTGCAATAGATCTTAGCCTGTCCCTGGTCCCTCTCTGAAATGGCTCGGTGACTTTCTCACATCTGCCCGGGAGATATACCCTGTTGACATAGCTAGAAAGAATACATGACTTGCTTATACTCCTACTGTAATTCCACCAATTACATATAGCCTTTTGAACACATGGTGCCCACTTCCATCATTCGTAAGCCTTAAATATGCAACCATCATAAGCCTTGCTTGCCCCAATCACGGTTTTTTGCTTCGTCACTGGGCAGATGACGCCCAGTGGATGGCGCCTCAAGGCAGTAATTGCTGAGAGGTAGAGGGAACCCTGTGTTCATTTGCAGCTATTTTAAGAGTGTGGCTGGGACAGAAATTACTGGAAGAGAGGAGAGATCCAGAGTTGAGAAAGCGGGAACAGTCTGTGTGTCTCTTTGAAGATAGCTGGTAACAGAAGAAAGGAGAGAAGCGATAGCTTGCTGCTCCCAAGAAAAAGAAAAACTCATTCAAATGCCCAAGTGTTGAAGCTGAGCACTAATAAGGAGGAGCGGATGGGTGAAAATTAGACAAGCGGACCCAAACTCTTCCTCAGAGTGTTTGGCCAGAGTTCAATACTAGGAGAAAGCTAATTCCATAGTAAGGAATGGCTGCAGTGGGCAGGGCCATCTACACTTTCCCAGAGTTTCCCGAAGCTATTCTGATAAGGACCTGGAGTGGTCATCATTGGAATGAGGACCCTGAGGCAGGGGAATCATGGCTTCAGCACCATCCACGTTACAGTGGTCCTTGAAACTGGAGTGGGATTTTCGGAAAGCAATCCTGGAGTGTTCAAAACAGATGAACTGTGGGCTGGACCACCTAGCTTCTCGGTGGGCCCTTACAAGAAGGGTTTATCATGGGTACAAATGAGCTCAGTGTCTGAACCCGTGTCCTCTTCTCAGCACTCTCCAACTCTCCCCTTGTGACACCTGCCATAACAGCCTCACCTGCATGCCAGTCACTCTCCTCCTGTCTCCTGAAACGTGACTGGTCATCTTCACCGTCCTCCTCCCATGTCTCCATCTAAAGTTGCCCTCACCCTGGAGTCTTGGGAAGGCTTTTGGGCAGAGACCCAGACTCAGAGTTGATCGCACGTGTTCAAATCCTTCTAGCTTGGGTTAATCTACCTGAACTCCTGGGACCTCTGAATCTTTTTCCTTTCTTTTTACCTTTTATGCTGAAAGGATATTATTTGGTAAGCAAGTTGGGCTGATTCCAGAAATGCAAACTTGGCTTCTTCCTGGAAGAAAGAAAGTCTGTTTAATCCTCCACTTTGGCAAAACAGAAGGTACATCATCTGAGCGTTTCAGCAGAACGTGAACATGACTGATACATTTCAACATTCACTCATGCTCATGACTTACAAATGCAAATGATCTAGGGCTGGCGTGTGCTTCAGCGGTAGAGCACTCGCCTAGACTGGTCAAGGTCCCAGGGTCCATGACCTACAGCAAAAATAAGAATTAAAAATCTTAGCAACCTAAAACAGAGGAAAAACCACTAACCTAGCACGAAGGCTGAGTTATTACAGGAAAAGGTTGGCAAGGACTGTGCTCCAGGAATGACTGTGAGATCTAGCCCTTCTAGCTAAATCTGCTCTGCTAGACTGATAGGCTGGGTATTCTAGATCACAACCTGTTGTTTGGGTCAAGGCTGGGTCCACGGGTATCAGAGTCCCATCTTAGTATGCTGTGAGGTGACTCTGCTTGGGGCAAGAATTATTATTATTATTATTATTATTATTATCATCATCATCATCATTATTGACTATCCTGGACTCTGACTGTGCCATCTAGTCCAACATCCCAAGTTTACTATTGACCCTCTATCAACTCTCCTCAAGAATGGGAGGCAGGATAGGCAACCCAGGCTGAGACGTCAATGACCTAAACAATGGTTCTCAGACCAGGTGAGATGCTGGACCCTCCCATTTCAGCACCAAGCTTCTGGAATATCTATGACTGCATATCTGTAATTTTTTCCATTTTATTATATCTTTTATTTTTTGGAATTATAAAACAATTACATCATTTCCCACTTCCCTCTCTCCCATATATCCCTCCTTCCTTCCTTCCTTCCTTCCTTCCTTCCTTCCTTCCTTCCTTTCTTTCTTTCTTTCTTTCTTTCTTTCTTTCTTTCACATCTATGATAGCCTTTTTATACACACACACACACACACACGTAATCCTAAATACATAAATATAAACTGCTCAGTCTGTATAGCGTTACTCATATGTATGTTTTCAGGGCTAGCCTTTTGGTATTGGTTAACAAACCGTCTCCCCGCGGGCAATGTTAAGGTACTGCTGGGGTGGCATGCCTCTGATTCAGGGCACAGGAAACTTCTGGGGAGGGAGAAATATTCAAGAAAGAAGACAAAACAAAGAAGACACGGGAAGTTAAAATAGGAAAAAAAAATCCTTCCCCCACACAAAAGGCTTGGCCCTGGCTGAGCCTCTTAAGCGACACTAAATCTTTTCTTTTCTAATTCCCAGCACCCTCCCAAGTTCAAAGCAGCCAGCCAGAAAGGAATAAGCAAGTAGTCTAAACCAATTTTTCCTTGTTAAAAGTGCTCTATAAGGATTGTTTTATTGCTTTATTTGGAGTTTGATTTTTTTTTCAGCATGCCAAGCAGAAATGAGCATCAGTATTCCACACACCCACAAAGGTGACCTTTGGTATTTTAGGAAAATAGCGTAACAGACTGCTCACATTGGGATCGTGTTCGGTGCTGTTTCTTTCCCTAATAATGAGTCCATATTTCAGATCATTACATGGGAACATTTAAGGGACCCTTCAAGGCCATCCATCCTGCCCAGCACCCCATGAGGGATCAACAAAGGTGTCATTCAAGGGACATCAACTTTGCCTTCTGATGAACCTGAGTTTCTCCCTCAGGGTAGCCCCTTTCTAACAATAGGACTCTTATTTTACTGGTCCCTAAAAATGCAAACCCTGAGTCTCACCTCCATGGTATCACATAACTGAGACGGAAAAATGAGTCAACAATAAATGCTACTTCTCCTTATAGAGTCTAAAACCCTACATGTTGACACTGGACCTTTTAAATCCATTACTACACACAGAAGCGTTTTGTGTTTTCACTTTTAATACCCGACATGCTCTTCGGCACCAATCTCATGCCGAGGCAGACTCAGGGGCCACCTTGGCAGGCGTTTTCATGTGTCAAAATATTTTCTCCTAGCTGTTTGCCAGGGTGTCGGGAGGTCATTGTTGATATCCATTAAGGAGAAAACAGTATGATAAATTGGAGGGGGGGGGCTATGCTGCCTAGTTTTATGTCAACTTGACCCAACTAGAGTCATTTTGCCAAAGAGAATCTCAATGTGAAAGAAAAAAAAAAAACAGTAGATTGGCATGTGGGCAAACCTGTGGTACATTTTCTTGATTAGTTATCGATGTGACAGAGGCTAGCTCACTATAGTTGGTGCCATCCATTGACTGGTGGTCCTGGGCATTATAAGAAAGCAGGCTGAGCAAGTCATGAAGAGCTAGCCAGTAAGCCGCATTCTTCAGTGGCCTCTGCTTCAGTGTCTGCCTCCTGATTGCCACCTCGAATTCCTGTCGTGACTTCCCTTGACAATGGGCAGCAATTGGAGCAAGTGAGATGCAATAAGTACTTTTCTCCCCAACTTACTTTTGCCACCGGTGTCTTATCACAGCAATAGAAACTACAATTAAGACTGAAATTGATAGCAAGTGGGAGGATTTTGCCGCGACAGATCTGACCACCTGCTTTGGAGAGGATTGCGGGCGTGTTTAGGACTTTGGGTTGAAAAAAGCCATTGGTGCCCAGAGCTCAATGGGCGGTTCTGTGGGAGCTTGGAAGATAAACATGCTGAGAGCAATGTGGATGCTGGATACCTGGCTTGTGAAAGTTCTCTAAAGGCTCTTTCGGGACCGTTGATATTTTTAACTAAGAACCACCCATGTGAGACTCTACTTTACTGGAACAATGGGTCCTGGTCATTTGAGGCTGAAGACTCATTTGCAATCAAGAAGGCAAAACCTTCTGGGATATTTCCTCTGCATCATTATAGAGAAACTAGTCCAGAGTTGGGTGAGATGCCATCTCACAGCAGCAGCCAAATTAACAGTGTAAGAGTCACTCAGGTGTTCGGTTTTGAAGAAGGGGTCATGGGGAGCTGCCGAGGCTCGGCACTGTGTAGCAGGACTGGAGTCTGTAGAGAGGCTTCATCACTGTGAAAGCTCAGCCTCAGTTGCGGTAGAAGGGTCATGGGAGAGAAGTTCAAGCTCGGCACTATGTGGCAGGCTCAGAGACTGTGAAGAGAGTCCTGGAGTGACAATTGGTCAAAGCGCAACACAATTACAGCAGGGGAACCAGAATTTCAGAGTTGCCAGCACCATGGGAGAAGCACCAAGGACAGTAGCGGATATGAAAACAGAGACATTCTGAGCCCAGGAAACCATCTGTTTGTGTTGCAGAGGGCGAACTGGAGAAGCGGAACTAACCATACTGGCCTTGCTAGACTGGAGGACTGTAAGTGTGTCCCAGACATCCAACACTGAACTTGGTAATACTGTTGAATTTTTATTTTGCTTTTTGTTTTTACTGTGATTATGCTCTGGTTCTTCCCTCTTTGAGTAAAAAAGTATGCAACTTATTTTTGCTTTACAGGAATTCACAATTGAGGGATTTGGGGGTTTCAGAGAGTCTTTGCAGTTTTAGAGGGACTTTAAAAGAGACTGAACTTTAAAAGTTTGAGTTTTTAAAGACTGTGGAACGTTTGAAGTTTTGAATATGTTTTATATTGTGATATTGATATTAATATGACGTATTGGGGACAAAGGGAAAGGAAAGGTTACAGTTGAACAAACAGTGATGTGTTTGAGTGTCAAGTTAATATCCCATTAGGCGCAATAGTTTAACTCCCCTACTGGAAACGTATATCTGGGAGGACAATTCTAGTTATTGCCCCTATCATTCTTGATAGTAAACCTAACTACAGAACTCTTACTTTTATGTATAAAAATTTCTCATAGCTTTTGTTTTATGACCATTTGGAATGAGGACTTGTGGGTATCATTTTGAGTTTTTAGCTGGGAACCATTTAAATATCAGATAAAATGAGAAAGAGAAAATATTTCATAGCATATATCTCACATTCAAGTGTCAGGTACAAAGAACCACAATAAATCTCACAGGAGTGGCTTTGAGTTCAAGCTTAAAATAAGAACTTAATAACAAAGAAGGGTGTGGGGAAACTGGTGAACTGACAGTGACCAGAAGAAGCCCATGGAATCAGAATAAGTGATCTTATGCATGTTTAAACTGTTACCCTTCCCTTTCAACAGAGGATATAATGACTTGAAATCACCCTCTGTGTCTAGTTGATGGAGAAAATATTAAAACTTGTGCTGGCTCGTTTCATGTCAACTTGACACAAGCTGGAGTCATTTTGCAAAAAGAAAACTTCAATTGAGAAATGAATGTCCCCACTAGACTACCCTGTGCACAAGCCTGTAATGCAATTTCCTGACTGACAATTGATGTGTGAAGGACCAGTGTACAGTGGGCAGTGCCGTTTCTAGGCTGGTGGTCCTGGGTGCTGTGAAAGCAACTGAGCACACCACGAGAAATATTACAGGAAGAATCATTTTTTCATTGCCTCTGATTAAGTTTCTGCTTTTAGGCTCCTGCCTTGAATTCTTGCCTTGAGTTCCCTTTAGTACGGATGGACTGTGACCAGGGCATGTGGGATGAGATAAACCATTTCCTCTCCAAGTTGCTTTTGGGGTTTTATCACGGTAATAGTCTTAAGAGTCGTTCTGCCTACATAGGTATTACAAAGGTCAAATGGAATTGCTTATGGTAGAAATTCTCAATTAGTTATTGTGCTTCACACAAACATTTGACAACATCTGGAGTTACTTTTTAATACATGTGTAAGAGCACGCCTGTATGTTTGTAATGTATGTGTATGGTGTGTATATGTATGCTCTTGTATATTTATGCATGTTGTGATTACAGGTAATGTATGAAATCAAAGGATAGCCTTGCATGATAGTCTTTACCATTCACCTTGTTTGAGGAAGTGCTCTTGATGTTCACCCCCCTGTAAGACAGGCTAGCTGGTCCATGGACTTCTGAGCATTACCCTGTTTCTATTTCCCATCTCACTAGAGACTGGATGCCCACCATTCTATCCATCACACAAAACACAGTGGTGGGCACATATAGAACTCTACAGGTATCTGTTGAAGGAGGAAATATGGTTCCCAAGGCAAGTTAAAAGGCATCTTTAAAGCAAACAAGCAAGAGCAAAGTAAAGACGGCAGAGCTAGATGGAGAAGGATGAAAGTATCCTACTACATTGTGAGCCTCTTCTGTGCCGAGATTAGCTTCTGGCACAATGGTGTCTTTCTGGTACATGTTTCTGGTGATATCTGACTGTTTACCCATTCCTTGGAATACACACAAGTGTGCCACAATAAGAGATTATCAGGAGATCTGTTCTCCAGAATCAAATCCAGCCTTCTTAGGTTTGGCCCAGCAGCTGCTGATAGTCACTGATAAGGCTTTTCTCTAATGCACAGCATCCCTTTTTTTGCTCCCAGATCTCTCGAAGGCAGCTTCAGGCCATAGCAACCCTCCATCCCAGCTACCTACAGAGGGTCTCTTGTCAAGGGACTCTTGAAAATTACAAGGTGAACCTCAGCTTCCACGGACTGTGAAATCCATATCTAGCAACATGCCAGGGCCAGGATCTGCCTCTGAGGTCAGGGGAAGCTGACCTGCAGATTAGGAGGTGACACCCATGCTCCCATATCCTGTGCAGGGGATTCTCGGGAGCCCCTGAGGGGAGCACAGGACTTCCTGAAATCATGCTTTAGTGATGTATTCTAGGATATGGCCACCTCGAGTTATGCTTTGTTTGTGCTTTGTTTTTTTTTTTTCCAGAAAAATACTGAGCTTTTGTCTAAATGAGATTCAAGCCAACTTGAAAGGTGAAATGTGCTATTTTTTTTCTTTTCCTAAAGTCATCGATGTGACAGCCGGGTTGCACACACTGTAATATTTACCGTGCATGCTTCTGTTTGGAAGTGGGGGTGGAAGGCATTGAGTAGAGAAAAATAGGAAAGGAGGGGACACCAAGGAAGCAGAAAGAAGAGAGAGAAAGAAAGAGGAACAATGAGGAAGAAAGGGCGTTCATTTGGAAGGTATTTTTTTTTTTTTATTAAATTCCGACACCGGCAAGCTCTGTGTACATGGCTGCCCATTCTCTCTTGCTGAAGCCTGAAGGCAAACCGAGATGCTGTGTCAATTACAAAGAAAATCAATGAAGATGCTGTTTGGGAGTCCTTTCGCCATTCTGCACGGATGGTATCCTTCACTCTCCAGCACCGATTCATTTACTTTCGTCCTCTCTGGGGGCGGCTGACATATTGCTGCGGTGAAGAATCAGAACGGAAATCACCTTTATTTTATACCTTAACTTGTCTCTCTGAACAATTGGCTAAAGGAACGTCACATGACCTGGTTGGGACTACAGGACAGAAGGGCAAGACCCCACTAGGCCAGCCTTAGGTACTTCCCTCTACCAGCCTGGCTTCTGCCTAAACCCAGGTGCCCCACACCCATGAAGCCTCCAGAGTGGAGAACATCCATGAATTTTCATACTTGTTTTTCTCTCTCTCCTATCTGTCCATCCCTAAACTAGTACCCGCTCTAGGGCTAGCAACTTCCTAAGTCAACAGTTTTAAGAACAGAAACTTCTAGAAAGGTAAAAAACGAGCTCCAATGCCGCAGTGTTGAGAGGGCAACTCCAGAAGAACACTCCTGAGCTTGTCCTGCCATCCCAAAACTCAAGGAAAAGGAATGCAAATGAAGACAGCTAATAAAAAAAAAACTCAGCAACTAGAAGTAAAATTACACAAAATTGAAATGATTGAATAACACATACACCAAAAAAAAAAAACCAAACACTTCTGTAGTAGTTCCCCAACATAGTGAAATGAATAATGTCTGTTAAAGATACTACAAGATTACTGAACTGAAGAACGCAGTCACCTGCTTGTGAGGCTGAAACCCTTCCAATGCCAAGTTGTGTATTTGACGACGTAATTCCCTTCTCCTTTGGTCCCCTGGTTGACTTCAAGTATTTCTAAGAAGATAAAAACCTTCAGCCCCTGTGTTGGTTTCCCATCAGCACTTCAGCAATTTGACCCAAGTCAGCTTAAAATAATAGAAACTTATTATCTTGTAGTTCTGGGATGCCTGAAGTCTAGATAGGTCAACAGAACTGAAGTCTTTCTGGAACCTCTTGGAAATCTTATTCCTTGCTTTTTTCTCTTTCCTAGGAGCTGCTGACATCTTTGCTTCAGAACCTTCTTCCATTTTAAAGAAACACAAGACGCCCTCAGCCTCCCACCTCCACATCTCCCAGCGACTTCCTCCCTTCCCTGTTCTCTTTCCTCCTTTCTGGCTTTTTTTTTTGTTACATCCCCTTCTCTGCCTTGACCTTCTCATTGAAAACCTGGTGGTTGCACTGGGCTCCCTGACTCTCCCAACTTCCAAAGTCTTTAACCGCACCTGTAAACTCATCCTTTTGGATCTAAGGAAACAGGGACACTAAACGGATCACAGCCTGGAAACCAGGGGAGGCATTTTCTGGTCCATCACATCCCTTAACTTTTCAGTATCATAAATTATGTAATCAGATTCTTCCTGACTAGACGGCTGGAAGAAAAGTGGGAAGTTGTTAAAAACTGGGTAAGAGGGAACTGTGGTACCAAACAGGGGTAAAAGTGTGGAATGAGAGGTAGGGCTGACGCAGGGTTGATTGCAAAGACTTCTGTCCTGATTCCTGAGAAACATGCCAGGGCTTTTGATTGTGTTGGTGCTTTTCAGTCTTCCAACCCCCATCCTTTTTGTGGCTTTGCCAGGGGCTCTGCTGAGACAAAGCTAAGATCTGGGAAACCTGGAAGAAGTAGACTTAGCTTTACAAATGCCTCTCAGGCTCAATGGTCCGAGCTGGGGCATCATTAAAGTTACTGTGGCCTGAGATTCTTATGCCTACAATGACTAAGCCTGGGGTAGCTCACTGGCTGTGACACCCAGGCACACCTTCATCTACATATCTGAAGACTCATACTGCCTACACTGGAAAATGAATTACATAAGTTCAATGTATTTTTCTACAATGAAAGACTACTGAACTTTAAAGAAGGAATTCGCTGTTGGCACATGTAATAAAATAGATTTATCTCAAAAACATTTTGAGTGAAAGAGATAAGACAAAATAGATTCAGAATAGTCCTGTTTATAGGACACTGAAGAACTATGGAGCTACCATGGGAAAAATAGGAAGAGTTACCTGTGTGGAAGGAGGAAGAGGGAATGTCTGTGATTCTGAACATATGCTTGACTGGGATTTCGTGGTCTCACAAGTGTATGTGTACACCAAATTACACACATGATGCCTATGAATCTCACTGGAAATAAATTTTGCCTCAATTATAAAAGCAAAGCAGCAGTTAAAAATAGGATAGATTGACAATCTTGTGTGCACACGTAGTCAGATTTCTCAACTGTGGGAACTGACGGGAAAGCAATTTGCAAAGAGAAAATAGCTAAGCCTTGATGAGAGATGACAAGCCTCAGCTAGAAAGCATGCGCCAAGTGCCAAGAAGAATAAACAAAGATAAATTTCTGCTTAGACATTGCGTAGTGACACTGCAGAATATTATAGATAAAAATATAAAGCTGTGAGGACAAAAAGAAAAAAAATACCTACAAAGAAATGTTCATTAAACTGAACTCAGTCTTTTCATCAGCAAAATCACCCATTCACTGATGTCAAGACAATTGAACAGTATTTTCAAATTGTTGAGAGAAAAGGTAATAAAGCATATATACCCTGGCATATGATTGTTCGAAAATAAGGACCAAGGAAGGCATTTCAAACATGTAAAAAAAAAAAAAAACACCTTTTCTCCTTTTCTCACATACTCTCCTCCTCTGACTGAACTACTGAAGAATTTTACACAGACAAATGATAGATCAAACTGCCCAGAAGGAGTGAGTGCTCCAATAATCCCCCAAACTGAGCAACAGCTTGGTAACTTTTCCTAGCTAGTAACTATAGTCAACCAAAAAGAACTTTCATTTTGTATTTTAAAAGATAAAATAGCATAGGGTCTGGGGAGACAGTTCAGTTGGCCACGTGCTTGCCAGACAAAAATAAAGAGCTGAGTCTAATCCTCAGTACTCATATAAAAATGCTGGATATAAATGTGTGTGCCTGTGGGGCTGGAGAGATGGCTCAGCTGCAGGTGGCTCACGACCATCTGCAATGGGGTCTGATTTCCTCTTCTGGTGTGTGTGAAGACAGGTCACTCATATACATAAAATAAATCAATATTTTTTAAAAGACTCTATGCTTATAATCCCAGTACTAGAGAACCAGGTAGAAGGCTTGCTGGCCAGCAAAGTCTAGCCAAATCAGTGAGCCCCATGTCTCTCACTAAATAAATGGGATTAATTAAATAAATTAAAATAAACAAATTAATAAGGCATAGACTGATTGGTTGAGAATATCAACCTCTGGCGACCTCATTAGCACCTGCACTTACATAAAAACACACACATACATAGCATAAAGGAAATATAAAGTGAATATACCTAATTCTAAAATTCAAAATCCAAAATACTTCAAACTCAGAAACTTTTGGAGTACAGATATGAAGCTACAAATGGAAAGTTCTTTATCTGACCTCACATGTCAGATTATAATCAAACATAATCACACTAAAAATATATATAAATTTAAATTCCAGCCAGGCTATGTGTAATAGGAATATATGAAGCACAAAAGAATTTTGTGTCCCATTCCCAAGATTGTGTATATGTGTGTATTTCTTTCTCTCTCTAAATATACATGCATGCATGTATTTATGAGTGCGATATTCCAGAATATAAAAAAATGAAAATCTAAAACACTTAGGGTTCTGAGCATTTTGATAAGAGGTACTTAATTGCTGTGGGACAATGGTCTTGTTCCCTGTAAAGATTTATCACTTGTACTGCTGACTGGCCAGTAGCCAGGCAGAAAGTATAGGTGGGTGACAAGAACAGGAGAATTCTTGGAAGAGGAAAGGCTCAGTCTGCAATCTTCACCCAGATGCAGAGGAAGCAAGATGATAATGCCACACTGATAAAAGGTACCAAGCCACATGCCTAACACAGACAAGATTTATGGGTTAATGTAAGATGTAAGAATTAGTTAATAAGAAGCCTGAGCTAATAGGCCAGCCAGTTCATAATTAATGTAGGCCTCTGTGTTTCTTTGGGACTGAACGGCTGTGGGACTGAGCAGGACAGTGATCAGAGAAAGCAACTAGAAATAACAGAAACTGATAAAAAAAAAAAAAAAACATTTAAATTGCCAGAGTTGAGCATCCACAGACCACACTGCTGCCTCCATTGACTCTGTATCCACGATGGGTACCCCATGCCACTGCATATTCCTCTCTAGATGACCTTCAGTTATGTGCACTTTTATATTAGACCAATGTTCAGGATGGATATAGCCAATCTTAATTTTTGGGTCTTTCTATATTCACTACTTTCCATGATGCTGTTATAAATATGCCTGTGCACTCCTCTTTGTAAGAGTCACTACTTTGTTGAGACAGACCCTTGGAAAGGCTGTCATAGAACATTCTGACCACTGTTACAAAATCTCGCCTTTTGGGGCATATGGACCATTACAATATCCCTAAGGCATCTAGGGAGTGCAAGTAGTATTGACTTGAATGGCTGAGATGGGATCTGCCTGACCCTAGTCCACCTACACCATATACAGCCTCCAGAACTGTTCTGAGGGGCACATCCTGGGCTCTAGTACAGCCAGATAAATCCACTTGACTTTAGCTTACCTGTATCCTCTCCGATACCCACACAGGATGCTGGTTGCCTATCCTGTGCAATAGGCCACTCTAGTGAGCCCTGATGATGTCATTTCCAACCTTCTTGGCACCATTCACGCATCCTGTAGACCAACCGAGTCTGATGAACTGGTTTGACCCAAGTCCACCTGCAGCTTATATCCAACTCAAAGCCCAACCTGGGCCACACTCCGAATGCACTGGTTCAATCTGATGAGTCCATGTATACTAGTCTAGCTGTACCTTCTCCAATCACTAAGCTTGCCCCAGATGCATCAGTCCACTCTGGTGGGTCTGCTGGATCTTTGCCCACCCACACTCCATCCAACCTCCATGCTTAGTCCAGGCTTCCCATCTTATGTGGTGGTCCAGACCCATAACTCATATGGGTCCAGACCCATAACTCATATGGGTCCAGACCCATAACCCATAACATAAGAGTTAAGTCCCATAACTCTTGTCCTCCTGCCTTGTATCTAATCTCCAGGTGGCATGTCCATTTGTGTGTTGGGCAAGCCTGGTGAATCCCTGAAACTTCTGATCTCGTCAGCTCTTACTTGTATAGCTAGTGTCCGTGATGCTAGCCCACATCCTCGCATTCACAAGAAAAGTTTGCACAGTACAGTTTGCTAACCAGCCTATACAGACCCAGGCACTACTCCCATTTGCATGCTTTCTTGCTTGTGGCTGAGTTGGAATCATCCCTATTCTTTCAATGGAAAATCAAACCTGAAGTAATCCAAATACATGGAGCAGGAAGCAAGTGGATGTCTCTACTCTAATATCTGACTAAGTAGACTTCAAACTAAAACAAATCAGGAGAGAAAAAGAAGACATCACTTTCATCATGGGAAGAATTTGCCAAGAAGACATTAAACTCCTAAGCATGTATGCATCAAACTGTGAGGACACCCAATTTCATTTAAAACAACAGCAAAAAAAACCCCATATTACTAGATCCGATAAGCTCAATCTCAGAAATGGCAGGAGATTTCAATACCTAACTTTTTCCAGTAGAGAGATTACCTGGGGGGGAAATAAAAAGAAGCCTCTGGATTAAATCATATAACATGGACCTAACAGAATATTCCATTTAAAAAACAAAGAACAAAAAACAAACAAACAAACAAACAACAACAAAAAAAAAACACAAAGAACATGCATTCTACTCAGCAGCCCATGGAAGCTTTTCTAAAATAGATCATATACTGAGACACACAGACACACAAATTGCAGTGCACAACGCCTGTCTGCACTCTATGCGTTACCATACGGTTTGCGAGCTTTGGGCAAGGGGCTGGAGGTTGAAACACACAAAGACACACATACAGAGAGACAGCACAGACAGAGAGACAGAGACACGGACCTTTAGTCACTGGTAAGAAGCCCCTTATTCCAATAGCACCACAGAGGCTTTTATACCCAACACAGTCAGGTGGGCCAACAGGTGAAAACCTCTGATCCTCAAGGCCAAGGCAACTCGGGCTTGTGAAGCAGAGCTGGTAAACAACTTTGGCACAGCTATCAGCAACTCAAATCAGAAGGAAAGTAAAGATCTCTAGCAAGGAAGAGCAGCTGAAGGCCAGGACTCTAAATGGTCCCAACAACAAATATCTTAACAAATCCAGAAAATCTTAAATGATTTTGTGTATCCTATCTGACCACAATGAAATAGAGCTTAAAGTCAACAGCAAACAGATCTCTAGTAATAACCTGAACTCACAGACATTAAACAACACACTACTTAATGAAGAATGGGTCAAAGAAAAAATTAAAATAGAACTAAGAATTTTTGTAATTAAAAGAAAATAGCAACACCACATAACAAAACCTCACAGATACATTAAAAACAGTTCTAAGAGAGAAGTTTATAGCCCCAAGAACCTACACTCAAAAAACTAAAAACCAATAAAACATGTAGAAAAAAACTAACCAAAGAAATAAAACACTTCTACAATGGAAACTTTAAATTTTTAAATAAAAAATATTGAGAAAGACACTAGAAGATGGAAAGACCTCTCATGCTTATGTATTGGCATAGTTAACGTTCTGAAAATAAGCATTCTACCAAAAGTAATTTTAAGATTCAGTGCAATTCTGATTTTTTAAAATAATCCCATGATTTCTTCACAGGGACAGAGAAAATATTTTTATGATTAGTATGAAACCTCAAAAGACACTGGATAGATTCTGAGAAAAAGAATATGCTGGAAGGGTTACCTTACCATATTTCAAGTGATAATACAGAGCTGTCATAATAAAAGCAGCATGGTGCAGGCATGAATACAGACATATGGTTCAATGGGACAAAATAGAAGATGCAAATAAGAGTGCACATACTTCAGTCATCCAATATTTGACAAAAGTACACACTGAAGAAAAGGCAGTGTGGTCAACAAATGGCGCTGGGGAAATTATTAGACTCATGTCTATACCCACACCAAAAGCCAACTCCAAATGGATCAAACTTGAAACCTGGAGTTCTGAAACTGCAAGAAGACAGCATAGACAACAATTCCCTGGAAGATACAGGCACATGAAAGGACTTTCTGAATAGGGTTCCAGACCCTGGAATTAAGACCAACGATTAAATGATAAACAGGACACCGTAAAGCTGAAGAAGTTTCTCTACAGAAGGGGAAATGATCAACTACAGAGTGGGAACGAATCTTTGCAGCTATACATCTGATAGATTAACACTATCTTTAATACTTTAGTACTATATAAAGTACTAAAAACTATAGAAGAGCCAGGAATCTGAGCAGAGTTCTTGAAATTAAAAAAATAAAACAGAAATGATGAAGAAATATTTTTAAAGAGTTCAAAATCCAAAGGGCTCAAACTTTTCCTCCAAAGATGCTTTTGCAACAATGTTTGATACCTCTCTTCATAGTAAGTATAAAATGGGAACAACCTAAGTACCTTAAACTGATGAATGGCAATGAAAACATAGCACACAAAGGAATTCTATTCCTTTGTGAAGAAAATTAAATCATGGTATTTGCAGATAAGTGGATGGAAAGAAAAATGTCTCCTGTTTTCTTATGGTAGACTCGAGCTCTGCATGATTAGAAATGAGTATATAACAGAGTAGGGATAGAAATAGGATGTGAAAAAAAGATTGCGGGAAGGTGGAGAAGGCGCTTCAGACAGGAGGATGGTAGAATATGGGTGTGTGAAGGGGAGAATAGAAAAAAGGGTGAAGGGAGAGGAAGGACAATACTGAGGGACAGGAAAGGACAGAAGAAGGATAAACCACACTAAGGGTGTTTGAAAAGACCTAAAGCTGTATATCTGCATGCATACATACATATGCATTTTCAATAAAGTTGTAGCACTATATATATAATTTTAATGCTATCAATCAGTGAACATGAGAAACCTTTCCATCTTGTAGTCTCCTCTACAGAATCTAAAAGTTTCTATTATAGAAGTCATTCACTTCTGTGATTAGATTTCTTCCAAGATTTTCTGAACTTTTATAAATAAGATTGTTCCCCCAATTTTTCCCAATTTGTTAGTTCTTGGAATATAGGAACGATATTGACTGTTGTTTTGATTTATAGCCTGCTACTGTGAAGGCTGTATTTATCAGCTGTGGGGGTTTTCTGAAGGAGTCTTGTCTTGTTCCTAATTTTAATGGGACTGCTTCGAGCTTTCCTCTATTTAGGATGATACTGGCTGTGGGTTTGTTGCATATTGCCTTTATTATATTAATATATGCTACCCTATCCCTATTTTCTCAAAACTTTCATCATGAATAGATGCTGTATTATGTTAAAGGCCCTTTTTGTATCTAATGAAATGATCATGTGGCTTCTTTCCTATTTTGTAGTGGATTGCATTTTATTGTTATATGAATGTTGTACTACTATCCCTGCACCTATAGGATGAGGCTGACTTGATCATGGTAGATAATCTTTTTGATGTGTTCTTGTATTTGATGTGCAAGGATTTTATTGAGATTTATTGAGAATTTTTGCATATATGTTGATCAGATACACCTCTCTCTCTATCTCTCTGTCTCCCTCTCTCTCTCTCTCTCTCTGTCTACTCTGTCTAGTTAGGCTTCCGTATGGTTTTAATAATAGGGTAATACTGGCATCACAAAAGGAATTTGGAAATGCCCCTTTATCTCCATTTTGTAGACTAGGTCGAGGAGAATTTAAGCTAGTTTTTCGTTGAAGCTTGTTTTTGTTTTTTACTTGAAGGGACTTTTCATTACTACTTCTATTTAATGGATGCTATGGGTCTATTTAAATTATTTACTTCATCTCAATTTACCTTTGAAAGGACATAAGTATGTAGAAATTCATTCATTTCTTTTTGATTTTTCTAGTTTGGTAGAATATAGCTGTTTAAAATATGTGCTTATAATCTTAGTGTCTGTTGTAAGGCCTCTCTTTTCACATCTAAGTTTATTCATGTGCATCTTCTCTCTCTTTTGGTTAATTTGGATAAAAAAATTCAATATTGTTTATTTTCTCAAAGGACTAATTCTCCATTTCACCGAGTCTTTGTGTTTTTTCTTTTGTTTTATTAATTTCAGACCTGATTTTCTTATGTTTTCTCATCTACTCTTTTTATTTTTTTTTTTTTTTTTTTTTTTTTCAAAATGTCTTTATTTGACATGAAAGTATTTAAATACACAGGCAGTTTTAAAAGTGCTATGACACTCCCGTCTTCACACTACCACACAGATCCAGCAG
>NW_026067979.1:3709155-3710105 GCF_014885135.2 Alexandromys fortis | reverse complement strand
TCTCTCTCTCTCTCTCTCTCTCTCTCTCTCTCTGTCTACTCTGTCTACTTAGGCTTCCGTATGGTTTTAGTAATAGAGTAATACTGGCATCACAAAAGGAATTTGGAAATGCCCCTTTTGCATTTTGTATTTTTTCTATATATGTTGAGAGTTGCTTGTGGTAATTTTTGGGGAAATTCCATGGGTTACTAAAAAGAAAGTCTAACATTAGAGTTAGAGTCAGTGTTCTGTAGAAGTCTATTAGGGCCATTTAATTTAGTTTGCATTTAACTCCAGAGAATCTCTATTCAATTTTTGTGTGGATGACCTGTCTGTTTCTGAGACTGTAGCATTATACTTACCTTTATTAGTTTAGGTCTCGTAGTATTTCTTTTATGAATTGGGTGCCCCTGGGTTTCTTATATAAATGTTTAGAATTGCAATATTCTCTTGGTGAATTTTCCCTTTAATGAATATGGACTTTCCTTCTCTTTGAAGATTTTATCTGATATCAGAATAGACACATGTGTTTGTTTTTTAGTTTTATTTGCTTGTGATACCTTGTTCCACCCCTTGAGCCTAAGGTACCATCTATGGTTGTTGCCGGGGGAGGGGGGGCGGTAATATGCTCCTTAAAGGAGAAAATAGAGAGTTCCTATTTTCTAACCAAATCTCTTAGTCTGTGTCCCTGTATAAGGGAATTGACACTGTTAATGTTGAAAATTGCTATTAAACAATGTGTGTTAATTCCCGCCATTTTGTTGTGGTGGTGGCATTTTCGTAGATTGCTCTTGATTAACTCCTCTGAAATTGATTATTTATTCCCCGTGATCCTTAATGTATGTTTAACCTCTTCAGACTGAAGTAGTCTATCTAGTAGCCTATGTAAATCCAGTCTGATGATCATAATTTCTTTTTTTTTCTTTTTTTATTTATTTATTAAAGATTTCTGTCTCTTCCCCACCTCCGCC
>NW_026067979.1:3583489-3707035 GCF_014885135.2 Alexandromys fortis | reverse complement strand
AATCCCCTTGATCCCCTTATGTTGTCTTATTGCTATTGCTAGAACTTCAAGCACTATATTGAAGAGGTATGGAGAGAGTGGACATCCTTATCTTGTTCCTGATTTTAGTGGGATGGCTTGGAGTTTTTCTCCATTTAATTTAATGTTAGCTGTCAGCTTGCTGTAAATAGCTTTTATTATATTTAGGTATGACCCTTGTATCCCTAGTCTCTCCAATACCTTTATCATAAAGGGGTGTTGAATTTTGCCGAATGCTTTTTCCGCATCTAATAAAATGATCATATGGTTTTTTTCTTTCAGTTTATTTATATGGTGGATTACATTAATAGATTTGCGTATGTTGAACCAGCCCTGCATCTCTGGGATGAAGCCTACTTGATCATAATGGATAATTTTTCTAATGTGTTCTTGAATTCGGTTTCTTTGGTATATATACAATATTCTGCCTACATGTATGCCTGCAGGCCAGAAGAGGGTGCCAGATCTCATTATAGATGGTTGTGGGAATTGAACTCAAGACCTCTGAAAAAGCAACCAGTGCTCTTAAATGCTGAGCCTTCTCTCTAGCCCTTTTTGAGTATATTTATAATTGCTATTTTGAAATCATTATCCTTCACATTGACTATGTTGCTTCTCTTAAGGAAACATTATTACAGAGGTACCAATCTCTGCAATGTATTGTCTTGGTTATTCATGTTGTGTTTTTGCAGTGTGACCTGGGAACCCAAAATTCATTTCCTGGTAAAGATAACAGGACTCACCTTTGTTGAGAGGGTGTTAGGATATTAGTATCTTTGTTTATTGTTACCCCAACTTATTTAACTGTGACCCAACTTAATATCACTGGGGATTCAGTCTTGGGGCAGCTCTATGTTTATATGCAAATGGAGTCTCAGAAGAAGTCCCATTCCAGTTAGGGATTGGTACAAATTCTGAGTCCAGCAGCAAAACTTCTGTAGCTAGAAGATTCTCATTATTGATCTTCAAAAGTCTGAGGGGGGAGGGCTTGCCAGACTCTATAGATGGTCCTTGAGTGGCAAGGGCTGGTGTTACAGTGAGAGTGGGAGGTAACATTTGGAGGTGGGGCTCAGGATGTCATACCATCCTCATGTAAGAGGTAGGTGTGCTGGAGTCAATCTGGGGGGTCCCTTCCTAGGGCGGTGAAGGGAAGGGGCAGGGCACTATATAGTCCAGAGTGTCCTAGTGGGTGGGGTGGTGGATGGGCAGACAGTAGATGGACTGGCTTTTGAAGTTCCTACCAGGAATTAGGCACAGAGTGTGCCTTGCCATCTGTAGGAAGCAGTGCAGTGGGTGGACTAAAGGTTTTTCTTTGTTTGTTTTTAATGGCCATATTATGGGAATTCTCAAAACATCATTCTGGAAAACCTGTCTTCCTGAATTAACTATCTCTCCAAATAACTTAATGGTTGGTGCAAGATTGTATCACACAAAAGGAACATTCCAGATAAGAAACAAAGAAATATTACCTTCTTGTAACCCTTGGAGGAATCAAGGAACCTGGGCCATGGTCACCAATGGCTGCTTTCTCACAAGTGGGGGCAGGAGGACCAGTGCCAGAGGAGTCCAGAAGCAGTGCCAACTATAAAGTGCTCCCTGACAATCATGGGGGGGGGCAAGACTGACAATGAAGGAGCCTTAAGGCCCAACTCTAACCTTCAAGAACAAAGAAAGATATATTACATCACAAAGAGATGGAGGGATAGATAGACTACCTTCACTCTTTAATGCTAGAATTATAGCACATGTAACCATGCATGACTTTTTATGTGGCACTGGGAATTCAAACTTAGGTCCTCACTCTTGCAGAACAAGTGCCCTTGCCCACTAAACCATCACCATAGCCCAAGAGTACAAAACTCTCTGGAGGCGTTCTGCTACAAAGGGAACAGAAAAACAGACCGACAATTTAGGAAGCATGCAGAGCAAAAACGACTTTTTCTTAAGATGGGAGAGATTAAAGAGTGTTGGGGGAGAACTATCCAAGAGCACCAAGCTAATACCCTAGGATAGACAAACTGCCCAAGCAGGACTTCAGAGAGCAAGGGTAGGTGACTTACTGCACAAATACAGAGCTGATGATACCCGTGTGCAGAAGAGACAGCAGTTGGTGTCATGCTGACACATTTATCATGTGGTAGAGCATGGGCAACTGCTTCTGTTTTGTCTATGGAGTCTTCAGCTGGGGGTAAGATCAGGAATCGGGTACAATCATCAAGAAAGGAAGAAAAGGGTAAGCAAAAATAAGGTGTGGCTCAACCAAAAGAACACAAGAAGAATCTCAGAATAATATCTCCACCTTCTTTATAATGTGATAAGAATTTGGTCTAATGACATCTAGAAAGCACTTAGACGAGTGCCTGATACAATGAGGGCTTAGCAATTACCTATTCGAATTTCTTTCACTTTCCAAATTCCCTTCATCTCCAAGAGTTGTGACTATTCTACCATCGCAAGCTGGAAGCACTAGCTTTTCTCCCTTTGATGCCTCTTGAAATGAACCACAGGAAACAACTCCTTTAGTTCACAACCATCAGAGACTTTACCTGCCAAGAACATTTTGCACATGCCCTGAGAGGAACCATCCCTGGCAAGCAGCCTCTACTGGCAGCAGGCCTGACAGGAGAACACTGTGTCCTGTTGAAAGGCTGGGGGGCTTTCTAGATAGGTAGATTTTTATTGCTAATGACAAGTCTATGTGGGGTTTCATCAGACCTGGTATGAGAGTTGAGATCCCACTTCCAAGCAATTTAGTGTGGAAGTGCGTACGCTACAAAGAAGAATAACAAGCAGCCACTTGTGGGTAGATTCCAGGAATTCTGTGCAGGGAACTCCTTATGATGAATTGTCAGCTGTGAAGATGAAGCTGGCACTTGAGGCATCTTATTCATGCTTGGTGCATTGGGCAGTTTGGGAAAGATCCAGAATTCCAGGCAGTGACTCCTGCAGTCACCTGACACAGTTCTGATCACAAAGATCTCACTGAATGATGGTTCATGATCAGAGAACTTATTTTTTTATCAGTCCCTTACCTACAGCTCTGGCTTCCTAGGTGTGAAGCCTCATTGCCCGCCTCTCTCTGGAGGCCTTTAGTACACTGAGTTTGAGAAGGTGGGGACAGTGGCAGAGAAGCAGGGCTCAAAAGAATTGAGTCACTGCCCTCAGCTATCACTGTTCTAAAAGGTTCTCCGAAAAATATCCCAGGAGGTGGACTCTTCCCTCCCCGTGCTCATTTTGGTCATGGTGGTTTACAACCACAACGGAAAAGCTAACTAGGGTGCTACCGAAAGCAGTCTACAGATCCAGTGCAATC
This sequence comes from Alexandromys fortis, assembly GCF_014885135.2. Taxonomy (NCBI): domain Eukaryota; kingdom Metazoa; phylum Chordata; class Mammalia; order Rodentia; family Cricetidae; genus Alexandromys; species Alexandromys fortis. The sequence goes on along the minus strand of NW_026067979.1, from coordinate 3,703,704 downwards.
TTTATCAAAATTCCAATGCAATTCTTCACAGAAATTGAAAAGTAATCCTAAATTTTTTATGGAAACACCAATAAACCAACATGGCCAAAATAACCATTAGCAACAAACAAAAATCCTCCTGGAAGTATCACCGTCACAGGTGTTTTCCAAGTTATACTGCAGAACCACAGTGGTGAAAACAGTGGGATCGTAGCACAATAATGTGAGACGGTGCCCCTGCCAGATACCACAGGCTATCAAATAAAAGGGTCAGTGCCAGGGATGGGGTACTTCCTTTGTAATCATTAGCCAATAAGGTCATACAAACCCCCACATATTATAGGCTACTGACAGTGCTCTTGGATACCCTTCCGAACCCAAAAGTAAGGCCCACTGCTGAAGACACCACACACTTGCATCCCAGAACATGGAGATATCAGGCAACTGCTCGCCTGGAAGCTCCATCCCCACTGGCTAGCTTTCATAGATCTGAAGGTGTTACACAAGCCACTAGAGGAGAAATGTAATCACAATTCCTACTCAGCTGTGAACCCTGAGAGTTACAGTAATGACTGGCTTGGCAAGATGTGCCCACCGGCACAATTGTGGTATGAGTGTGGTAGGAGTTACCAAACACATTGTGGTTTGTTTTGAGACCTGCTCACCAAGATGGATGGAAGCCATACATAGCACTGTTAGTACGACAAAGAACCTATGGCTAGTCAAGTCGTAGACCATAGGGGAGAACCTACGGTTATTATTCTTCTAAACTGACATAGTATTATTAAACCAACTCCTAATGATTTGTTATTATAGCCATAGATTAATATATCTCTCAACCTTCATTAGATAAGTTTCTATTTGTAGTATATGGTGATTGACACAGTGACCTACAACTGCCCAAGATGCAAAAGTAAAAGACTGTGAAATGCCCAGCCCTGAATGGAGCATATACACTGAGTCCTCTTCTTCTAAGGCTCAAGAAGCATCTCGAAAAAACAGGGTGGAAAGAGTTTTAAGGCCAGGCGGAATAGATGGCTACAAGGAAAGACTATCTTCTGGACACTGTAGGGGAAGCCCAGCCCAATGGGGGGCGTGTTCACCTCGGGCTAATGCTTACGTATAAATCTGGCGGGCATGAGTCCCTCCGGTCCTTTTTTGTATTTCCTGCCCATCGCTGGATCCCTGGTGTTGTAAGCTATCCCTTCATTAAAATTTGCTGTTTCGTATTAAGCTAGCCTGGTTATTATGCCGCATACAGGACACAGCAGGGCAGCTGCTCATAGGAACTCAGTTGTTCTGACATCGTGCAGAAGACCTGTGAAAGCCCAAGCCAGACCAAATCTCAGCATGAGGAGGAGAGTTGTGCATGAATTCCCACCCCAACTTGAGGAACTACTCGTCTGAGAGAGGGAAAGTCATCTTTCTCTGAGAGTAGAGCCCCTAGTGAGTCAATGATGCTCCAACGGAAGGCCACATATCTAGGATATTTAGGTTGCACAAATCTGTCTTGATGGATTTAATTTTTTAGAGGGATGCAAAGATACGTGGGTAGAGAAAGAAGTGCATCTGGGAAAAAGTTGAGAGGGTAGAAATGACCAAAACACACTGTACAAAATTCTCAAAGACATAATAAAGTATTTTTAAAGAATATGGAGTTCTCATAATGGAACCAATGTGTTAAGAGGGGGAGATGCTTATTTGGGAGTATGACAACAGTGCCAATATGTTAAGAGTTGCTGGGGAAGAAGATGCATGCTGGGGAGTTCTACCAACAATGCCTGTCACAGGCACCAGACGGGATTGATAGTCTGTTCTAAGGTATTAACTACTGCGAAGGCTCTAGACAACCAAATTTCCGTGTAACGATCCCATTGCAAAACTCAAAATGCAAAGAGTACTTAGCCCTAAGTCGTACGTTTTGGGAAGATGCACAGCTGATGTCCTCTCTGGGCAGTAGCTATCAGGGGCAAGAGGGAAGTTGCTTAGAGAAAGCAGTAATGAAGTATGGATCAGAAAGAGCACTTCAACATGCACAGAGATGAGGGCATAGCAGTCATTCACCCACTCCATCTGCTCCGTTACCTCAGAGTTGCCACGAGCTCTCTTGCCAAGTTGAAGAGGCAGGCATGAGAAGGTCAGGTATCTTTTTCCTCTTAGTCATCACTGTGTTCGCTCACTGGTCCTCAGGAAAGTTGACTCCAGATGCAACTTGACAACTAAATCTGTGTTCTATTCTTTATCTTAAGAAAAAAAAGTTTTCTTTTCCAAAAAGACAGGCTAAGGTTCCCAGATATTAAACTATTAAACTATTGCTAAGAAACCCAAACAGATGAGACAGCAGAGAAGATGGATAAGGGAAATAAGAATAAACAAATATATGTGCTACAAGGTCGTTAACTGATTTTAGCCTGGTCACTAGGGTTCTGGTTAGAAGGGACAATTAGAATGAAAGAGGCATCAGGCATGATGGCATGTGCCTTTAGTCACAGCTCCCAGGAGACAGAGGCCATTGAATCTGTGAGTTCCGGGTCACCCATAGCCACACAGAGAGACTCTGTCTCAAATTAAGAGGAGGATGAGGAAGAAAAAGAGTTGTGCCATCTTTTGTTTGTGCCATCCTCTTAAACCCAGGATATTCAAAAGAGAAAGAGTGAAGCAACTGTTTGGTAGACCAGTTAGCTATTCCGCAATGTGTACAAATTCCAAAACACCATGGCATACAAAATAAATGCATGACTGTTTTATTAATCAATTTTAAAATTAATTGAAGGAAATTTTGAGACATTTGCTAAAAGCCAGTAATTCTGGAAGGCTGGTAGAGAACAGAGAGCAAACAGAGCAGAGTTTTTCAGCCAGAGACACTAGCAGTCTTAACATTGGGCATGGCTGTTTAGTCTGACTCCTGTCTTACTGTGTGATTTAACCTTTTTGTGTCTTATCTGTGAAATCTGGATGAAAATGCTGGCTGTGCCCAACTCACGGTTTCCTTGGGAGGTCAAGATGGGATAATAGATGTGAGAGCACTTTGAAAAAAAAAGGTTGAAGAGCTATAAAAATGTAAGATTTATATGGCTGTCAGCTTCTTTTCCCCAAAGATGGCCCTAAAGATAGTGATTAGCAACTGTAAAGACCTGTGAGGAACCAGCATCCCCTTCCACACTGAGCTCGCAAAGACAGTATCCTTTGATAAGTGCTCACAGCTGCTGTCTGAAGGTCTAATGCTGTTTGCAACTCCGGCTTTTTCACAGCTAGCCTTGTACCCAATCTATAATAGATGCAATTTCCAGAGTCTTACAAATCCTGCGTACAATTGCTAACCAGACCGGCTCTCTAACGTGAAGCTGAAAAGAGTAAAGATGTTGCTGCTGTAAAAGTTTCTTACAAAAACGTAAGATTAATGTCACGTGGTTCTCACTCAGCTGTTAATGTTGTGGCATCGACATATAGAGAAATGGGAAGGCAGAGATCTGAGGAATATCAGTGAGCGCAGGCAATGCTGCAGGTCAGAGAAATCTAATTCCCCAGGCAGAAGATAAAAGAGTACCCCAGACCTGAGTCAAAAGCACCATCAGAATTCAATGACTGCTTCGAGGTCTCTCTGAGTCCCAGATATGCCTGCCTACACACCAAACACCATGCTAAATCTACAATAACCAGAGCAGAAGCCCTCTCGGTTACCTGTCCTGAGAGAACAGTAACACCTGCTGTGGTGCTTGCTGAAGTCCCACAGGGCTCTCTTTAATCATACATGACTCTAGATGTTCAGAGTTGAATTACATCTTTCTTTTGGTTTCATGTTCTCCTTAGATACAAAAATATTAGAAAATATAGTTCTTTGTCACCGATACAACATACCTAATGCTTGAATTTCTTTGTTACTAACAATTTGAGTTCAGAGAGGAAAAAAATGGAAAGATGGATCAATTCTCAACTAGGAGTTAAGGCAGGTGTCGGGTAACCAGTGCAAGTACCCAAGGGAAGATCAGTTACTTTCCCCGGTTGGCTGTGTCTGCTCTACTCTGGTTACTATCTGGGAGAAGGCGTTAATGCATCCTTGATCAGCCCACACCTCCTCTGCCCTTCTCAGACAGAAATACTGGGCCCCAAGGCCAGCCACTCCTTCATCCTAATCCTATATCACCTCCACAAGACTTGTGTCCTTTATGCATAAGATAATAAAGCAATAGAATTTTTGAAACAAAGTTATAATGGTTGCTTCTCGGATTTTCATGGGCATTCTCATCCACACATGAGTCACTTGTCTTGTTCACGGATTCTAGGGTTGTTGTACAGAAGAAAGTGACCAGGGTCTCTCTGGGTACTCCATCCTTGGCTTCTTGGATGAAAAACATCCACATTGAAGAAACACCTTTCTCATTTCATGGTATGCAGTTCAGGCTTCTCACATGGTAGGCAACCAAGCTGAGTACAAAATGAATAGTTTTGTAATCATTTAAGTACTAAGGAGATAGAGCCAAGAAACTCAGGAGTTCAAGGTCGTTAGCTATATAGAGAGTTGGAGCCCAGCTTGAACCACATGAAATTCTATCTCAAAAGTAAGTAAATAAATAAATAGTTGAATAGTTGCTGGACCTTGAACAAGCTATCTAACCTCCACAGATCTCTTTCCCCATCCATGAAAAGCAATTTTTTAAAAATAGCATCTTTTTTTAGCACCACTAGGAATGTAATGGCAGGTCCACCAAATAGAAGATGGCATAGTTCATTTTTCTTGCTATTACTGAGACTGAATAGCTCGTTTTAAGGAAGTGCAGTGGTCTCTGTCCCCTGTGAGCAGAAGACAGGAGATCTCAGCAATAGGCATGTACACATCATGGCAACCCAAGCACAAGGAAGGGGATGCTTAGCAGGTCATTGCCAACGATTCCGACTCTCTTCTCAGAGGAAGCAGCACTCATCAATAAACCAGCAAGTAGCAGTGCACTTTTCAAAATTACATGGAAATTTTTGCCACTTTTATTCTGTTATAATAACAGGCAAACAAAGCGGTTGTTTCTTTCTCCTGTTCTCAAAGACATGCTGTTGACAATTACAGTTTCAGAAGCACAAAGAGAAAAAAAAACTATCCAAAAACTCAAGATGAAAGGTAAAATTAGATTTCTTTTTAAACCCCGCCCTCTCCCAGTCTCTGGGTAATGCTTCAGCCACTTTAACGGTGGGAGATTTTCTATGCCCGTAGTCACTGTGATGAAGAGACATAATAAACAACTGAATAGCTTAAGACTTAACTGCAAGATTATTATTTTCAAGTAGCTTCTCTAAACATAATAACTTAGCTTCCAAAAAAAGTAATCACTGCAAATATTTGAAAAGTCGAAACTGTGCAAGGGCCTGGGAGATTAACAGAATTGAATATAATAGCCCCTTCCAAACCGTTTCCCAGGGACTAGAAAAGAGAAAACAAAAAACTTTTCAGTCTTAAGAGAGCATTCCAAATATATTTTATTTATTCAACGAAGAAAGAAGACTGTGAAGTTCTTATATTCTTTTTACAGAGACTCTTCTGAGCTTTAAGGGAAGCATTTGTCTAGAGGCACAAAATGAGTGATTCTTTGGCTCCCAGAAAAAGCAATCTCTGAGAACATCTGAAATGTTAAAAGCTATGTAAAAGGTCTTTGTAGAGGTACGGACCAAAACAAAGTCTCAAAACAAGAATCATTTTCAATGGATCTCAGCATTTACCTGTGCCAAGTGGATATGTCTCCCGTGCCTCAGGTGGTGTGTATAGAACACATCTCAAGAACAAGTGCCTGACCATCGCTAGGGAGGTCACTGAGACCCTGAGAATGGGGGGCACCTTTCCTGTCCATTGTCTAGCCTTCCTTTGTTGTATATATGTGCATGTATTAATGTTAACCTAATTTAGTATAATTGCTTAGCTTCATTACCTAGGGCCTCTTAGGCAATTCAGATGGCTGATGCATTCCAGAGGAGCCGTGGTCAACCTCCGTGCTCAGTCCAGGAAGCCAGCATTCTCCCTGGCCTGGCATTCAGGCATGGAGTCAGGCAGAAGGCTCTCACTTGCTTTCTGCACTGAGCTCTAGGTCTGAGGTGCTGTGTTAGTCAAGAATGCGGGGAATGGATAGGAGGTACTGCTTCCAGCCAACACCACAAGAAGAGAGCCCAAGTTCCAGCTCCGCTTCACCTTCTCCCAGTCCCAGAGCAAGCCGCAGAGGGAGAGAATTTTGGTCTTTGCTTGACTTCCTTCATCTTCCATAGCTATCTTCCCTCAAGAGCCTGGAGATGCCGTAACTAAGGTAGTTTACTCTCGTCCTCTGGGCTCTGGGATCCCAGTGCAACACACCAGAAACGAATCCCGCTGGAGCACACTAACAGGCAAGTTTCTTTACTCTCTGAGCTTTGGGGCTTCCTTCTTAAAATGGTGAAAATCATTGCAGAAACATTCCCATAAACTCATTATGCAATGACATTATCATGGCGCTACATGTATTTAAAGTGTTCATACACCTAACTGACTAAGCTTCATGGCCTAATCTAGCCTACCTCAGATGCACTCAGAGTGCCTTCATTAGTGTTTGCTTCTGTAACATCAACCAATATGAAGCTTGTTTTAGAAGAGAGTGTTGACTCTCTCCTGTGATTTATTGAATGTCTCAGCTGTTCAGCTATCACAGCGTCTGACTAGGAGCTGTGGCTCTCACTTATGACAAAGCAAGGCCAGCCTCGGGAACAAATCAGAACTTCATATACCTTCCTAGTGTATCCATGTCAATTCCATGCCATGGTAAAGTTGAAACTGGTAAGTTGAACCAGGGTAAATCAAGTACCTTCTGTGTGTTCTCAAAAGGATAAACAGAGATTGAACAAGGTCAGTAGTGGAAACGCCTCGTCCCATACCCAACACACAGAGAGTCAGAAATGTTAGACAAACCACCAGACCCATCACCTTTGTCATCATGGGTAGTAATAGGAAAAACTGGTCCCTGGTTCCAGCTTCCCTGGACTGCTCAAACATCTAACCCTCCATCTGTTCTAAGACTTAGTTATGAAGAGTGGGCTTCACAGCCAAAGCGGTTTTACCTAGAGCAAATCTTAAACCTCTGCTCTAGGTTTCTGTCGACATAGGGTCTTAGCTTACAGCTCAGTATGGCCTCAAACCCATGATCCTCCTGCTGGAGCCTCTCAAGTGCAGAGATTGCAGGAGTATACCACCACACCCAGCTCTTAACCTCTTTCAAGATGAATTGTTTTCACCCATGAGATAAAGACAGTTGCATCTCCGTCATAGAAACTGGACACAATGAACAAAAAGAGGTTGATGCATAAGTGTCCTGCAAATCTTGTTCATTCCAAAGAGACTCATCTGCTCCTTGACCCCCACCAAGCCTTTGCTTTCCTAGGTATGTACTTTAGCTCAGCACAGCTGTTCATGATGACTCTGCCCTCTCTTACCATCCCATCTCTGAGAATCCCATTCATCCTTCCAAGCTCTGTTCATCTCAGAACTTGTGTAACACATTCTCTGACCTCAGTGATTTTTCCTGCCGAAGGATTCATGCAGTGCATATCTTTATCATCATCATCATCTTCTTCCTCTTGGTTTATGACTTTTTTTAAGTTAATTTTACTGAGCTCTACATTTTTCTCTGCTCCCCTCTCTCCCTCTCCCCTCCCGTTCAACCCTCTCCCATGGTCCCCATGCTCCCAGTTTACTCAGAAGATCTTGTCTTTTTCTACTTCCCACATAAATTAGACCCATGTAAGACTCTCTTAGTGTCCTCATTGTTGTCTAGGTTCTCTGGAATTGTGATTTGCTGGATGGTTTTCTTTGCTTCATGTTGAAAAACGACTTATGAGTGAGTACATGTGATAATTGTCTCTCTGGGTCTGGGTTACCTCACTCAATAACCCCACCATTTTCATTGCGTATCTTCTCTAGGGGAAAATAAGAGCTGAAAACTCAGAGAATCCCAAGAACCTTTCTCTGCATCCACTGCTAGACTTCCTAGAAACCAAGGTGTGAGTCAGTAACAAGAAGAAAGAGTTCTAGTCACATGTTACAGAGAGCAGTTTCTCAGTAGACTTTCTGAGTCTCTTGCACTGTACTCTCTGTGGCATCTGAGTAACAGTCACTACTAGGCATCCAGGAGGTCAACTCCTCCAGGCTTGTTCAGGAACAGTTCATAATGAAAATATGCACTTGTTCACTGGCAAATAAAAAACACACCGAGGCTTTGGCTGTGTTGAGAGGCTAGAGAGCCATTGAGCATATCCACGGGTATCTGGACGAACAGTGATATACACTGTCCCACAGTCCTGTGCCCACTGCATCTCCACCCACTCAGCGAAAGTCACAGTAATTTCTGCATGCAAGCTCTATTCAGTTCTGAACAGTTCTGTTCTACAAAGGATACTTGTCAATTTAGTATGCTCCCTAAGCCCTTCACAATCTGACCTCAACTCATTTTCTAGGCTCTTCTTTGGAGGTAACTGTCTCAAGTTTCTTGCTGTTCCCAAAGCCTACCATAATCTTTCCTGTCTTCTTCATATTGCTTTATCTGGGGTGCCTTCCTCTCCCCTCTGGGTGGCCTGGAGTTCAATATGAAGATCTGGCTGCCTTCAAACTCACAGAGACCCATCTGTCTCTGCCTCTACCTTTGCCTCTGCTGAGAAATGTCTACTTGCTTTATAGAAAAGGTTCTGGTCAGGAGCTGGAGAGATGGCTCAGAGGTTAAGAGCATTGCCTGTTCTTCCAAAGGTCCTGAGTTCAATTCCCAGCAACCACATGGTGGCTCACAGCCATCTGTAACGGGGTCTGGTGCCCTCTTCTGGCCTGCAGTCATACACACAGACAGAATACTGTATACATAAATAAATATATTTTTTTTAAAAAAAGAAAAGGTTCTGGTCTTAGTTAGGATTTCTATTGCTGTTAAGAGACACCACAGCCATGGCCACTCTAATAAAGAAAAGACATTTAATTGGGGCTTGCTTACATTTCAGAGGTCTAGTCCATTATTATCATGGCAAGAAGCAAGGCAGCATGCAGGCAGACATAGTGCTGGAGAAGGAGCTAAGGGTTCTTACATCCAGCTTCTCACACAAGAGGAAGTAGTCTGAGACACTGGGCATGGCTTGAGCATATATGAGGTCTCAAAGCCCGCCTCCACAGTGGCACACTTCCTCCAACGAGACCACACCTACTCCAACAAGGCCACACCTCCTAATAGTGCCACTACTTTTGGGGGCCATTTTCTTTCAAACCATCACAGCTCTCAAAGGCCCACTTCTCCACCTTGACTGTCTTTCAATAGACCAATACAGGGCTGACCAAGCCACAGGTAAAGTCAAAGTGGAAGAGACCATAATCTAACTGCAAAGAGCAAAGACGAAGAAGTGAGAGAGCATCCTCTGAGTGTGACTGAAAGTGAGCAGTTTGTATTTCTCGTGGCTATTAAGATAGACATTATGTGAAGAAACCATACGGTCAAGCAGAACAAAATGAATTTTTCCTACCACCCTCCAGTCAAGCCTCTCTTACCTGGGTCTTGAGATTCTGCAAAAGCCATTTTGTACATTAATAATGGCCCTGACTTCTGGGCACCTTAGGCGACCTATCCCAGCCAGACGGCTTGCCTAGGTTAAGTCCCGAGAGTGAGCAATAGAGAGTCTTTGCAGCCTAACTGTTCCCAGCTTGATGCTGGGGTACACAGATCAAACACTGACAGGAGCAGAAGGGACACAGAGTCAAGCCTTCCACACTTAGGCATCACCGTATAAGGTTGTTAGGCAGTGCCCATCCTTTATGGACAGGAGTATAGTAAGGGGCACAATGAGACATCCTAGAGTGTTTTTAATGTCCCTCAAAGCAGGCTGCTCAGCTACTATTTGGATCTTCCTTGCAGGGATGCTGCAGCAGGTGCTGCCTGTGGGACTCGGGGTGCTGCCTGATGGAGCCGAGAAAGCCTTTAAGCGTTTGCCTTCCTTAAAAAAAAAAAAAAATCCTCATTGCATCTCCGAGAGGTGCCCAGCTGGTGTTTACCCTCCACAGTCGTGCATCAGGTTATTTATCGTCCTATTTCGTGATGTATTTTATAAAGTCATGAATGGTTCATTAAACTAAGTTTGGTATCGGTCTCCTGACAGCCACCTACTCGACTTAGCGAGGAGGGGGGAGGGGTCCTGGAGGCCATTGGCACGGGTTCCAGCCTCTCAGCCTCCTTTCTCCACCTCCCCCTTTCCCCTTCTGCCCTCCCTCCCCCGCACCCCTCCCCCTGGTTATTTAGGAGATTAGAGTTCATTAATTAAATCCTGTGCTTAGATCGAACTGTAACACTATTCCAATCACATTTATCTTGCAGGCGGCAGCGGAGATGGCAACCTCGCTGGAAACGCGCGGGGGAGCCTGAAGTCGGCAGCTGGAGACGCACTGCTCTGCGTGCTCCATCGCCCCGCCGCCTCGTAGACCCTCCATCTTCCTGCTCAGTTCCGGGCCAGGCTCGCCCCGGACCCCGGGGTGGGGTGGGGGGGCGGCTCCCACTTCTCCCGGGGCTCCAGGTGGTTCCCCACCCCCTGCCCTCCGCGACTCAACTGCCTGGGTCCCCCCCTCCCCCGCCACACACACTCACACGCGCCCGCGAGCACACACGCACGCACACACACACACACTCACACGCCAGCAGGCTGCTGGCCGCTCAATGGACCGATTTCCCCGGTTTCCCTGAACCCAGCCTAGCCCGGGATGAGAAACTGCAAAATGGCCCGAGTCGCCAGTGTGCTAGGGCTGGTCATGCTCAGCGTGGCCCTGCTGATTTTATCGCTTATCAGCTACGTGTCCCTGAAAAAGGAGAACATCTTCACCACTCCCAAGTATACCAGCCCAGGGGCGCCCCGAATGTACATGTTCCACGCGGGATTCCGGTGAGTGTGGGCCTCTGTTTGAGCGCCCTGGGGTATCTCGGGTCGGTGGTGTGTTTGGGGGACAGTCAGAGAAGGGTGTTTGGGCTTCTCGGTAACTGCGTGGTCTTTTCACTCTTTTTTCTGCTTCTCCCTTCCTTCTCTACTTTATTTTTTAACCCAAAGCCCCCTAAAAGCCTTTGTCCTAATCGATGTGATTGAATTTCTCCTATTCTTCCTCTGCGTCCCCTCCCCCCCATTTTAAAACTGAAGTGTTTGTGAGAGAGAGAGAGAGAGAGAGAGAGAGAGAGAGAGAGAGAGAGAGAGGATTTTTGGACGGCGGGAGGGGTTGTTGAACCCTGAGATAGGCAAAGCAGGAGGTGGGTGCCCTGACTGTGCGCTAGCGGCGGGCTCCGAAGGCCTGGCTGGGGCGATTTAATGGCGCAGGCGCCAACTGCTCTCACACCCCTCCCCTCCTCCCCTTTCTCATCTAATGATGCGCAGGTTTATTCTCTTGAAGCCCCTAGGGCTTTTTCCTCGACCCTTCCCCCGCTGCCACCCGCCTCCTCCTTTCCTGGATTTCTGCAATTCTTCGGCCCCTGCGGGAAGCAAGCCTTCTGCTGAGGGCCGCCCACCCTTGCCCGGTCGAAGTCACCGCGGGGCGCAGCTCGGGCACAGCTCATCTGGAGCCCCACCCCTACCTGTGCCTGCAAGGAGCTCTCCCCACACCGCTTCCTGATGGGCGGGTGGTAACCACAAGCTGTACCCAGGGAGCTAAGCTGGGCTGGGGATGTGGAACCTGAAGAAGCCAGGCCTGGACAGAAAAGCCTGGCTGCAGGCAGCCTCTTGGGGTCTCCAGCTAAGGGCTGAGGGTGCAATCAGACTTGGGCTCGGGAAGGAAAAGGTTAAGGCTGGAACCCCCACCCCCACCCACTTTGCCCGTGTCTCGAATTTCTTCTGCCCTTTCTCCAAAAATCAATTCACAGGGACTGGCCTGGGTAGCCGGGTCGGACCGGCGAAGGCTGCTGTCCGCGGTGCTGACTCAAAGTCCCCGCCGCGCCGCGGACAGCAGCCCTGTACCGGGCTCCGACCCTGGATGTCTGCGTGACCGCCATCTTTTCTATGGTCTCTCTTACACACGGAGGGCTGGACAATGAGGAAGAGTTTCCCTTTTTCTTCCTTTCTTCCGGGTGTGTGTAGAAGCAGAGAATGTGCCAAAGGAGAGGGACTGTGCGGTGGGCCTGCCCCTGTGCCAGCTGCCCCCTCCGGTTGTGGCTGGAGTTGTCACTGCTCCCTGGGTTCCCCTTACTGAGGCCAGCGTCTCTCTGAACTCATGCTCCTCTTTAGGTCACAGTTTGCGCTGAAGTTTCTAGACCCGTCATTTGTGCCCATTACGAATTCTCTCACCCATGAACTCCAAGAGAAACCTTCTAAATGGACATTTAATCGGACAGCGTTTTTACGTCAAAGGTAGGATAGGGAGAGAGGTTGGTTTTAATTTTGTTGTTGCTTTTCATTTTGAAACTCAATAAGACAAACAGCATGAAAACAAAGCCAAAACCACCAAAAAGTAAACAAAAACAAGATACACCTCACTTCACCCACCTGCACCTATACGGGCTTTGTCCTCTCCTAAATGCAAGAGGAGGTGGTGAGCAGCCATCCTCCCAAATGTTTGCAGTGCCCTCAGGAAGGCTCAGGATGGTCAGCATCCTTCCGAATTTGGTCTTGACTGAGCACCATGATTTAAAGTCTGGATGCACCAAAGTTGTCTATTTAAAAAAAAAAAGTTCATTGTAAACAGAGGATCCCCTACTTTTTTTAAAAAAAAACTGTAATTATACAATCTTATTGAAACACAGAAAATATAACGCAGTCTTATGGCATCTCTAGTGGAGATGCCGGCCTAAATATATGTGTGGAAGTGTGATTTTGTTTGAGTTTTGCCTGTTTGTTTTCAGGAAGGCCTTCCCAGCTTTAGTGGTTGTAGTAGACTTTTTCCACAAGAAGAAGTTTTGTCTTTATAGCTTGGTTTTGTTTGGGGGGGGGATTAATGAAATCTCAGTGGTCCTGGTCTTAGAACCACAGCCTCCCAACCCCCAACCCCCCGTGGTGGGATTGCTATGCCACTCCATACAATGTGGGCCATCTAGTGTATTCATTAGCGCTGTGAAGACGCGCTTCACAAACCGGCCAAGGAGCTGTGGTTTTGCTCAGCTATTTATTGTCACTGTACTTTTTGAAAAATTATAATCTACTAGCAGAATCAGAAGGGACGCACAGTTTCAGGAAACAAATGTTGGGGTACTTCTGAAAAATTATTATAATCATAGGATTATGATTATAGCTAAGTACCTATGCTTACTTATAAACTAGTTTGTGGCCATGAATTGTAAACCATGGAAGGGCTTTTCAGCTCTGGCCTTTGGGATTTTCATCTAAATTTAATTTTGCAGACAGTCCAGAGAGTTTTCATAGTAGAACACCTTACGCTAGTCCACACCAAACGCCATCTCTAACTCGATTACAATGTTTTTTCTACACTGGGCTGAGTATTCCTAGCTATCAATCAAAAGAACGCTACCTTCACAAAGCTTCCTGCTTTTCAAGCCATCTCTTAGGAAACCTTCCGTTAATTTCAGCAGTATCATCTGAAGTTGCCTTTATAGCCGCTTTAAGAACTGTGCCAGTAAGGAAACCTGACGCGGCTGTGCTAGTCTGCCTTGCCCTAGAATCTGATAAGATTTCTTGTCCCCTGCTGTGGTTTCAACAGAAGGCACGGGAGTTTCACTCTGTCTTCTTGTCCCCAGAGAACGTGAAGCCCAGCGGCATGTTACCTGTCTCTGGACTATTTTAAGTACCTGAGACTTAAGAGGTAACAATTATACAGGGAGCTCCATGTCAAATCCAGCTGAAGTCAATTCTAAGTATTGCTTTTCTCTTGTTTTTTTTTTAATTTTTTTGATTACCTGTATCCTACTATATTGTAATTCCATATAATAAAGCAGAAAAAAATAGATCCATGCTTCATTATTCAGCAGGCCTTAGTGAGATTATCATCTCGTTTCTAATAAGTATTTGGCCATACCCACTGCTCTCCCCATTCCCATATTTTAATAATGTACCAACCCCTAACTTTTTAGTCTGTATTTGGACACCTGTAGTATTTTATATTCCCAAGCACTACACTCCAATAGCAAACAAGTAGTCTCTAGTTACGAACCTGAAGTCACCAATGTTTGTGCATTAATGTGAGCTCGTTGAGGCCTGTGTAAATTGTCTCCCTGTATTTTCTAACACAGTTTGGCATCTGCCTCCTCTTAATCAAATACACTCTCTGAGTAGACCGGAATACCTAGAAATAGTGGCCAAACTGCACATTGAATTTACTAGTATCCAAAGATTACATTCAGAACTTGACAGATATATTGTCATGCCTTTACATTATAAAAAACAGGCCGCCCTTTGGAGTCCACAAATATGAATGTATGTTCATACTTGAATTGAATGTGCTTAAAATTCATGCCTGACTTAAGTAGAAGCATAAGAAAGAAACTTGGTTCTTTTGAATGGAATGCATTTAATGAATCTCTTTTTATTTTAGGCAAGAAATTCTTCAGCATGTCGATGTAATAAAAAATTTTTCTTTGACCAAGAATAGTGTTCGGATTGGCCAACTGATGCATTATGATTATTCCAGCCATAAATATGTTTTCTCTATTAGCAATAACTTCCGCTCCCTGCTGCCAGATGTGTCGCCCATTATGAATAAGCGTTATAATATCTGTGCTGTGGTGGGCAACAGTGGAATCTTGACAGGCAGTCAGTGTGGACAAGAAATAGATAAATCTGATTTTGTTTTTCGATGCAATTTTGCCCCAACGGAGGCTTTCCAAAAAGACGTTGGGAGGAAAACCAACCTCACAACCTTCAACCCCAGCATCCTGGAAAAATATTACAACAACCTTTTAACCATTCAGGATCGTAACAACTTCTTCCTCAGTTTAAAAAAGCTGGATGGGGCCATTCTCTGGATCCCTGCGTTCTTCTTCCACACTTCTGCAACTGTGACCAGAACGTTAGTTGACTTTTTCGTTGAGCACAGAGGTCAGCTAAAGGTCCAATTGGCATGGCCTGGGAACATAATGCAACATGTCAACAGGTGTGTATATGTTATTACATTTAACTCATACCCCACCAGATGGCAAATCAATATTGTAATCTCCTGGGCATGGGAGCTATCCAATTCACTAGATGTTGTGCTTAGTTTAGTTCTTGAGGAAAACTCTTATCTTTTTAATGAATGAGTGAATTATTCTAGTCAAAAAGTCCCATGTATTTCTAACTGGTAACCAAGTGCCAAATGAAAACACTGTTTATCACTCACACCGTTTTATTTTTCCTTCCCCTCCTTAGTGCACAGTCACGGAATTGCCACAAAACAAGAACGACCCTTGTGCAAATAGGTATATCCCAGTGACACTAGTGACTAAATCATACAAAGCAATTTTTTAAAGAAAATAACAACTTAAAAAGAAAAAAATGATCATTGACTTTAAATATCATTTTTTATGTTCAGGTGTTTGTAGACCTGTGTAGGACTGAGAACCGCCTGGATAAATCATAAATGGCATAAGCTGCTTTTGTGATGAAATGTTTGCATATTTAAGGATCTCTGTGCTGTGCCTTATGGCTTGACAAGGAGACTGGATGAAGATTCTGCATTTTTACCTAATCCAGCAACTTTCAGTTCTGGCTGTTTATAAAAATCGGTGTTTTAAAATACAATATAGTAACCTTGGTAGTAACCTTGACTGTGTTTGACACTCACTCGGTGTGGTGAGGGGAGCAAGGGACAAGCACTTGGTGTGTTTTTAACAACTTCTCAGATCATTCCAATATGCAGTCAGAATGAAACAACTGTCCAGGGCCATTTTATAGGAAAGATCAAGGGTAGAGCTTTTTCTTTGAGTCTTCTGAGCATTGCCTCAACTCCCATGCCCTCCTATGTAAGGAACCCAGGCACACATCAGGTACAGATCTTATTATCAGTGCAAGTGGGTTCTAGAAGAACCGGTATCTAGATGTGCATGCTCAAATAGATAGTCCCTTCCTGTTATTTCCTAAAATCTTCCAAATTTATGATATGTTTAGTTGAGCTTCCATTGAAAGAGAACTTGTGGTCTAGAAAATTAATGTCGCCACAAGGAAAGGCAATTGTACTATTTATAGCCCAAGCTGGGGCCTTCTCTTTGAGAAGGTGCATGTGTAGAATAATTACAAGGGTAACACACATGCCCTGGTACTGTTTCCAAGAATGAAGAAGTAATAGAACTTGACTCCAATATTGAATAACTGAATACAGCTCAAAGTCGTTACTAAAAATGGGGAGAACCCAGGTCACCTACCAACCTATCCCAGGTGAAGTGAACCTCTTACTTCATCCTTTTGGTCCCTTCTGTTCCATTTTTATTCAATTTTCATGACATTTCATCTCTCTTCTAGAAGGGGACAGACCAAGGTAATGGGGCTGGAAAGTGTTTCTATCCGTGAAAACTAAACAGTCTAGACAAATCTAGCTCCCAGCCCTGCCTATTAACTTATCTGACTGACACCTTCAGTCCCGCCACTGAATCTACACGTACTTATCCTTGCCAGGTACTGGAAAAACAAACACTTGTCACCCAAACGGCTGAGCACAGGCATCCTCATGTACACTCTGGCGTCTGCAGTCTGTGAAGAGATCCACTTGTATGGATTCTGGCCTTTCGGATTTGACCCCAACACAAGGGAGGATCTTCCATACCATTACTATGACAAAAAGGGAACCAAGTTTACCACCAAGTGGCAGGAGTCTCACCAGCTGCCTGCTGAGTTTCAGTTGCTGTTCCGAATGCATGGCGAGGGGCTCACCAAGCTCACTCTGTCACACTGTGCCTAAGAACTCCAACCAGAAAGTGCCAAATGGCTGTTTTAAAAGTGCCCCCCCCCCAAAAAAAAACCAAATTGAATAGTCTCCAGAATAGAGCCCCAAAGACAATCCGGCAAAGCTCGTCTGCCGCTCACACGGAAGGACGTCTCCTCTCCCTCGTCTGCACTGCTCTTTGATCGGTCTTAGAAGACTTAGGATGGGTGCATTGAAGCCACATGTGTTAGACTTGATTGGTAAAGGTGAGGTTGTGTTGGGAAGTATGCTGCACAGCGAATGACTTGAAATAGTTCCACATTTGTATTTTAATAATAAACTGACTCCCATGTGGATGAGCTGCTGTCGTCCCATCCATGGCTGCCGTCTCCTCAACCCTACTTGGATATAGTCCTCGTAATCAGAGAATGCTGGCCAGTTTCAGCGGAATCTCCTTTGCCAGGGGGATTGGAGACTTCAAAAACAAAAACAAAAATCTGGTTTGCAGGTTTCTCTCTCTCTCTCTCTCTCTCTCTCTCTCTCTCTCTCTCTCTCTCACACACACACACACACACACGCATACACACACACACACACACACACACACCCTGTTCCTGTTGCTCTACTACCATTGAATTTAATAATTTGTTAGGAATAGCTCTCGACTATCTTTGCTTGTATATGTTTGCATCTGTACCTGATGTGTGCAAGTCTCTGGGTGACTTAGCTGGTTCATGACAAACTGAACAAATTAAGATGACTTCCTCCGTGATGAATTCTTTAAGAAATGCCTCTTACCAAGTCCTCTCTTGTCCACAGTTATTCTGCGGCAGGGTGGTCTATGTGGGTAGAGAGGCATATGCTACAGTGCCTCTCTTTCTGTCGCATGCCCATGCTGCGTGTGGCACGGCATCTGCGGGCATGAGTGCAGATGTGGCAGGTCCTACAAGGGCTTTCTAGCCTGGGCCTTCCACTATCTTGGCTCAAGCATTGATCTGGGCACTCTCTCAAAATATAGAGGCATTGAGCTAACTTAAAAACCTGGGGAATGTGAAGGAAAGAGAAGAAGCATATTTGCAAGTTATGCACTCTATAAAGCAGTGTGAGAAAAGAAGCTAGAGCTTCTTTTCTGTGTGGCTAATGTCAGCATTAGTCATGTCAGATCCTTTCTGTGCCATCCCCACCAACAGCCATCTAGACCTGCTTGCTTTCTTTGAGACAGCTGTAGATACTATTCTCTGTTAAGTCTGTGTGCCTATACATTGAGCGTCTCCAAAAGAAAAGCCATTATGCAGTGGCAAGACTTGGTCCTAAATAACCTTTGGAATTTGAGATCAGTTGGCCATTGTTCTCAGTGTCTCAGCTGTATCTGTGGAAATCGCATCTCTCCCATCCCAGGCTTTTACACTGAGCAGCACTTTGTTCTTCCAGTTCAACCCCAAGTCTGGCCAAGTTGATGTTAAATTTTAATAAGAGTTTCTCTCCTCTTTCCAAGTGCCTGTGGAGCCCATTTGTTACCTGCTCCAGTGGGGCAGCTCCTTCTTTTCCAGAAATCTCATCTAGAATGCTAACAGTGTTGTAAACCCTTTTGAAAAATTGTTGCTACAGTTCAGACATCAGCGCACTGTCCCTCTCTGGGAAGAAACAGCCGTGCCTACAAAGAAGGGCAATAAGGAGACACACAGTCCTTATGCTACCTGGTCCCGAAGCTGGGTTGTTCTTTGGGAGAAGCTAAATCTGACCCAGATACAATCTAGTGAAAGAAAACCATTCAGATCCAAACACAATACCAACGGTGGCACATCTTACACTCTGTGAATGCCAATCATTCAGACAGATGAAATAAGGGTAAATATTTCAAAAATAAGAAGTGTTAACTATACACCGAATAATAAGGAAATTAAAATTATAAGCCATTTTAATAATACTTTTAAATCCAATGATAATTTTATGGGCATGAAAACCACACCATGACTGTGTTCTGTGACTTTAACCACACCATGACTGTGTCTTGTCACTTTAAACCACACCATGGCTGTGTCCTTTCTCTTTAAAAAGCATGGGACACCATGCAGCTACTCTCCAGCCATGATAGGTTTGGGTCATGGAGAGAACGATTACAGGCAGAATTGCATTCATTGTCATCAGTGTTGAAAGACTTGGCTATTCCTGGGCTCTTAGTTCATTTGGTTGGAGCTCAGGGATATTAATGCTGAGATTATCCAGGCCCGGTTCTGACTCCAGCGCTTTAATCTCAATGCGCCCATTAGACCTTACTAAATATAAATTCCGATTCTTTGCACTGTACAAGATGAAGTACCAAAAGACCAGAAAATCCCCAAAGCCAGTTCATTATTTCAAGATAGCCTATTTAAATTCGATCTCATCAGAACATTGTGGGTTTTGTTTGTTTTTAATTTGGGGAGGATTTTTAAATCTTACCACAGCCTTGTTCCCTAAGTTTAGACTAAGAAACCCTTCCTGTCTACTGTTGCTTCCACTATACATTGAACAGGAGTACAAAATAATAGGAAAATGGGCTTCTCTTCAGAACCAGAAGGGTTTGGAGGCCAGTTCATCCCTGCCTCTAGGAAGGATTTCTTGAGATGGCCCCCACATTCTGTTTATAATATAACAACAACAATAATAAATCATCTGAAAAAATTTCCAATATAACCTCAAATTTACAGTGCTAAAGATTCCTTTACAATGTAGATCCCTTCTATTTAAAAAAAAATAAAAATAAAAAACATTAGGTACAAAACGTTGGCAAAGTATTTATTGCCCTTTTTCCTGTATGGTAAAGGCCTTCCTGGCCATTTTTACTGTCAGTTGTACCCTTGACCTGCTGCTCCAACAGTTTGGAAATGTAGCCATCTGATGATCCTACAAAATCTTTCTGTTTTTCAAAACGGTTTCATGCTGTAAACCTATGTAGCCGCTGTCATGATAGGAAGGCTCCCTTATCAGGAAGGCAGTCAGCATTTTTCAGTGCTCCCACTGTCCCCAGGCTTGTAGGCTCAAGTGCAGTGGCCAGAGCAGAGGGACCGTTGGGTTTCCTGTCTGTGCACACACACACACACACACACACACATATAATCACACCCCATCCTCCTTTGTCGGCCTCACTTGGTTGGGTCTGGTTAGTATATCCTTCTAATAGAAACAGTCTCTTTTTTTTTTTTTGGCTACTTAGAACAGAGTACAGCATCAGATATGGCAATCAAGGCCACCACAAAGCCCCCAAGGATGTCTGAAAATGACTAAGTTACAGAGGAGAAAGGGAAATCCACAAACCCTTGGCAGCCTGCTCATTACTAGACCTGTGGTCTCATCTTCGTTCTTTGTGTCGTGTGGATTCTGGGAAGACAGAGTCAAAAGATGGTTTTCATGACTCCCTCCCACACCCAGAAATTGGGGGTTTGTGTATGAGTATATGAAGCTGGGGATCAAATCCAGCACCTTGCACGTAGTAGACAAATCCTCCACCATTGGTCTGAGTTCCCAGACTCTGTTCTTGTGCTAAGTAACTTAAACCATTATAAAATGCAGTGTGTTTAGTAGTACTGTGTGTCCAGCAATGCTATGGCCATCTGTCTCTGGCCTGCACACCAGACACCTGACCATGGGCTACCGCAAGGATCTGTAAAAGAAGACCCCACTCACTACCCAGCATCCAGATGCCAAGGCTAACAGTGCTGATGAATGTGAGTGCCCAGACAAAACCAAGGTTTCAGGGAATTGAGTGAATATAAGTACATACTTCCCAACTTCAGGCAGGGCACCAGACACTCAGGCAACGCTCAAGGACCCTATGGACACAGGAATAATAGAAAGGGAGGGGCCTCTGAGCTTCGTAAGCCCTTCTTGACTTTGCAAATCTGAAAGTTGAGATGCAGAGACACTAAGCGATTTTCCCCAAAATGTACATAAATAATTATTGAAGAGGTTATAATTTCACATCTTTACCTTATTGGTATGGAAGACATACGCAAAGAAAAAGAGTTTGGGTCTAGTATCTTTGGAGTACAAATGTAATGGATAAGGCCTGTAAGGGAGGAAGGTGAAAGATCACTAAACGTACCTGGCCAGGTACACAGCAGCAGCAGAGGACACAGTTGCCCAGTACATAGCAGGCTGCTAAAACCACCCACTCGCCCTTAAAATGAGAGAAAAGCCACTTGCTATATCGTTGTCTGATAAACCCCAGTTCAGTTATTGATGGTATAGAGCTGACAGCTGGAAATGTACCTGATAATATATTCATTTTAATAAAGTCTTGTTTTAATAATGTGTATGCATGATTTAGAAGACCAAGGCTGGAAGTGACTGTGCACTCTTCCTTGTATATAACTTCAGCAGGGGCCCCCGGAGTCAAGAAATATTTTCCACGTTGTAATTGCAGCAACAGACTTCGAATTGTTGTATTGGTTTAATTCGCTAAGACTGTACAAAGCGTAGTGAAAAACTTTGGTGGTTCTTCATTCCTTTCCAATGACATTCTAAGGACTTCTCTATATAGTTCTGGGTCCTTCTTTCTCATAACTGTTTGAATGCCTCAGGCAAACATTTGCTTAGCTTCTATTACTTCCCAGATGTGTATAACTGACCTTTTGACTACCAAGTCGGAGCTGTGTATGTGTATTTGAAGAGTTCTGATGGGACACCACGGGTGCTGAGGATAGACGGCATCTTGGCCAGTCTGTCTAGGCCACTTTATCTATGGACCATTTCATCAAGGCCACTGATGAGTTGATACCAAGGACCAAAATGGCTAATCCTGCCTCTCTCGCCCTCTGACTGCTTTGCCACAAAAAAATATAACATTTCAAATGGAAAATGTTGTAGACTGTTGTTATTTGCTATGTAATATTTCTGAACATGTATTTTTATTGTGGAGATTTGTTAAAGATATGTGCGGCTGAATAGATGTTTTAATCCTTGGTGAAGCTTCTTCTCTTATTGTCAGGATCAGCGAAGAGTCTGCTGCTGAGTAGCTGACTCTAGTGTTGCATGACAACAGGGAGCTAGGATTAGGACCTGGCGGGTCCCGATGATGTATCAACAACAATGTACATATTGAGGACCACCTTGAGATAGAATTCTTGCTCCTCAATCCACATTTTAAATCACTATATACTGAGATAAGTCCTAACCTAAAAAAAAAATCCCTGATTGATTCTGATGTGACATATGGAAACTAAAGGTGTATTTCACAGTCAAATAGACAACATTCAGAGCAGCTGAATGCTAATCATTCCTTAAAGTGATTGCGGCACATGACAATGTAGACAAAGTCTTAGTGACTCAACCGTCCACTTCTAGCCAAGCTAATTTCTGCTCATTTTTAAGTGCACAGTAATTTTTCAGTGTAGTCATAATAGATACAAACTGGCAGACAAAGTGAGGAGCATGGCTTTTGTGCTTTCACCCCAAGGCTAGTTCTTTATATTTCACTATGGTCCAAACAAAAGAGGCAAATCTCAGATTATCTATCTTTATAAATGGACAAACCAAGAAACAGAGAACTTAAATGATACATTCAGATTCAATTTGGGATTCATTCCTCTAAAGTATTACTCAGGTGGTCTGATTTCTCAAACTCGACCGATCCCTCAAATGGAGGAATGCCTTCAGTGCTGCGATATTTGAGCGAGAATGAAACCAGCCCCTACCCCCGAACAGAAATTTGTAGAACGAAAAATCAAAGACCAAAACAAAACAGGTAAGCAAGGTGTTCAGGTATGACCAGCTGTCATGTCCCAGGCCCTGCCGGGGAAGGGAGCACCGACCTTATGAAGTTTCCGGCCTTGCTTCTCTCTTTACTTCACACATGAAAAGCCGTTGATCACCACAGGTCCCCAAGAGCACCTTAGAGTTCTCTCTGTGGGGTTGAGAAAGCGGCTTCATCTCTACTGTGCAGCTAGATGTTTAACAGCTGCTCTGGTAAACTAGTATTTACAAGTTTCCATGCGTACGCATCCACACCATATCCAACTTCAAGCTACTAACTTAACATCAGCCAGCTCAAATGTGCCAAGGCTCCCAAGAGCCAGCATGAATTAGCTTAGACATGTGAGCTGGTTCCAGCACAGCACTGCCTGAGCGATTCTGAATCAATGAGTACCAGTTAGAAGCTGGTAGCAGTGGCTTCGGGGGATGTTAGAATGCCCATATCAACAAGACAGCAAGTCAGCCTTGGTCAGTTCACTAATTCCTATTTTTTTTTTTAAAAAAAAAAAGAGCATGTTATTATGCCCTTTAGGTTAAGGCCCAAAGATGTCCAAATATTTCTTATCCATGTGGTGATGAGAGTCTCTCAACAGGTCCTCAGCTTAGGAGATTGTCAGCCATGGCTTTCCTAATGTCAAAGTGTGACCTTCTAGGTAAAGATTCTCTAATTTAATTGCCATGTTTGGATGGGTTTTTGCTTGTCCACCTGTCATCCTTCTGACAACACAAAATTCACAGGCATTTATCAAGCTGCAAAGAAGCAGACAAACAAGATACCGTTAGGATTTTCTATCCCTACACACCTGCAAAAGCTCCCTGGTTCATAGTCTGCACCCCACCAAGGGATGCTCAGCCTCGTGCCTGGAGCTTGCATAAGTAAACAGATGAACACTTCTCAAAGATTGAGTCATCATGATTCAAAGGCCACACTGTGTTGGATGACGTCTGGACAACTTCAGAGTCTGAGCAGACAAGATTGGCAGAACAAAGTGCTGTGCGCTGCTGTCTTCACAGCTTGGCTAGTTATAAGTCCGGCCTCTGAAAAAAAAAATTCTATCAAGCATCATGTTGCTCTGTAGTTTTGGGACACTGAGTAGCAGAGATGCTATCCCACCAGTCCAATAGCGATGAATGCACTCCCTACAGAGGATCTGGGACACTGAGTAGCAGAGATGCTATTCCTCCAGTCCAATAGCGATGAATGCACTCCCTACAAGAGGATCTAGAAGTCAAGCACGGTGATGAAGCAACGAATAAGCTTGGCTTGCAAAGTGAGAGATTTTCTGGTGGGAATCATTTTGGGTGGGTTTAATTAAATCATTTGAAAGGCGATGGTGGGAGAAAACGAACCTAACTTCTCAGACAGTGAATGGCCATGGATTTTCGTTCTGCACGGAGTGATCTAAGTTAGATCACAAAGGACCAAATCTAGTTTCTTCACATAATAAAATATCCACTAGGTTCTGTAAGATACTTCTGCACAGAAGAT
Source organism: Alexandromys fortis (assembly GCF_014885135.2). Lineage (NCBI taxonomy): Eukaryota > Metazoa > Chordata > Mammalia > Rodentia > Cricetidae > Alexandromys > Alexandromys fortis. The sequence goes on along the minus strand of NW_026067979.1, from coordinate 3,679,717 downwards.
GTTTGAAACCCATATTGGACATTTCCCACATTGCTTTTTAAAAGGTCAAAGTTTATCTCTATATAGGCACCTGTTATATCGTGTACCCACGATATAAACAGGTGGTTAACTTCTACCACAGAGGTCCACCTGCTTCTGTCTCCTGAATCCTGGGAGTAAAGGTATGTGCCACTACTCTGGCCACTGTTTCCTGTTTTTTTTTTTTTTTTTTTTAATCATCGTTGAATTGAGTTTGTTTCTTTACACTGAGCAAGCTAGATTTTGTTTCAAATGAGTCACATATGTGTTCTGGGGATTTCAGTCCTCCTAACAAACTGTGTGCTGGCATTAATGAATGTCCCAATCCTCTGTCTCTTTCTGACCAGAGGAGAAGCCCATAGCTACAGGCACAAGGGTCTTGACAGTGAAGTTCTATTTTATTATGAACATAGTCACTGCTACCCAGCCTCTGGCCTGTTGAATAGGAAGGTGGAGGGGAAAAGTGGGTAGACAATGGGAGAGACGCTTGTACAGGAACAGGTTGAATGTGTAATCTTTGAGGCCCTTACAAAAGGTCAATAGTTTTCTCTATGAAATCTGAAATCTTTGTGAGATCCCATATCAGAAATGTTTTGATCACATTTCAAGACCCAGGGCTAAGCACAGCCCTGCCACCAAGAGCCCTAGGAGAGTATACACATGAGCTGAATTTTGCCTCTAGAGTGAACTCCAGTCCAGTGGAGTTTAAGACCAGCTGAGATGTATTCATCAAGCATCAGTAACTGGCCCTGAAATCCTCCCAGGGTCTAGGACAGTGGTTCTCAACTTTCCTAATTCCTTGGCCCTTTAATGCAGTTCCTCATGTTGTAGTGACCCCAACCATAAAATTATTTTCATTGCTACTTCATAACTGTAATTTTGTTACTGTTATGAATCATAATGTAAATATCTGATATGCAGGACATCTGATGTACGACCCCTATGTAAGGGTCACTCAACCTGCAAAAGGGTTGCAACCCACAGGTTGAGAATCGCTGATCTGGGGCAAGCAAATCAAAGCACCACAATGCAAGACCGCCTACTCAGCTGAGCTGCTTCCTTCCCACCACAGCGAGGATTCATGGATCTGGACCATTTCTGCTTCAGTGGAGCTCAGTATCCTCAAGGCTAAGCTTCAGAAGTGGCATCTCTACCCAGCGAGAATGAAAACCACAGATTTCATGATATTCTCAGAAATCTGGACACTCAACTGTAAAAACATGAATTGGAAGTAAAGACGGAAGAACGCGTGAGTTTCTCACACGTCTTACTTTGTTCTCACCTTTAAGTTCAGTACCATTTAAAGAGTGGGATAGAATGGTGCAGAACAAAGCCTTTTATATTGTAATGCTAAAGCTAAAAGGTTAAAATGTGAGCAAACGGTAACTGTAAGTTATTAAAGAAAGGAGCAGGATGAGCATGTCAGGTGAAAACCAATGCCTCTTGTTACCATGACAACCCTTCCCCCACCCTCATTGATGCATTCATTTTGGGAAATGCCATTGTATGTGGAGAGACTTTTACCCCTGCTCAACCACAGTGGAAGTTCTGTGGTCCTCAGAAGAAGTAGGGGCCTTTACCAATCGGAGTCACATCTGCCTTGTGAAAAGCAACTTTACCTGTCCTTGGGAAGAAGCTTCTAGAAAGTGAGGGCCACAGAGGCCTGGAAGGAGCCAGGGCTACTGGGCTGAGCACCATGTAAATATCTCCTGCCTTCTAGGTGAACAAGGATGATCACCTTTCACAGAGATAACTCGTGTGTGTGTGTGTGTGTGTGTGTGTGCGCGCGCGCGCGCGCGCGCGCGCGCGCGCATGCGTGTAACTGTAGTTTGTGAAGAAAATGAAAACATTTGCTTCAATAGCTTCCCTAAAGTACCTGCTAAGTATGAATGTGCCTGCCTTGTTGCCTCATGTGCCAAACGCAGTCCTGGATGCATTGTTTTTAAATAAAGTGTTTTCTTGTGCATTGGAAAATGCTGCTGTCTGTCTCTGTCCCATCCAAAGACCCGCACATCCACCAGCACTAATATACACTCACGGGCAAAACAAATGCGTCCCCCCTCTTTTCACTCCCAGTGAGGCCTTCTCCTGCAAGCTTGTAGGACAAGTCCACACAGGTTGCCCCTGGCTGTCTTAACAATAAATAAATGCCAAAAAATGCCAAAAAAAAAGAGAGAGAGAGAGAGAGATTCATCATAGAACCCTTGAATGATATGACAACTAATAATACATTATTCCTGATAATTGGCAATTATAGGCATCATTTTATTTAATCAGTAATTGAATGAACCACAAGGCTGAGGCAGCAGCTCAGGTGGTAGAGTTCTTGCCTAGAGTGCACAGCGCCCTGGGTTCAATCTTAAGCAGCACATAAGTATGGTGTTTTATACCTGTAATCCCAGTACAGGCCAAAGTCATCCTTGGCTATATATTGAGTTCAAGGCCAGCCTGGGCTATATGAAACTCTGGCAGGGAAGGGGGGAGTTGGGTGAGCCAAATATGGTGGTGTACGTCTATAAATCCCAATAGTTAGGAGCAGGAAGTTTAGAGTTTAAGGTCATCCTCGGCTATCTGAGATCCATCGCAAAATAAAAGAATTGAGTGAGAAGAACTCAATCATAACACGCTGGCCTAGCGTTCACAGGATTTGGAGTTCATTCTTCAAGAGGGAGGAGAGGGAAGAAGAAAGAAATACCGGGGTAGGGGAGGAAGAAAAGAAGGAAGAGGGGAAAGAAAAAAATTTAAAAAGGAAACAGAGAGAAAAAGAGTTGAGGGGAGAGAGAGGCACTTAAGAACTTGGTCCATGCTGCGCCTAATGATGAGGCAAAGTGAGGGTTCAGTCTGACAGTAGCCTTGTGCCTGCTACTCCTAGAATGTCATCGGGTCACTCTTCACAGCACCCCTTGGCCGTCATCATCAGCTTCCTCTCTCTTTGTGTCATTTCTACCCTTTGTGATTTTTTTCTCATAACTAGAAATGATACACTATTTGGCTATGTTTCATACTGTGTGATAAGTTCTACCTTATATAAAGCATGTAACTCGGCCTGTTTTATTTATGCTGTGCCCTTAATGCTGAGAACAGTGCACAGATCTTAGTAAGCTAAGAGGCACCATCTAGAGGGTAGAGGGACAGACGTACAAATAGGTGGTTGGATGGACAGCACGGTACAGGCACTGATTCAACTCTTCCTTTACCATCTCCTCTACGTCTTAGAACCTGCACCCCCACATACACCAGAAGCCCTGGCTCTCCTCTGACTCTGCTGTCTCAGACAGCCCTGTGAGCAATACTCAATTTAAAAAAAAGTATAAAGGAAGGAAATGACAGAGAGAAGGGAGGTACCGGAGCAGAGAGGAAACAGGACACAAAATTGGCGAAGACGGTGAGAAGAGGCTGTCTGTAGCCTGGAACCATCAGTGAATGCCAAAAATGTCCAAAAAAAAATCTCCATAGGACCCTTAAATGATACGCCTGCTAATAACAGTCTTGAAGAAATCAGAAGTCTTGTTAGGGAAATGCCTCATCATATCCCAGGGGATGCTGGAAAGGCAGGTGAAGATGCACAGGATTTGCCGTCCCACAGAAAGCAGAGGCAGAAGTTGTGGGCCTAGAGTACACGGTCTTGGGGGAGAGAAAGGGTCAAGCCGAGTCAAGACAATAAAAAGTTTAGAGCAAGTGCAATGCAACACTTGGAGTTTTTATTTTCTGAAAACCCTATTTGAAGACTTTCCTCCCACGCTACACATATGCACACGGAGAGAGAGAAGATAGGGAAGGTGGGCAATCCTAAGACAAATCACATCACAAACTTCAACAAAACACGAAATTGACATCAAGTCTATTGCAGGCTCTCTGCCTGGGGCTGATTAGTACAAATTAAATTTTTTTTACTGGACTTTTTTTCATAAGAAAATGCATTGCCACAGCTTGATCAAAACAAAGAGGACTTTAAAAAAGAGAGAAATCCCCTTCATCAGGACTGAGATGAAAAAAAAGATGAGAAATCCCCCAGACCAGGAAAGAAGTAGAGCTTTCTCCTTTCACCTGAACAAGCGTTGGCGCTCCTGTGCTAAGCCGGCTTCCTGTGGGCCCAGCCCAAAGGAAGAGCAGCGGTGGGCTGGTGCCCTTGTGAGTGTGGGACTTCAGGGAGAGGGGTGAACTCACAGACCACACTTCTCCTGACCCTAGCTCACCAGGAGCTTACGTTCTCTGCAAAGTCCATGCTCTTGATTACAGGTCAAGAAACTGTAACTTGGGGCAAGGGTGGAAGGTGGGAGACACCTGACTGTCCCAAAGTGCTGTCCCGACAGGTTGTGGTTGAAGCGCTTCATCAGCTTTCAGAGAAAGGGAACGAGCTTCGCTTTTATGTCAACTCATAATTCTCCACTCCAGATTAAAATATTTAAAGAGACAGACTGCTCGCTTTACATATTTTATTGTGATGAAAAACATTACGAAACATTAGAAAATGGAGGTAAACACAAGACTATCTTCCTCCTATTATTCTGAGTGTGTGTTTAGTATACACCATATAGTTCCATCTTGTCTGCCTTTTACATTTATAGAATGACACCAAGAACATCGTTCTGAGTTATTAAATATTAAAGGGTAAGCTCTCAGAATGAGCATTCAGGCACTGTAACTTTTTTTTTAACCAATTCACTATTATTACTTCAAATTTAGGTAATTTGAAATTTCTCATGATTATACACAATGCTCTGAGAAATGTTAAATATTTCATTGTTTCCTTGGGGGAAATGCTTTGAGGTAAATTTTCAAGAGCTTTAAAACAAATTTTGGCGAAAGGAATTTTCACACACACACACATACACAATGAATAAATGAACAAATGATTTGGGGGATATGGTAATCTGGATAGGATAGCATGCACCTGTAACCCCAGCAGTAAGGAGGTAGCAACAGGAGGAACACCTGGTTCTCACTGGCCAACCAATCTAGTTAAATTGGCAAGCCCCAGGGCAATGAGAGACCCTATCTCAAAAAACAAAATGGATAGTACCTGAGGATGATACCTAAAACTGACATCTGTCCTGCACATGCACACATATGTTAATCACACAAACATGCTTGTCCACTTACATCCTCATACACATGATCATAGGAGTGAATGCTCACACACACACACACACACACACACACATCTTTTTAGAGCCAGGCACAAATGTTCAAATAGAAATTCGATGATCAAATTTCTAAATGTTCTTTTATAACACTTGCAAAAAAGGTTATGAGAAAATCATATATTGTCATAACTTCCTTAAATGCAAAATGATGAGTTTTATACACAAAACTCATAAGTAGATAAGCTATAGTAGGCTTCTTACATTCAGTTTCTATGTCTCTCTTTCAGGAGCTGGGAGACCTTCACACCCAAGGAAAAACTCATCTGCTTGTATTCTCATTACTAATCAAATAAGAGGCACCTAGATCATGTGGGAAAGACAGCCCTTCAATACAATGATAAATAGTCCTTTTCTTTATTCTAAGAGTATGTTTATTGCTTACTCGATCTACCAACCTAATAATGTTTCTAATTTACATTAAGTCCAAGAAGTCAAAATGAGGAGGTTAAACCAAACAATCTACCTTGAGGTTACATAAAATGTACAGATTAGTTGTTTTTGTTGAGCTTCTTTTAATCAATATCACCAGTTCTATAGGAGAGATATGCCTTAACCAAATTCAGAATGTGGCATAGATTTTTCAAGGTAGATATTATTAAGAGCAGCTGGAGTCGCCATCACCAAATCCCAACCACAATTACTCTTCTTGTTTTGTTTTGTTTTTTGTTTTTCGAGACAAGTTTCTCTGTGTAATAGCCCTAGCTGTCCTAGCACTCGCTTTGTAGACCAGACTGGCCTTCTTCCCAAATTCTGGGATTAAAGGCGTGTGCCACCACACCTGGGAAATTGTTTTTATAAGTAAATTTGCATAAAAAAATCAAGTAACATAGTCATCTCTGTGTTCCTTGTAGTTTCTGTCAAGGTAGCTCAACTCCACTGTTTCAGCACAAAAGCAGCCACAGATGATATAAACAAATGACATGGCTATGTTCCAATAAAACTTTATTTGGGGTATCAGATAACAACTAGACTCAGGCCATTGGGTCCTAATTAACAAATTCTGCTTAGGTAACAAACTCCTTAATATATGTTAAAAAAATTAATTTACTCTTCACCATACTGGTTTCTAAGGATAGCCATAATTAATATCTATACTCGTGGTGACTTGAAGCACCACATGGTTCTGGAGGGCAAATGTGTGTAGTCAAAGTATCAAGCAAGGTTGATTCTTTTGAAAACCCTGACACACAATTGTGTGCATTTCTTCTTGCTTCTGGCAGCTGCCGGAGCCCTTGGTATTCCTTGACTTATAAATGCAAATTGCTGCCTCCATCTTCTACTCTAAGGACTCAGCACTGAACTTAGAGTACAGCTGAGTCCAGGATGATCTCCTCTCAAGCTGCTTGCCTAGGTACTTTCATGCCTTGACTCTTATTATAAATAAGGTCACATTACAAGTTTTCAAGTAAACATATTGTGAGGAGCCACACTTCAGTTGCCTACATCCATTTAAAATCCACACATAGGAAGCAATCCAAGAAGCCAAAGAGAGCCACAGAACACCACCAAATGATGCGGACAGGCTCCGATACACTCTGTGTATGATAACCCCCTTCCGTGGTATCTCATCACTCTACAGAAGCTCGGCGGTAGTATTGGGTGATGGAAGTTATATCTTCAAATTAATTAGATTTTTACAGAGCTCTCCACCGTCTGTTGACAGTAAATGGGTGTTCTCGTAACAGACTCTAAGACAAATTACACAACACCAAACCAAAATCAACAAATTCTAAAGACATTCCTAGCAGACAAGATCTCATTTCCCACACCAAAGAGGTGTTCAGCACCAGTGATATTGATCTTGTGTGAGTGGGTTTTCTGGCTGGGGTCCATGCACAATGTTTAGCAGAAAAACACATGGATAAAGAAAATATGAAAGTTGACCAACCTATGACATGAAGTGATAAGTTTAAAAGAAATATCTAAAATGTTTCAGTGGACACATTTGTTCAACACCTTGAAGATCAATTTAAGGCCCATTCTCATCTCCGCGGCAGATAACACAGACACATAGATATAGATCTAAGCAACTTTAGTCACGGACACTAACACGTCTGATTTAGCGTCCCGAAACCTTGTGACCTAATCAGCAAACAGAGTCTATTGGGAAGAAAAGTGGAAATTCAGTTGGAGATATTTTTCTAAAATAAAAAAAAAACAGGCTTCAGTGAAGTCAACAATGTGTATCCAGTAACAGGAGCTGATTGAGTGACTTAAAGAGGAGGAGAAATCAAAGTTCTATAGGAAATAGAGCCCAAAACTTGCTGCTTTCCTTTGTCAGCACTGAGTCCTGCCTGTAAGGAAGTTTTCTTCATTCAGGTATGTCCAGACCAGAATGAGTGTGTTCAATGTGAGGCTCCATGCCTACTTTTAACACAAGTAGCAAGAGGCATCCAGATGGGACACACATCCCACCACACACCTGCCCAGTCTATATGTCCATAATTCTGTGGGGCTTTCCCCTTCTCTTTCTTTGATCCAGCTCTGAGACAGGAGATTTTTCCATATGACAGACCTAGCAAACAAAGAAAGGGATAGTGGAAGAGGTAAGTTCAGAGAGCCTTTGGAGAAAGGAGGTTGGATTAATCCGGATACTATATAGGCATTCATGACCACCAACTAGGGATAAGGGACAAGAGGGCTTTATCAGTCACCCCCATCTTTGTCATTCTCTAGGTTCTTTCTGGTGGGTACCTAGACTCTTTCCATCTTACTGGTGGGGTTCACTCTCTGGTAACCCTTTTGGATGATCTGCAGTATTCTGAATATTTGATTCTTCAAAGTCCAATGCTGAAAACTAATCTCCAATGAGATTAGAAGATGGGGGCCATTGGGAAGTAATTATAGATCATCAGGTTAAAGCCATGTTGAAGATGCTCCCTGAGAACTGTCCCTTTCCACCACATAAGGACATAACTGAAGTGTCCCATACGTGAACCAACGGGTGGGTTCTCTCTAGATACTCAACCTGCCAACACCAACCTTGGACTTCCCAATCACCAAAATTGCTGTTGCTCATAAGCAACCAAGTCTATAGTACTTTATTATAGCAATTCAAACTCACTGCCATTTTTCTGAGGCTATCAGGACACAGTCCAAGATTATGTATCAAAGTAAGCCCCCTTGTTTTCATTCTTCTATTTACACAGACCTTTCTTGTGAATACAACCCAGAGTCCTTCCCCTAGTCAGCTCTCAGGGTTGTATCGACTTCTCTGTGCATGTGGAAGGTTAAGCAGTCCCAACTCCAGATCCCACATTGTTTTTTAAAGATTTATCTATTTATTATATTATTATACGTAGTGTTCTGCCTGCGTGTCTGCTTGCATACCAGAAGAGGGCACCAGATCTCATTATAGATGGTTGTGAGCTACCATGTGGGTGCTGGGAATTGAACTCAGGACCTCTGGAAGAGCAGCCAGTACGTTTATCTCTGAGTCATCTCTCCAGCTCCACATTATTTTTGTAACCAGACTTCTTCAATATGCCTAAATTTTGGCTTAGTGTACCCCTCCAAATCAAAACAAAGCCCCTAGAACGACTCACCCGGCCCATCTAAAGAAGACGTTCAGCTATGGTACTGTATGGCTGAGAACTAGAAGTCTGGCATCTTTGGAGTGGGAAGCCCAAGTGGTAAACGGGAGGTCATAGTTGGATAGGAAAAAAAAAAGAAAAGAAAAGAAAAACTTGATGGCATTAAAGCACTCTCTAGGTGAACAGGCCCCAAGAGTATGTGCTTCCTGTAAGTGTTACAGCTCTAGAGGGAAGGTATCCTGGCAGTCAAAGGCCAAGAAATACCACAAACCATACCACACAACAAACCTCACTAAAGAGATTTATTGGGAGGGAAGAATCCAGGAGGGTGGATGCCTCTGCTTGGGCAAGATGCAGCAGAGAACTGAGCAGAAGACATGGTTTATATAGGATTGGGGGGGGGGACTTTGCAGGGTAAGGATTGGTGGGATTTCAAGTTCAGAGCTTGGGGAGAGCCCAAGAATTGGTGGGACTTCAAGTCCTGAGTTTGAGCTTTTTTACACTGTAGGGAGAGGACTGGGTCCAGCCATAAGAGCAGATGCAGATAGAGTGTTCTGTGGATGGAACCTGGTGGTTGGAGGTCCTCAGGGGAGGGGCTTGGCCACTTGTGTGCCTTTACACTTCCCAGATGGAAAGTCATGGGCTAGCAGCATAAAAAAGTAATACCAGGTGTCTCATTGGTTAAGAGCACTGGTTGATCTTCTAGAGGACCCAGGTTCCATTCCCAACACCCACATGGCAGTTCACAACCATCTGTAACTCCAGTTCTGACCGATCTAATGGCCTCCTCAGGCACCGGGCACACACATGGTATAAACACACAAGAGGCAAACTACCCATGCACTTGAATGTTTTAAAAGAAAGGAACAGAAGCACATAGGAATAGACCTACTTCTCCTAAATTACACAGAGTGTAAATGGCAGAGGAAAGGCTGAAATGCAGGTTTCCTGTATTTGGATCCTAGCCCAGGTTTACTGTACACAGCACAGGGCCTCCTCATAAGCAAAGATAGCCTTCCTCCTGTATCCCTGATGGCCACCACCTCCTCCACTTCCTGCTGCTACTGTAGCCTGCCAGGCATTTCTGACGCCAACCCCGTGTTGTCCTCTTACTCCCCGGATGAAGATGAAAAGGCGGCAGCTCAGAGCTGAAATAACCCCCATTGTGCTGTAATTTGTAATTAACTTCTCAATATCACAGCAGCAGCAACAACGGACTCCACTAAAATTAGAACAGGAAGACAAAAATAAAGAAGGGTGTTTTTAAAAAAAATATGTAACTTAGCAAACGTGGTCATTGGGACTGATGCTGGTTCTTCGTTGAAGAAAAGGCAATGGTGAGGAATATACTGTCTTCGACAAAGGCATTACATCATACCACAGTGCTCTTGGAGCAGGACCTTAATCTGGGGTCACTGTTGGTCTGCTGTCAGCTGAAAGTCCCAAGTGCTAGGAAATCCCTGAGCCCCCGGTAAACTGTAACAGTCGATCACCTCAGGTGGAATCACCTTAAATGATCCTTGAGACTGTATTGGAAATGGGATACATCTTTCTTTTCACTTGCCCCTAACTAAATTGACAAAACTCCTCTAAGTATAAAAGTGGATCACCAACAGACCCCGTATTAGCCATAGCTGTGACTTCATCACTGCAGGGGTCCTAGTTGTCTCTAAGTCACACTCAATGCCCCGGCGTCTTTTCATACTCTGTGTGTATCACAACTTGGACATGAGTTCAAAGCCACCACAAGATCATATTTAATACACTGAAAAAGTATGTATTACTATATCAAAACCTCGTTATATATTATGTAATTACATTTAAAGAATTCCCGAGTCTGCAGGCTTTAGCAGAGTACTAAAGAGATCCAATAACACACACACACACACACACACTGGGGTATTAGGCAGAACCTTACACTAACTTCCTAGTGATTAAAATTATGTACCAAGGATTATGATATAGGATTACTCATTTTATCTTCCCTAAACATCCTATAAAGTAGTAGGTAAGTGTATGAATTTTATCAGTGTGACCCTGGAATGTTAGCCAAATAAATCTAGCCTTCTCAGGGTGGGTCTAGCACCAGAATCATCTCCTCTGGTTTTTAACATTAGATAGATATCCATAGAAATTCTATTTGGAAATACAAAAGTAGAGGTCTGGGACTAGGGAGATGGCTTAGTAGATAAAGTGTCTACTGCCAAAGCATGAAGACCAGAGTTCAAGTCCCCAAAACCTACATAAATGCTGGATGAGTATTGTGACCTACCTGTAGCTCCCCTGCTCCAAAGGCGGAGATGGGATTCATTGAGCAAGCTGACTAGTTAGACTAACAATCCCATTTTCCAACTTTAGGTTCCATTGAGAGACCTTTTGACCCTTCCTCAATGAGTTAGGTAAAGAACAATTAAGAAAGGCTCCCAATGTCAACCATGAACTGCACACAAAGCCAGGAGTGGGGGCACATGCCTTTAAATATAACACTAGGGAGGCAGAGGCAGGCGAATTCTTGTGAGTTCAAGGCCAGCCTGGTCTACAGAGCAAGTTCCAGGACAGGCAGGGCTGTTGCACAGAGAAACCCTGTCTTAAAAAAAAAAAAAAAGAAAAAAGAAAGAGCAAAGAACTGCACACAAATATAAACACACATACATCACACACGTGCATGCATACACACACACACACACACACACACACACACACTTCTTTAAAGTGGAAAGCTATCTCCTGCTCTAACTATAAAGAAGCTGGGTATATTGTTCTGTCTTTCTAACTATTCCATCTAAATCTTACTTCCCTCCCTTAACCTCCACCCTAGGTAGCATTTCCTAGTGGTCTTCCTAATACTCTCTGTTGCTTTTTCTCTCGGTTTGCTTTGATGCTCAGATATACTCATTGGATATTCTCTAGGACTAAATTCCAGTCATCTGCATATTTTAGAAATGGGGACTCCATCAACTTTATGTTCTACTATTTTACAATGGCCAGAATCTTGTCACTTAGGACCTGTACTATTCCTTTAAAGGTCTGGCAATGACAAGGTAATTCTGACAGCTACTGACTCTGTGACTCATAAACACAGGGTAATTGTCTTCAACATTTGGGAAGAAGTGCCGGTTGTAAAGTAGACCCATTATTTTCATATTATCAGGGCAACAGAAAGCAGAATCCATTTATCATCCTGTTGAAAAATTAGCTTCATCACAATAGTTCTTAACCTAGAAGTGTCAATATTAGAAAGTGTGAATTATTCTGCCAGTGTGGAAAGCAGCAACCCATGGGCTGCTGCGGGCCTTTGTACTCTCTAGCTAGCTTGCAAGCAGCTGAGATGACCGAATGTAGCAAGGCATCAGATCAGACAGAATCCTTGAGATCACTCGGAGCACCCAGCTTCTAGATACACACCGCCGGAGCACCACACAGGCACTGGACACACAGTGCAGGAGCACCACACAGGCACTGGACACACACTGCTGGAGCACCACACAGGCACTGGACACACACTGCTGGAGCACCACACAGGCACTGGACACACACTGCCAGAGCACCACACAGCCACTGGTCACACACACTGCCGGAGCACCACACAGGCACTGGACACACACTGCCGGAGCACCACACAGGCACTGGACACACAGTGCTGGAGCACCACACCAGCACTGGATTACTGTCGGAGCTCCACACAGGCACTACACACAGTGCTGGAGCACAATACAGGCGTTGGGCACACACTGCCAGAGCACCACACAGGCACTGGACACACACTGCTGGAGGACCACACAGGCACTACACACAGTGCTGGAGCACCACACAGGCACTACACACAGTGCTAGAGCACCACACAGGAACTACACACAGTGCTGGAGCACCACACAGGCACTGGACACACACTGCCAGAGCACCACACAGGCACTGGACACACACTGTCGGAGCACCACACAGGGGCTGGGTGCACACTGAAGGAGCACCACATAGGCGCTGGGTGTGCACTGCAGGAGCACCACACCGGCACTGGATTACTGTTGGAGCACCACACAGGCACTGAGTGCACACTGCCAGAGCACTAGACAGGCTCTGGGCGCACACTATTGGAGCACCACATAGGTGCCGGAGCAGGCACTGGGTGCTGTTCAAACTCTTATTGACAGGACAGCTGTTCATTTCCGTTTGCCTAGGGCAGGGATGCTTTACAACACTTCTCCGGGTGTAATTATCCCTTGAACTTCAATTCACTCTCTAGAATGCCATGATTCAGATGACATGCAATGATATGATCACACTATTAATTGAACATCTCGATCGGCCATTTCTTTTCATAGAGAAGAGCCCTAAAACCCAGAAACATGTCTGAGAGACTCCAGCTCGGTAGGGCAAGATGATGACACTTGTCTCACTTCCTTTCCTGTTACTGTAACAAATACCCTGACAAAAGCAACTTACTAAAGATAGGGTTAATTCGGATCCACAGTTCAAAAACAGCATTTCCTTACAACAGGGAACTCACGGCTGCAGGATCTTGAAGCAGCTGGACCTTTGGACATGCCTGTGGGGGATTATCTTGACTGTGTTATTTGAGATGACAAAGCCCATTCAGAGAGGATAGCAACACGCCCTGTCTGGGATCCTGGGCCGTATAAATGGAGAAAGGCAGCTGAACAGCAGCAAACATTTATTGACTTCAGCTTTTGGATTGTGAATGTGATGTTAAAAACCCTGCCCATCACTCTGACACTGGTCGTTCTCTATGACTAATTCTATCCGAATTCTCTGTTGCTGTGATTAGACACCATGGCCAAGAAAACTTACAGAAGAAAGAGTTTATTGGGCCTCACAGTTTCAGAGGGTGAGTCCATGACCATCATGACAGAGAGCACAGCCGCAGGAAGGCAGACAAGTTGCTAAGCAGTATCTGAGAGCTTACATCTGATCCCCAAGCATGAGGCAGAGAGAACTAACTGGGAAGGGCCTTACCACAAACAACCAAAAAAATAGATTAAGGAAGAAACACAACCTGTGTTATAAGTGCTGGGGATGTAGCTCAATGGTGGGGCATTTGCCTAGCATATATGATGCCCCGAGTTCAATTCCCAGAACCCCTACACACCACACACACACACACACACACACACACACAACCAAACAAAACAAAGAAAAAAGCTAACTATACAGCAATATAAATAAAATACTATTCAGCAATTAAAAGAGGTGAACTATTTGACTATTGATATACTCAGCAAAACTAATGAATCTGAAAATAGTACTGAGTAAAAGGAGGAAAACCTAAAAGAATACATACTGCAATATTTTTAAATGCTAATGCCAGGTGTGCAGGTAAATACCTTTAATCCCAGCACTCAGGAGGCAGGACCAGCCAGATAACTTGAGTTCCAGGTCAGGGCTGATCTATATAGCAAGTTCCAGAACAGCCAGAACTACATGGCGAAACCTTCTCTCCAGAAACCTTAATGTTCTTATTAGTGAATATCAATTACGTATAATAATGAGTTTAATCTGCTTTCTGATGATATCATTTTCTGAAAATTGAAATTGTAGTGAAATTATAGAAGATCGCGGATTGCGTGGGAGACGGAGACTTCATAGGCTAGAAATAGGGCATGGCGCAGAAAGACATTTTTTAGAGAAAATCAATAATTCATTGTTTTGATTTTGGTTGCTATGACTTGGATGCTACATAATCACGCCCCAACTCATGCTCGTGCCTAATTCTTGATGTGGTGGTTTGGAAGAGTATAGGGTAGTTCATGGCGGGATTGATGGAGCTCCAGTGAGAATGGGTTAGTTCCTTCAGCGCATTGTTTCACAGCGAGTCTTACTTCCTCACAGAGGAACAGCACCGGAAGAAAAACAGCGAATTATCCTGGGATAAACAGTGAGAGCTGGTTCCAGCAATCGAGTTCCCACATCTAATGAGGTGTTGTTGGCGAATGTTAAAGACTTAGCACTGCTTTCATATCATTAGCTGCAATAGAAAACCCCCAGTAGGGCTGGAGAGGTGACGCCAGCGGTTAGGAGCACCTGCTGCTCTCGCAGAGGATCCCAGATTTGGTTTCCAGCACCCGCATTCACAACTGTCTGTAACTCCAGTCCTAGAGAATCAGGCACTGTCTTCTGACTGTTGTGGGCATCTGCACACATGTGGCCCCCCACACAAAGTGAATATATATATTTTTTTTCAAGGCATGTACACATGTACATTAAATTAATTAATTAATTAAAAAAGAAAACCCTGAGATAAATTTGTCAGATATTTCCAAGGCTAATTTACAAGTGAATATTTAGTGAATGTAAATTAAAAGCCACTTTCAAAGAGAGCCTTTTTGCCATACAGGGTAACTTAAGGTCAATGTCCCATGAGAGTATGATGTACTGGAGCACACTGCACAGTCACGCATTCTCTTCTTTTCCCATTAGTCCCTATTGCTCTTCACAAAACTTCACATCCACTTTTGTGTCATCGGTAGAGGGCACGCATGTCAACAGAGGATTCTGTGTGTCTATAATGTCTAGGGCCTACAAATGAAAGGAAAAAAAAAACGTGATGTTTGTCTTTCTGAGACTGAGTTTATTAAAAAATTAAGCCCAAGAAATGTTTGAGTCGTTGAGGATACAGAAATGACGGAGGCCTGAAGCCATCTTAAAAGCGCTGTTATTTAACCCATCAGTTAAGATGGTAAGCAACGGTCGTCATTTAATCAGATCATTTAATGATAGTGCGGTTCTAATCGTGCAGTAACTAGTGTAAGGCCTGAAAGTCCAGGAAAAGTCTTCAATATAGCCTTTGCCTATTAGAGCGCTTTTGAGATGAAGCGGAATTGCTGGAATTAGAAACCCGTGTCTGAGGATGCTCACTCTAGCAGATTTGCTGAACAAGATAGATCCTCCATCCCCTGCACCCCCATCCCACAAAGCAGCCACAGCTGGAGGCTGTATCACACAGAGGACAGAGCATCCTCTCCCTGAACAAAAATCTGACAGGCTCACTGCATTAGGCTGTGACATACAAAATATGGCATAATTGTAGGCTCTAATCATCACGATGATAGCTGCCTTATAAGAGAGGTCAAATCCCATTTTTATATCCCGAATTTCTAAAATATTGTTTCGTCAAAAAAAATCAATTTCTCATTTTTCTAGTGTTAACTTGAAAAGGGTATAATTGATCAAGCCTAAATCCCTTACATCACCCCAGACTGTGTGAAAGGCTCACACACCCAGCAAGCCACTTGAGTTGGGGGCAGGCGAACAGCAGCCTTCAGCATCTAACACCCATGGGCCCAAAGGGCTGCAAAGCAAGAACACATTTTACATCCTTTGGTTAAGACTGTGGCGAAAATATCGGCTCATGTAATATGCTCAGCTGGCTCATTGGGGTTTTGTGGTCCAATTTGCGGATAAGATATTTATAAAATCCGGTGATTACAATGCCATCTCATTAACATTTGTTTAAGTGAAAACCACAGAAGGCGGCATTTGAGCTCCAGCCCGAGAGGAGAGAGGATGAATAAGGAGGCTGACTCTCCTGCCTCAGCACAGCAGAAAGACACCCCGATGGGCAGGCACCCTCTAGCTCCCTTATAGTTTGATTTGGTCCTTCCAGAAGGAAAAGTCTGTGGGAAGAAGCACAGCTTTTGCTTTCTTTTGTTTGCTACCTAAGCACAACAAAATTAAGTCAAGACCAAATCCATTGCCCCACAAATTTACGTTCTCCGCTGCTTACGCTATTTTCCAGGAAGTCACTTCCTCCAGGATGTCTGCCTAGATTAGTGATCACACTGGGTCTTGGCAAGCTCGAGGGAGTTCTAGACTTGACTGGACTTGCGGTGATGACAGTGCAATTGCTCTCGCTGCCTTCTGCTTTCCTGTCCCTAGTCCTCGGAGGAGTTCTGGTGTAAAAATGGCTAGACTGTGTTTCCGTTCTGGCACATGCTGGTTGTAGAATCTCTGACAATGTCTCCTGTGTGAGAGTGTGGCATAGTGGGGGTGGAGAGCACTATACAAATTGCACAGCGGGCACTCGGTCAACAGTAGTACAATTACTGTGATCACGCTGACAGCTGACTTTCTCCTCTAGTCCGTCTCAACTTCACAGGTGGTTTAAGTGATGCGTCGTGCAGAGAACCAGCCCCAGGGCTATCCACATGATGGGAATCCTGTAACTTCTGACAGAGCCTATGCTGTGTCCAGAGCACTGGGAAGCTGGACTCCATGTTCAATGACTAATCAAATCTGGTGATTATTACAGTGATGTATACGACGGTACATGAGGACTCTGCAAAAAAAAAAAAAAAATCTACAAGCAGCTCCTCTTTCTTTGTCAATTACAAATGAAATCCAAACTTCTGGCACCCCTTCCCTCCTAATGTCTACCATAATTTCTACCGCATCATGGACACGTGTGTACATGGCATGTATATGCAGAAGGGTGGGAAGAAGAAAGGAGGAGGGGGAGGGGGGAGAGAGGAGGAACAGAAGCAGGAGACTTTCTCAGTGGTACTTAAAGTCATTGAACATACAGACAGTAATTCCAAATAAAGACGCTCAGGCCCAGAGCAGAGTGCTAGACTCCATCGCCCAACTGAAAACTAGGATTCGCTTTTGTGGTTCTTACCCTCCTTGTGCGTCTGAAAGCCAGGAACAGAGAGCCACTGGCTAGCAAGGACTGCTGCGACAACTTTAAGTCCATGCTGCCTCTGGTACTCAGCCTCTGCAAACCGGGGATGCAAAGCAGTTAACCCTCTTCAGGCCAAGTACGAAGCACCAGGTTATTACGCCATTTCCAACAAGAACAGAAGACTGGCTCTGTCCTGAGAGCCAGAGACCTGGGCTGAGCATTCCTATGAAGACAGCTTGCCAGCCTTACTAGCCCAGAAGCCATCAAATGGATGAGAATGAAATTCTTGGGATGATACCCCAGGAAATATCACACGAAGAATACACGGGCATAGCCAGTTTCCAGGGCTCAGTCTCCGTCTCAGATCTACAAGGCAACACTGTAAAAGGCTGGAAGGGAGCTGAAGAGGTCGCTTAGGTTGTAAAATGCTTGTTAAAAATTATAAGGACCTGAGTTTGGATCCCCAGTACCCACATAAAAAGCCAGGCACAGGAGCACATGTCTATAACTCCAACACTGGAGGCAGAGACTGGCAGACCCTTTGGGCTGGCTTGCTGGCCAGTAAGCCTAGTTGACTCAGTGAACTTCAGGTACTCCAGATACAGGGAGAGACCCTGTCTAGAAAACTCAGATTTCCAGAAAAGCTGAGCTGTAGCTCAGCAAGAGCGCTTGACTAGCATGCCTGAGACCCTAGGATCAATGCTAAGTACTGCTCCCCAAAATAAATAAATGGTTATTTGAGAAAGACACCCAACATTGAAAGCTGGCATCTACATACACATTCACACCCTTGTATAAATATACCATACACAGAAAGAGAAAAAAAATGGAAAGGAAAAAAGGAAGGGAGAGGGATGGGGAGGATGGAAGGGAAAGAGGGGGGGCAGGGAAGGAAGCCGGGGTGAAGTGCTCTCCACTTACGTGGATGTACCTACTTGCTTACAGTGAAACATACACAAGATATAATAGGTGTTATTAGTGAAGACATTTTTGTTGTGTTGTTTTTAATAGATTTTGTTGAGTTTGTTCTTTGATAATTTCATACATTCATAAAGCACATTGTGTTTATTGTAACTCCCCATGCTCTCTAGCTTCCTCTCACTCCTATTACCCCCCCCATTCCTTTCCAGCATCATGACTCGCTGTTGTAAGTTTTCTGCTTTATTTTGTTTTGTTTTTGAGAGCCACTAATTTAATCAGGTTCATCTGCGTGACCGTGATGAGCTCCTCAATGGGTTCACAACTGTTGACAATAGCTGCCCCTCCCCCAGAATCCATCAATAGCCAATACTTCAGTAGGGAGGAATAAAGCCCCATAAGCTCCTCCTCAGTCCATGATTGATCACTAATAGGCCAACACTTGTGTGAATCCAGTGCAGCCAGCCACAGCTACTGGGAGATTGTGACTGCATTCATTGTTCTGTATACAGAATGCAGTGTTCTAAATCCCTCTCCTTACCTTCCCGTTCTCGCATTCCTTCTGCTCCCTCTTCTGCAATGATCCCTGAACCCTAGAAGGTCAGAGACACATGCTGTTTAAAGGATAGGAAGACAAAATCCTCATTCTACTCATTAAATCTTTTTCATCAAGAGAAGTTATCCAGAGGAGATGGTTTCCTGGTCATGTCAAACATCAGCACTTGAGTCCTTGTCCTCTGGTGGCTTCTTCCCACAACTGTCAATCTTGATTGTCAACTTAATCAGATTGAGAGGCAACAAGGAGATCACGGGGCACATGTCTGGGTACATCTGTGAGACTATTTCCAGAAAGGAGAGAGAAAGAGAGAGAGAGAGAGAGAGAGATCATAAGGGTTCTGACTTAGTAAATGTGTTGATCATGACGGTTTCAAATTTGGAAAGGCTAGTTGCAAAGTGGTGGATCTGTGGACACTGGCTACCAGCTTGCTCCACTTCCTTATCTACTATAGTGTGAACTGCCCTGCCATACACCCCTTGCCATGATGGACAGAAACCTGTGACACCGTGGGCAAACTAAGTTATCCCTGTTGAATGTTTGGTAACAGCGAGGATAAAGCTCAGCCTTTATCACAGCTGTAATATCTTAAATTCCCCACTCCCTTTCCCAGACACACACTCTTACTGTGCGTAATTCTCGCTCTCAGTTCTACCTCACTCTGTATAATTAGAAGGACCAGCAGAGAGCCCACGGTGATCGGAAAGACATTAAAATTCCTTCCCACCAGAAATCTAGCTTGTCTAATAATTTGCAATTGCCCTTGCAGCAATGACCTTCAGAGGCAGAACTCTGGGTTGAAACAGCTCTCCCAGAAAGTCCGGTGTAAGTGCATGATGAATACCCTAAGTACTGAGACACGTGTTTTCTCATGAGCTTCCGAGCAATTGCGGAGTCAAGAAAAGGGAAGAAGGGAGACCAGAAGATCTGGATGGGTAGAAAGCTGAGTGTGCAAATGAAACAGGAGCCATGGAGGAGAGAAGGGAAAATCCATGAGAAAGCATTAAATTCAGGGAGCGGCGTGAGTAGCCCACAGTTCTGAGGTAGAGTAGAAAGAAAATATCCAAACATGAAGGGCACCGAGAAAAGGCTTAGTTGATATTAGTTTCTTCATTCACTGAGTGTGCATTTCTGAAGTTTCTATCAAGTCTCAGACACTCTGGGCACTGGCTGGTTGAGTGAGAAAGCCCCGGTGTTTGGTCAACCAGGTCTGTATTCAAACACTATCTCGGCCTATTCTCTGGTGTGTATTTGAACCTAGAGCACTGGTTTCCTTCTTTGTTGTATGAAGAGGCTGAATGCAATGATTGTCCTAACACAATCTCTCATACATACTCACAATTTCTACCCACTCTCAGCTGATGTAATTTAGCTCAGATTTACTCTTTCAATACTAGAATTCCCAGTTGTTTCAGGAGACTGCCCTACCCAAAGCATATAACCTGAAAGTGGTACTCGATTCCAGCATCCCTGGGCCTCAGACACATGGCCATCAGCAGCACTGTATTCTCTCCAAGACCTCAGAAAGCATCATCTGAAGCTTACTCGGTGGCAAGTGATATTTTTCTTTTAAAATACAGATGAAATAAATGACTATATCAATAACCTAGCAATCTTTTGAGAGATAATGTAACCCAGGAGCCAGCCAATGTGAGATGTAAAGGAATCAGCTGAGCTGTGTTGATAATCTATATTTGCTTTGAAAGGAAGAGAAGACTGGTCCAGATAGCATCCACATTTGAGTGAGCCCTCAAATCATTGCACCAGGCTGGGGCTAGCCTGGACCTGGGGCCATGAGAAGCCAATACACTGGCATAGGACCATGGAGAACATTGCAAAGGCAGCCACTAGACTGAAGAGCCTGTGATACTTCATACCGGTTAGCCAAGCCAAGTTGTGTCTGAGTCCACCTACTGGCGGAGTATCTAGCTTACCAACAGTCTAGCAATGGTTGGATTTAGCCAATTGAAAATATCTCATTCACTTATTGAACAAATGTTTATAGAGGACTATTATGTGACAGAAAGCTATGGTATGAAGGACACATGGAGATCTTGGGGCTTGCATATAGTGAGAGAAGACAAGACAATAAACAAGAAAAGAAAGGAGGGGGAGAGGAGCCGTCTTCACCTATTGTCTAAAATAAAACGCTGGGATCCTATGTGAGAGTTAAAAGATGTCACACAAAGATCTGAGTGACAGCAAAGGTATTGCCTCATACTCCATAGACTCATGCACCCTACTTACTGGATGGGACTTTATTTTTAAGCACTCACTGTATATATGATGGAACTGATATCTCTGAAATCACACTGAGGATTCTCTCTGCACGGGGACTTTTCTGTTTATTTACTGAATAGTAATTATTTGACAAATATTGATTGAGCCAGTCTTCTGCATGCTCAGGGCACTGTGACAGCTGTTCTCTAAGACCAAACTCCCTACTGTAACATAAAAAGCAAGAAGACGAAGAAAGCTGAGGTCCATCCTGAGCTAACTATGTGGCCCTGCCTGTTTCACATAAATGACAAAAAGAAGGGAAAGGGAAGAGATGTGAACTCACCCAACAAGACTGAACAGAAGAGACGGAGATAAGCGAAATCTCAGAAATGTCAAAAGGGTGATTGAAGCTCAGCAAACACCATGCAGGAAGAACGGTTTGGGTGGGGGCGCTGAAGGAAACTAGCGAGTAGCCAGGGTGAAGTGGGACATGGTTCTGTCTACCATACTCGAGAGTTCAGGCTCCCAGGAGCCTAATTGCAAAGGAGAAATGTTAGACACAGGCTCCCTTTACACTCTAAGCGTTGACACTCTACTGCTGTCAAACAACTTTGGGGACTTCATGCTAAGACACCAACAAGCAAAAAGGAGATCAGTCAATCTGGCAAGGGTAATTTGGTCCTGGTTGGCAGGAGGGACTTTGTTGCTGTTGTTATTCAACACTAGCTGCCCTCTGTCAGGTGCTCCACCAAGGACCTCTTGATGCTCCCATGCTCACCAGTGAATGTCAGGTAGACAAGGACAGCAACCATAGCCCGAGATGGGCATAGGAATCTTGGGCTCAGAACCTGAGCTTAGGGGCTTGGTTGACTCCAGAAGCCAAACCACCTAGACTAGTACAGAGACTAGTCAGGTTTAAAGACTTCACTGTGTAGTGAAGAAGGGCAATTATGTCCCTTGAAGTCAGCTGGCCCAACCCTGAGATCAGTGTAGCAACAACAGTTACAGTGTGCCCAATAAAATTTCACATGAGTGATCTAAGACCAACTCAAACTCAATAGTGAATATTCTCGTAGGGGATTTCATGATAAGCATTAAGTTTGAATATCACTAAAGTGTTCCACCAAGGGTCCCTCCTCATAATAATGCTCACGGCCCCGAGCTGATAAGAATTCTAGGTGCTGTTGATCCGAGCTGAGTGACCTTCATCTCTAAGCTTTCTCTTGATAAACTCTCCCAGGGAGAAGTGTATGGCCAGGGATTGGCTTCTGTGGAGACAGAACAACCCCCAGATCTTCATGCTTCAGTATGGGACATCTCTGAAAGAGAACCCTAGCTCCCTGCAGAATCAGCAGGGGCTGCCCTGTTACAGAAATACAAAGCATTTTCTCAACCAACCCGCTCCTTTCCTCCCCATCACGTTACAGATACACATCCTGAAAAGACTCTAAACTTTCCAATGAACTCTGTCTAGACATTTATTTCTGAGCCCATAAATTAGGAGGACCACGTGTGCACAGCGACCACATCTCCCTAGACAAATGGACAAGAGTGGAGAGCTGTGGAGCCTTCTGTCTTGGCTTCATCTCCATTCCGCCAAATGTAATAACTATCTCAGAAATCGAGATGTACAATCCTGCATGCCTTGTTCGGAACTGATGAGACTATCCTACAACCTAGTCAATAAAACGTTATATGCAACTTGCTTCTTCTAACACAACTGGCCAATAAAGAGGGAGTGAAGGGCATTTCAACAGCAGAAAGTTAATGCCTTGGTTTCACTCCTGGAGACTGGCCCATGAGAAATGGTTAAGAGGATATTACTGAGGACAGATGACTCTAGAGAAGTCCTTCAACTCCACCAGACTCTTTCCTAACGTATTTTTTATTCTTTTTAAATTTATTATTTTTTATTCATTTTTCTTTTTCCTAATCAATTTAAAAAGCTCCTTCTGACCACACTCAGAACTTTCTCTTTCAAGGCCTATCTCCTGGGGTACTGAGAACAATGAAATGAGGTCTTGTAACACAAATTCTCTTCATAGTACACTAAGCCTATGTCTAGTATAAATAAGATACTTGCAAATGCACCTCGGGAACTCTAACAGGTAACAAGAAGTGCAGTTATGATTACAACGTAACACATTTGGTACGTAACACGATACATATTTTTTTTCAGAGCTTTAACCGCATCTCCTTAACAAGAGCAGAAGCTTTCTCTCCCATTTCACTTAACTTCAAAGCAAGTAGTGATTGTTTGCTGTTGGCCAAATGCTATAGTGTTTTCCCTTACCTACAAGGCAGCAGTCTAGTGCATAATACTATGTCCTCACACCTTGTGACTGCCAGGAAGTTCAACTGCTTCTGTCGTGTCCCTTAAAAGTGACACTGAGCTTTTGTTTTGCATCAGACTGAAAAAGGAGAGAGAAAGACAGAGAGAGAGAGAGAGAGAGAGAGAGAGAGAGAGAGAGAGATCTGCCTTCCCCCAAAGTCACCAGAAGTGTCATCCTGAGGTTTCAAATGCATCCCTTTGCCTGAATGTGTCCCCACCAAAACCTACTTCTAAGTACCCAGAATCTCAGGTTGCTGGTGTGTGTGCCCCCAGATCCATCTGCACCTTATTAAAAGAGGAATTGGGATTGCATCTATCCTACACTAAAACTTTTTAATGGAATAGAAATCCTTTAAGGATTATCTTAAATCTGGGCAATATTGTTAAGTGGAACCTGAATGTAGCCAAATAGCTGCATGGTTAGAAAAAAAAGTCTGTCTTCCTCCTCACAATGATCCCATGAATCAGGGCTTCTGTGTCGCCAATCCACTTCAGTGTTGGCACATGTACTATGAGGATATTAATTGATGGAAATACAAAAACTACTCAGAAATGCCAGTGTGTCTTGGAACAAGAATGGTTTGGAAACTCCATCAGCGTACTCTATCCCACTGAATCTCATCTTTAGGAGGACTTAAATCATGACCACCTTTCAGTTGAATAGAGCTAACTGCTTTCCTTGTTCACATCCTCCCCTGCTCTGGGCCAGGGTCCTGTCCCTGCCGCAGCCAAATGGCTCGCTTTCCCAGAGTGACCTCCACTCTTGTTTCTTCTCATCATGCAATTAGTTCTAGAGCCCAACCCATTTAAGAAACTTGGAAAGACACCCCCTTCAGATGAAAACAAGCCAGAAAATGTGTCTGGTCTTTGTGTCTCCGTGCAGGCTGTTTTCAAGGCACGGGCGGCTACACATCATAAAGCTGTAATCATAATAATTATTTAGTACACTAAGTAGTTTTTGGTCTCTGAGTGACGACTCTTCATTTTATAGAGAAGATATATTGCCAAGTATTCTTTATTCATTCCTATTACAACATGCTATTTCTTCCCATTAATTATCTGCGTTGATGTTGTGCTGGAAGACGCATAAGATGTGCTCAGAAGTTGAGCGCAGATGCCCTTAAATGACAGAGGTTGGGTATCACCTGACTTATACAGCACCTGAAAACATTTCTGGTGAGTTCTACTGTTGGAGGAGGGCTGCTTGTTGGTTCCCGGCTGCCTGGCTAGCTTAGACCCAAAATAACCACAAAGAAAGTGTATTAATTAAATCACTGCTTGGCCCATTAGCTCTAGCTTCTTATTGGCTAACTCTTACATATTATTTTAACCCATTTCTATTAATCTGTATGTCACCACGCGGTTGTGGCCTACCAGCAAAGTTTCAGCACGTCTGTCTCTGGCAACTCCATTGCTTCTCTCTGACTCTGCCCTTCTTTCTCCCAGCAATCAGCCTAGCTTTCCCTGCCTACCTAAATTCTGCTATAGGTCCAAAGCAGTTTCTTTATTCATTAATGGTAATCACAGCACACAGAGGGGACTCCCACATCATTATACACCTTTAGTAACTTCTCTATGCTAAAATAATGTGGTTAAAACAATATGCAGGGGTCTTTGTGGCTTATTACGTGTGCCGTCTCAGTTTTTACACAAGGTGCACACTGGCTAACTTTAAAGAACTAAGAAGGAACTGAAATGTTAAAAACAGTAGCAAGGCAGGGAAATAGCCACATTTGAAAACTAAAGTTCAGAAATGTTACCAAAACCCCTTGCCATTGACCTTGGCTTCTCATCAGTTCTGGCTTGGTGGGAGCCTAGCCAGTTTGGATGTTCACCTTCCTAGACATGGAGGGAGGGGGGAGGACCTTGGACTTTCCACAGGGCAGGGAACCATGACTNATCTCCATCCATCACCAGATGAAGGTTCTATGGGGATATGCAAGATATTCATCATTATGGCTATAGGATAGGGCCATTTCAGGTTCCCTATCCTCAGCTGCCCAAGGAACTAACTGGGGACATTGCCCTGGGCACCTGGGAGCCCCTCTAGGTTCAAGTCTCTTGCCAACCCTAAGATGGCTCCCTTAATTAAGATATATACTTCGCTGCTCCCATATCCACCCTTCCTTTATCCCAACCATCCCATTTCCCCAAATTCCCCATATCCTCCCCTTCTCACTTTTCTCTCCCCATTTCCCTTTACCCCCATCCCATCCCACCCCCAAGATCCCATAATTTTGCCCTGCAATCTTGTTTACTTCCCATATCCAGGAGGATAACTATGTTTTTCTTTGGGTTCACCTTCTCATTTAGCTTCTTTAGGATCACAAATTATAGACTCGATGTCCTTTATTTATGGCTAGAAACCAATTATGAGTGAGTACATCCCATGTTCATCTATTGGGAGCTCACCAAGACCAGCTGGACTGGGACTGAAAAAGCATGGGACTGGGTTTTGATCCTACTTCATGTTATGGCTTTGTGGGAGCCTAACCAGTTTGGATGCTCACCTTCCTAGACCTGGAAGGAGGGGGGAGGACCTTGGACTTTCCACAGGGCAGGGAACCCTGACTGCTCTTCAGACTGGGAGGAGGCGGAAACTTTTTTTTCTTATTCTCAATAAAATAAAAAAAATGAAAAAAAAAAAAGAAATGTTACCAAGTCTGTGCCATGTAGGTGGTTACTCTTTAGGTCAAGGAAAGCCTTTAAGGAGCAGCGCTCTTCTGGTTCCTCAGACCAAAAGCTCAGATGAACAGTTCATTTGATTTGCCCACCGTGCAGCTGTCCAAGGTACCGTTTCTGTCTTTTCCTTTTCCCACAAGCTTCAATATGGATATCACAATGAACACCAGTGCTTCGAAATAACTAGACTTGAAATATGCTGACCACATTGAGTGATAATTAAATACATAGTCAGGAATACCTCTGTTATAATTCCAGCTTCACAACTTCCTGCCAATATGATCAAAATACTAGATCTAATCCTCAGTTTTTCCTTCTATGAAATGGGAGGGGCCATAGCACTTCCAATTTCACAGGCTTAGTTAAGGATAAATGAGATAATGGGTAATCATTAAAAGAACACAGCCCACAGAAAAGGTTCAATCATTGCATTATTTTAGCCAATATTTGACTGCCTAGAAATCCAGCCCACTACCCAAACATATCAGGGGCAAAAACATCATTGGTATTTTCTTCTCTGACCACAATTGCAAGGGCAGTTGAGGAAGTGAGAAGGCAAACACCTCTAAGATAGAACTAAGAGACTGAATATGTTCCAGTCCTTGCTTTGTCAATAACTGGGTGAGTTCATGGAACTGACAGGTCTTTCCCTAGGCTTCACATTCTTCCTAGATAAACCAGGAGTGAAATATCACATATGCGCTCCAGGAAATAATGTAGATAAGTATATGATATCTATAATAGCACACTGAAGCCACAGAGTGATGAGAGGGTGGGCTAATAATAGCATAAAACCTACAACAAATAAAAAGCAATCAAAGCAACGGTCTATAGGATACTATCCATATGGTCTATAGGATGCTATTCATATGGTCTATAGGATGCTATTCATATGGTCTATAGGATGCTATTCATATGGTCTATAGGATGCTATTCGCATGGTCTATAGTATGCTATTCATATGGTCTATAGGATGCTATTCACATGGTCTATAAGATGCTATTCATATTCATATGGTCTATAGGATGCTATTCATATGGTCTATAGGATGCTATTCATATGGTCTATAGGATGCTATTCATATGGTCTATAGGATACTATTCATACCTGGGGTCAGACCCTCATCCTCCCACCTCTCTAGATGAACAAAAACATCAGTTCAACTGAAATAGACATTCTTTGTTTAAGTCCTTTGTGGTACAAATTATAATTGCGTGTCCATGTTTGGTCACAATAATCTGCAGTGGTGGATTTTCATTCTTACTGCAGGTCATTAACACAATTGCTGTGTGGGATTGTCACAATCAAATCTATCTTGTCTCATTCATCTTTGTGTTCCAATGATCAGCGGCGTTGTATGAAGTATTTTATGTGATGGTCGAATCAATGTATAAAGAGAGAAGGAGAGGAAGGGAGAGCAAACAGACAAGAAAGCTGGCTCATGTCCAGTTTTCTTCCTGAGCAACACGCTCTAAGCCGCATGACATGGAACTCGATCCTATATGACTTATTTGTGAAAGATGGATAATGACATATCATCTCTTGATATAGAACTCTGGAAGAAATAAAATCTTATTTTAAAGACTAAACATGGGAGCTACTAACATCTTGTCAGTACAAAGGAGGGTCAAACCAGGGTCCTAGGTCTTAGTCTTCACAAGGACTTCTGATTCACTCTGGGATCCAAAACCCTCCGGAGTATATAAGACAGCACAGCCCTTTTTGGTGAAAAGGTGCAAACTGAAGAAGTCATGTGGTTCTGACTAGGACCCAAACATGCTGATTTGGGGGCCAGGGCTCCTCTACTAGGTCAATCTGCTGCACTCAAACTTGACCATTTCCCCCTGAGAGTAAACAAAAGCCTTCTCAGGAATAAATGTATCTGAAGACAGTGAACATCCTACAAGGCCAGATCTGAGTCCTTTTTCATTGATCTCTTTTATCTTTATGATTTCACTCCTAATTTGAGCTTAATTTCCCATTATTTTTCCAATCTTGATATGGGTGTATAGATTTGATTATATAAATATATATAGATACATATTGCTCATTTTCATTTTTATCTAAGACTTGCATTTAGTCCTATAAATTTATTTCTAAACAAAGTTTATCTCTATTCCCCTAAGCTTTTGGTTAACAACATTTACATTAGCATTCAAAATAGTTTGTGATTTGACAGAAGGATTATTTAATAGCACACTGCTCAATTCCAAAACATCAAAGAATTTTCTAGTGTTTTACAGTTGCTTTCTCTCTAGTTTGGGTTTTTATTGCTGTGAAGAGACACCATGACCACAGCAACTCTTATAAGGCAAATCCTTAGTTGAAGGGGCTCACTTACAGTGTCAGAGGTTCGGTCCATCATCATCATGATGGGGAACATGGTGGCCTGCAGGCACATGTGGGGCTGGGGAATAACTAAGCATCCTACATCTTGCAAGCAACAGGAAGTCGACTGTCACGCTGAGAAGTTTGAGCAAAGGAGAGCTCAAAGTCCACCCCACATTGACACACTTCCTCCAATAAGGCCACACCTCTAAAACTGCGGCTCCCTTTTGGGGGCCAATTTCTATCAGACCATCACAATTTCTATGTGTGTACTTGTTTACACCTTTAGAACTTAGGTTTGTTTTTTAAGTTGAGAAACTGTGAGTCGTGGAACATAATCTTATCCTTGAAATAACTGCAGTAAATTGAAGAACTGATGAGCAGGTAACGTGTTGTAGAAAATTAGTCTCAAACTGTTTTCTTCTGTGAAGAATATTGATTTGGATTATATATTCAGCATTTGCCTTTGGGTTTTTTCTAGCTGATGAAATATTTGATAGAGACCACTGGGTGCGTATTGGCATATTCAGTGCGCTAGAGTTTTAGTTTTGATGAACACCATTGCAGGCAATGGGATTGTGCCAGAGAAATCTGACAGCTAGTGAAGATGGTAACTTAGCCAAGGCTTCAAACACAAACATTTCCTGAAAATGCCTTCAAATGCAATAAAAAAATTAAGTAAGTAAATAAATAAATAAATAAAATCACCAACCAAAAAGTAATCTCCAATTCTATTCCAGATCATCCTGTTAGATAACTCTACCACTTATAGAAGAATTAGCGCTCATCATTTTTTTAATTATGTGTGTTTGGACACACGTATTTATGCGTGTTTGTGGGATGAGGTGCACACACACATGTGTGCATGTAGAAGCCAGAAGTTCATGTCCTCAAGCACCATACTGCTTGTTCTTGGGGACAGGGTCCCTACTTGACCTGGAGCTCACCAGTCGGCCTGAGCTGACTAGGCAGGGAGCTCCAAAACTACACTTGTCTCTCTCTACCCAACGTAGGGATTGCAAGTGTGCCTTTAGGCTTAGCTTCAATCAGTGTGTTCTTCAAATTAAACTTGGGTCCTTCCTCATGCTTTACTAGAAATCACTTTTCCAGCTGAACTATCTTTCAATCTTTCATTCTTAATTGGAAAGAGTGTATATATTTGACAGAAACAGCATGATCTTTTGATATATGCATCTACTGCAGAAAAGTTAAGTCAGTCTAATAACATACATATTGCTTTGCATACATGTATGCAAAATGTGACAATATAATCTACTGACAATATGACACCCATACATGTACACACAACATATATGTATATATACACACACACAAACCTATACACATATACATATAAAAATTTAGAAATCTTACTCTTTAATGATTTTTTTCAGAATATAGTATCTTGTTAAATATAGCCCTCAAGTTGTAGTGAAACCTTACATTATTTCACAATATCTCCCCAAACCTCCCTTCCCCAGTCTCTCAGTAATGGCTACTTAGACTTTTGTCAGCTTGACCCAAATTGGTCATAAAGGGTTTTTTTTTTGCTAATTTGGCAAGAGTAGATTCATCTGGAAAGAGAAAACACTTTGCAGGATTAGCCTGCAGGCAAGTATGCGGGGTGTTTTCTCGATTAATGATAGATGTAGGAAGGCCCAGCCCACTGAGGGCAAGGTGGTCCTGGGTTGTATAAAATTTTAATCTGAGCAAGCAATGGAAAGCAGGTCCATGAGCAACAGTTCCCCTGATGGCTGTTTCAGTTCCTGACTCCATGTTTTTGAGTTCTGGCCTGACTTCCCTCAGTGATTGCTGTGACCAGGATAAGCAGGCCAAAGAAACCCTTTCATGCAAGTGTGTGTGTGTGTGTGTCACATTTTCAACCAATTCATCTTCTGGTGTGCAATTAGGTTGAGTCCATCCACATCTTAGATAATGTTAATTATTGTTAGCAATGAGTGTTTAGTTTTCAGGTACAATTGGCAGTGTCCTTGTCGTACTGATTTCATGTCCTTTCACCGTATGTACAAATATGGTTCTAATTTAACAACGTTAAAAACCCTCCATATCATTTCCCTAAAATTTGTATTAATTCACACTCCCGCTAACAGTACCTAATTGCTCCTCTTCCTAAAATCCTCTCTACAACTAAGCTCTTGGTTTGTGTGTGTGTGTGTGTGTGTGTTCTGTAACAGCCATTGTGTGAGCGATTAGTGCTAAATCTGTCACTATCTTTAAGAATAGGAGAAGTTGCCAGGCGGTGGTGGCGCACGCCTTTAATCCCAGCACGCGGGAGGCAGAGGCAGGCGGATCTCTGTGAGTTCGAGACCAGCCTGGTCTACAAGAGCTAGTTCCAGGACAGGCTCCAAATCCACAGAGAAACCCTGTCTCGAAAAACCAAAAAAAAAAAAAAAAAAAAAAAAGAATAGGAGAAGTCTTCTCAATTTATTTTACAAAGCTAAGATTGTCCTGATATTAAAACCAAACAAACACAACACTTTAAAAAAAATAGATCTGTGCACCATTATTCCTCATAAACATAAATGTAAAAATCTTTAACAAAATATTAGCAAATAGAATCTAGTAGAATACAAAAAAATTATAAACTATGACCAAATGAGTTTTATTCCAGGAACACAAACTAGTTCAATACTAGAAAATCAATCAATGTGGCGCACTATATTAACAGAATAAAGAAGAAAATTATACAATCATATCAGTCAAAGCATAAAATGCATTTTATAAAACTGAACATCTATCCAGAAAGTCTTATAGGAATATGGAGAAATTTCTTCAATTTCCAGAACAAAGCCACAAAGCGTTTCAGTTAAATTATAATAGCTGATAAATAAATAAATAAATAAATAAATGTGTTTCCTGCTAAGATTAAGAGCAAGGATGTCCATTGTTACCAATCGGTGTGTTAAACACAGCAGCTGTAGTGAGAAAAATCTGAAAAAGCAAGTTGTGCAGACCAGAAAGGATAAAATAAAATCTGTCCTTATTTCAAGATGACATAAATATCTATGTAGAAAATTCAAATAGATCTATAAATAAAATAAAATAGAACTAACAAGTTGCAAAAGGCAAAAAATATCAACTATGTCCTACACAGCAACATTATATGGACATCAAAATTTTAAACATGATGTGATTTATGATTCCTATCACCTAGAAAAGTGAAGTTCTTAGGAAAGATAAAACATAATTTTTCACACTGAAAACTAAGTGAAAGTGGTAAAGAAATCAAGCAAGATATAAAAGAACAGCGTGTCATACCCATGGGAGAAGTAGTGAAGATCTCAGATGCCTCCAAAATGATATGTGGCTTAACACAATTCTTATCAAAGCCTCTGAAAGATTCTTATAGCTATAGGCATGATTATCCTTAAATAAAAGGTTAACCAAAGTAAAATGGATAAAACAAGTATTTAAATAGAATAAGAAAGGTGTAATAAATAACTAATCCACCTAATTTGAAGACTAACATAGTGGAGTAATCAGTAGCACGCAATAGTAGTAGAAAGAAACTTAGACTAATAGAGAACAGAGAATTCATGAATAGAGAGCCCACATGTTTGTCAAACTAATTTTTCAAAATGGCACAAGGACGATTCATGAGAGAAAAGGTGTGCCTTTCAATGTTTGGAACTGCGGCGATTAAACACTCACTCATACAGAATAAAATACTAAAAATCATTATAAATTTCCTTATTAAAAATTAGCTAAAATGGATCACAAATGTTATGTTAACTACAAAGCTATCGGGAAAAATGTGTGAGGATATCTTTAGGATCCAGGCCCAGGGAAAATTATTCCTACCCTTGAAGCAAAAAACATAGTCCATAAGCAAAAATAATAAATTGAACTTGATGAGAATTAACATTTACTTTGTGAAATGTATATTTAAAGGGTAACAGAAACATTAAAAGTGGGCAAAAATACTTATACATAATATACATGGCTAAGGACTACTATCTAACGCCAAAAGGACACTCAGGATTCAATAATAAAATATAAATATGCTCAAAAACTCCACTTAGGAAGTGGGCAAGATACATGAGCAGACATTTCAATGACACATATATAGAAGTTGCAGATACACTCATGAAAATATTGTGTTACATCAGAGAGAAGTCTATAACATGAAATTATTACACACTGCAAAACTGCCTTGTCTTCACCTAAAACACCATCAACAGTATCAATGCTTGCAAAGGTGTGGTGAAACTGAATTACTCTCACGTTGCTGGTGGGAATCGAAAGCCGGAGTCACTCTGAGTAGCTTCTTCCTAAAGTGATGGAGGTGAGCTGAGATTATAGCTCAGGTGGTAGAGCGCTTGCCTGGCATGCTGGGTTTTCTCTCTCCCCCCCAGCACTGCATAAACAGGTTCTGGTGGTCTGTGCCTGTAATCCTAGCACTAGGAGATGAAGCAAGGAAATCAGAAGTGCAAGGTCATTCTCAACTCAAATAATAATAATAATAATAATAATAATAATAATAATAATAATGGCGATGACAAGGCAGCCCACTAACTACCATACTGTAGGGGTTTGAATGAGACTATCCTCTATAGGCTTCCATATTTGAGCACTTACTCCCCAGTAGGCTATGCTGTTTGGGGAAGTTTAGGAGGTTTGGTCTTGCTGGAGGAAGTCTGTCCCTGGGGACAGGCTTTGGGAGTTTAAGGTCTCACCCAGCATACAGTTCACTCTCTCTGCCTTTCTGCATTGTACTTGCATTTGAAGACGTGAGCGCTCAGCTTCCTGTTCCTTCCACAATGCCTGCTACTTACTGCCATGCTTCCCGGCCTTGATGGACTCCTAGCCCCCTGGAATCACAACCCCAAACAAACTCTTTCTTCTGCAAATTTCCTTGTTTCTGGTGGTTTAGCAGCAGAAAAGAAACTAAGGCAACTACTGAGCATTTGTCCCAGACAAATACAGATGTCTGTTCACACAAAAGCATGTGTGTTCATACCACCTACGTTTATAACAGCCTCAGACTGGAAACTGGCTTTAAAGACTGGATGTTTACAAAAGTTAACATCTATGGTACATCTTACTATGAAATATTACTTATCAGTAAGAGAGAACATGCCGTTCATACACATAACAACTTCAGTGTGTCTACAGATAACTGAGTGGGATGAAAGTCTATCCGTGACTGTACCTTTAAAACACTCTTGACTCTGGAATGACAGAACTGAAAGTGATAGAGACGTGAGAGAGTTGAGTTTGGCTCTAAAGGGTACCACTTAAAACCCTCGAGAGGAAGGACATGCTCTGTGTCTTGACTGTCAGTGTGACTATCCTGACACTGCGCTTAATTTTCCAGCATTTGCATTGGTGGGAACTGTGGCAAGGGTACAGGGGGTCTGTGTGTATTATTTCTCGCACATACATGTGGATACACAATCTTAGAACAGAATCCACTACTGCTGCTTTGCTAAACCAGCTTAATTCCTTACTACATTCTAAACCTCATTCTTAGACCCACAGGTAACTATAGCTACCCCCCCTCGTCGCAGAAGCCCCTCTTTACAGCATCACAGAGAACCACAGTGGACACAAGGGACCACTGAAAATCAATGGACCATGGGGAGTCCAGCTCCAAAAGATACGTCTACATCACAGCTCCTGCATCTATGGTTCGGAGAACGTGGAGAAAGAGGAGGCAAAAGATGGTAAAAGCCAGAATACACGGAAGTCTGCTGGGAAACAATCTCTCCTAGAAACTGCTACATAAACCAAAACCGAACAATGGCAATCTCCGTGGGCATACTAACATGGGAGAAGGGAGTGTTCCTGGGGTCCCACCCTAGACAAAGAACTACAGGCGGTTAATGATTGCCGGCAGAAGGAGAGTTATCCACCCCCAGGCCCCTCATTACCTGTCCAATGCAGAGTGATCGATCAGTACGGAAAAAATATACACACCACCAACAAAAATAGCCTCGTCAGATTGTATTTATACACATTTGTATACACACACTCATATGCATATAACAAGGTCAAAAAGAGACTATCAACTTGGAGGGGTCAGAGGAGGTCAAGAGGAGGTAGCTGGGAGGGGGTGGAGGGAGAAAAAAGAGAAAGGAATACTGTAATTTGATTTCAATTAAAAAAAATCTTAAAAAATAGCCAGACATACCTTTAATCCCAGTACTCAGGATTTAATTTNATTATATATAATTTATATATAATGAATTTTTAAACAAATCTCTATACATAGGCATGAATTATTCTGAGGATTCAGGTAAAAAAAAGTCTACACTAACAGGCTGATAAGAAAGTCACTTTTTGTGTCAAACAACAGTCTCAGTAATGTAGGTGCAATACAGTAAAAATATAACTAGAATCTGAATCAAAGCCTTGGACCCAAGTCCCAATGTGACACTTACTAGATGTATGGTCCTTAGTAAGTCACATAAATTCCAGACATCACTTTTCCATCTTTAAAATGGGAGCAGTAAGGACTGGAGAGCGGGCTCGGCGGTTAAGAGTACTTAGCTACTTCTGCAGG
This sequence comes from Alexandromys fortis, assembly GCF_014885135.2. Classification (NCBI taxonomy): domain Eukaryota; kingdom Metazoa; phylum Chordata; class Mammalia; order Rodentia; family Cricetidae; genus Alexandromys; species Alexandromys fortis. Next base: position 3,644,825 of record NW_026067979.1, on the reverse strand, counting down.
AGACCTGAACACACAGAACCCATATGGGTGGCTCATGACCACCAGTTGCTCCGGTTTCAATGGATCTGAGGCCCTATTCTGGCCTCTATAGGCACCTGCACATAAATTCACACAGGCACATACATGTACATGTACACACACACATGCATGCATGCACTCTCACACACACAATATTAATAAAGAAATATTTTCAGTTAAAATAAAATAAAACGGGAGCAGTAGTATTTTCCCTGCTCCCTCACATATCCCCCGGAAGCCCTGATGAATGTGTGATTCCACCGAGGAGCAGCCCCTGGCCTCATTCATCTATATGACACTCCTGCCCAGCTGAGGGCCAGCAGGAGCAGGTATCCCATAAATAGCTACTGAATGAAGAATAGTTTTAGGAAGGAGATGTAAAATGAAAGCCATTAATTAAGTGTGATACTAAATCCTCCTGCTCAGCCAGCAAAGGGTGCCGCTGTCATCCAGAGCCAGCTGCAGATGAGATCACGTATTCTTTGGGAAGAGACCCTCAACACTGACCGTTTTGCCCAATCTCTTTATTAAAAAAAAAATACAGAAATGGCAGAACGACTCACTGCATCATCATATAGTATGGCTTTATCTGATAAATTCTTTCTGTGGCAAGTTTTACAGGCTTATTTATCCTGTAAATAATCCGAGAATTGTTCTAGCATGAGGGGGGTAGGTACTGTACGGCTTGTTATCTAGATTTCGGGCCAATGAATTCAAGTCACTCTGAGAGAATAGGAAGTATCTAGTTATATGACTACTAATACTACATTAGGGCACAATCCTTAGGGCAGACTTTTTAGAGATAACACTTGAAGGTTCTCAGATACTTGAAAGCTATAAATGGTAAGTATCATATAGTACTACCTCCCGGCAGAGTCTGGGTCTGTACCTGTTCACTAAACATAGACCCATGTCTGCAGACATATGTATATAGGTATTGTCTTTTTTGTTTGTTTGTTTGTTTTGGTTTGGTTTGGTTTGGTTTTTGAGACAAGGTTTCACTATGTGTCCCTGGCTGGCCTAGAACCCACGGTGTAGACCAGGCTAGCCTCTACCACATGGAGAGCTGCCTGCCCAGCTTCCTGAGTGCTGGGAGGGAGTCAAGGTGATGCCAGCATGCCCACTGGGGTAAATATGACTTGCAAAGTGGAACAAAGATAATATAAAATATCTCATTAAAATATAACTGGTGAAGGTTATTTCAACGTATGAAGTCCAAGAGCAATTGGGTTTTTAGAGCTTTATTTAATTGTAGAAAAACTCCAGGCAACAAATAAACAATGAATCATACTTCTGAAAAGAAACACTTTTGTAGTGCTCTGTGATAGGAAAGTCTCAGCATGTATATTTTAAATGTATAAACTTGGAGATATTCGGCGTTAGTTTATTTTTAAAGCTATATGAGTCAAATCACCGTCACTGTTTACTTTTTTAATATTCAATTCAGGAAATCCTGTGGTTCGCTTAGAGATGACTCATTTGGACCCTCTGCCTACCTCCGCTGATACCTACTAAGGGCTCCCTCACCCAGCAGTCTCGGAGCCTTGGGGGAGCTCTGCTGTGCTGTGTGGCAACCCACTGTATTCTCCGGTGGCAATTGCTAAAATCAGAAGCAGCCCGTGTTAGCCTTTGCCCCTAAATCTGAACTAGAGGCAGGAAAAGCTACGTGGCCTGTCCCCACCATGTGACGAAGAGTCAAATATTTGAGAGGGCAGTCCTGTGCCAGGCCACGTGCCTCTCTTCTAGCCTGAACTTTCTGCTCCGGGATTCCTTTTCCCCTCATATCCTGAGGGTCTGTGCTGAGCTCTCATTTATCAATGTCCAGATTAAGGTGATGTTAAAGGACAATTAATAAAAGGTGGGTGACAGATACTGGGGTTCAACCAGAAGATCTAAAAAGCAAAACAGCCAGCCACTGGCTCTTACCTTGACCTCAGTCTGAAATGGTGATCCTGCCTCTAGAATATCAGAATGAGACTGAGACTGTGAGCTGTCTTCTCCCATTTTATAATCCTGTCTAGGGCTGGGATTAAAGGTGTGCACCACTGGGATTAAAGGCATGCACTGCCCAGTTTCTATGGCAAACTAGTGTGGCTACTGGGATTAAAGGTGTGTGTTACCACTGCTTGGTCTGTAAGGCTGACCAGTGGGGTTGTTTTATTCTCTAGTCCTCAGGCAAGCTTTATTTATTTACTAAAATACAAATAAAATTATTTACTTAATAAAATAAAAAATGAAATTATTTATTTATTAAAATACAAATGAAATGTCACTACATGAGGTGACCAGAGTTGAATAAATTGGCAGCCTAGAATATAGGGCACCCATTGTCTGCCCTATAAGCTGTACAATCATCTTTTTTCTTTTATTTTTATTATGTTATTGTGCGTGTGTGAGAGAGAGAAAGAGAGACAGAGACAAAGAGAGAGACAGAGAGATATGCAATGTGTGTCTGGGGATAGCTTTATAGAGTTGGTTCTCTCCTTCTACCATGTGACTAAATTCAGATCATCAGCCTTGGCAGCCATCCAGCCAATTCAGTATACTCTAGTTTTCATAATGCAGTCTAAAGCATATTGTGCAGCCAAAGAAAACTATTTCATATTAACGCAAATTAAGCATGTTTAATTTAAAAATCTTTGAGCACCAACATGGTACCACAGGTGGAAAATTCCACACTTAAACTCATCTATCACAGACTCCCTAAAAAGACTGTGTAAGATTACTTTCAGGATATGTGTATATAATGTATGCAAAGCAAAAATTAATTTCAATTTCATGTTTAGACAGGTAGATCTCATTTGAAAATAAGTGCCCTAAAATTCCAAAATTGGCACACCAAACATTTCCGGCCTCAAGCACTTGAAATAAGAGCTGCTCAACCTACAGCAAATTATTGCCATTGTATTTTTTTATTTTTAATTAATTTATTTTTAAACAACCTTTTCTCATTTTACATACCTATCCCAGTTTCCACTCCCTTCCCTCTTCCCCGCTCCTTCCACCTCCTCCCCACACTCCACTTCCCATCCAGCCTTTAGAGATGATACAGCTTCCCATGGGGAGTCAACAAAGTCTGACATATCACTCTGAGGCAGGACCAAGGCCCTCCTCCCTATATTTCGGTTCAGCAAGTTATCCCTCCAAAAAGAATAGGCTCCAGGGGCTGGAGAGATGGCTCAGTGGTTAAGAGCTTTGCCTGCTCTTCCAAAGGTCCTGAGTTCAATTCCCAGCAACCACATGGTGGCTCACAACCATCTGTAATGAGATTTGGTGTCCTCTTCTGGCCTGCAGGGATACATGCATGCAGAACACTGAATACATAATAAATTAATAAATCTTAAAAAAAAAAAAAGAATAGGCTCCAAAAAGCCAGTTCAAGCACTAGGGATAAATCCCCTGATCCCATGGTCAGTGTGGCTTCACAGACTGCCCCAGCCACACAACTGTCATCCACATTCAGAGCTCCTAGCTTGGTCCTATGCAGGTTTCCCCCACTATCAGTCCCGAGTCAGTGAGCTCCCACTAGCTCAGACCAACTGTTTCTGTGGGTATCATGATCTTGATCCTTTTGCTCATATTATTGCTTGTCCTTGGACTCCAGAGGTTCAGTCCAGTGCTTTGCTATGGGTCTCTGCCTCTGTTTCCACCAATTGATGGATGAAGGTTCTATGATGACATTTATTGATGACAGGTAGTCATCAATCTGATTACAGGGGAAGACCACTTCAGGCACCTTCTCCACTATTGCTTAGGGTCTTAGCTGGGGTCCTCCTTGTGGATTCCTGGAAATTTCCCTGGTGCCAAGTTTCTCACTTGCCATAATGGCTCCCACAGGCAAGATATCTCTTTTCTTGTTCTCCCTTTCTGTCCTCCCATCGTGACCATCCCATCCCTACATTGTTCTTCTCCTCCCTCATCTTATCCCCTCCTCCTCTCCTTCCACCTCCCTCCCCCCCATACACATTCCCAATATTCTCAGGAGATCTTGTCTATTTTCCCTTCCCAGGGGGATCCTTGTATGTCTTTCTTAGGGTTCTCCTTGTTACCTAGTTTCTTTTGGGTTGACCACAGGCTGGTTATCCTTTGCTTTATCTCTAATATCTACTTCTGAGTGAGCACATACCGAGTTTGTCTTTCTGGATCTAAGTTACCTCACTCAGGATGGTCTTTTCTAGTTCCATCCATTTTCATGCAAATAGCATGATGTCATTGTATTTTTTACTGCTGAGTCGTACTCCATTGTGTAAATGTACCAACATTTTCTTTATCCAGTCTTTGGTTGAGGGGCATCTGGATGGTTTCTAGGTTCTGGCTACCAACAATGCTGCTATGATCGAGCAAATGTCCTTGTGATATGAGCGTGCATCCTTGGGTATATTGTCCAACACATCACTGCCACAGTCCAGGTTTATATTTATATCTTTCAACTTAAATAAAGGGTGTTCAATTGTTCATTGCTAAATTATACCATGTTGTTTGAGTCCTCACATCTGTATTTTATGGTAAACCCTGATTTTCTGTTCAGTGCATTGACTCTGCTTTCTGAAGCTTTGATGAGCAGCCCTTTAGCCTGCAGCAGAGACTTGATTGAAGACATCATACAAAGGAGAATCAACGGTTCTGTGACTCGCCACTGGAAGCTCCTTGGCAAGGCAGCATCGTGCAGCATCAACTAACAAAATGCTCAATACTGCATATGCAAACAGGAATGCGGGGCTCACCTCAGGTGGCAGGTTCTGAACGGGATATGAAAACAGAGAAACAAAAGCAGACGAGCAAAGAGTGTGTCCCTAAGTCATCAGAATTAATCTAAAACATGAGTTTCATACTTAAAAGATGCATTTCTTTTTTTAGAAAAAGTAAACTGGGTGGTGGTGGCACATGTCTTTAATTCCAGCCACTCAGGAGGCAGAGGCAGGGGGATTTCTGTGAGTACGAGGTCAGCCTGGTCTACAAAGAGAGTTCCAGGACAGTCAGGGTTTTACACAGAGAAACCCTGTCTCAAAAAAAAAAAAAAAAAAGAAAAAAAAAAGAAAAGAAAAGAAAAGAAGGAAGAATAGAACTAACTACCAGATGTCCCAGAAATTTCCAAAGAACATGAGATCACCATCTCAAAGAGATATATTGTTAATTCTTCTATGTTAACTGCAACAATATTAACAGTCAAACAGGGCATCCATCTCAGTATCCACCAATAGATGAGCAGATAGAGAAATTGTGGTAGATACACAAATAGTTCATGGTGTACGTAAACACACTATTCAGCTCAGGAAGTTCTATGGTCTTATACAGATGAACCTAGGGGGGACCATTTTAAGGGAAATAAGTTGCACACAGAAAAACAAAACTGCATGTTCACACTAATATCTGAAATCTTAAAAAGTCAAAGTTATGGGACCAGAAGGGCAGAATGATGGCTGCCAGGGTCGAAAGAGTAGCAGCTTGGAAGGTTTGGGGAAATCTAGTCAAAGGTGACAAACTTTCAGTTGGAAAAGGTAAACTCAGGCTTCTATTGTACCACAGTGGCTCAATATTCTTAACACACGCAGAGTGAGTTAACACTTATGTTAGTGAGCTCCATCCAGCCATTCCATAGCACACACCTTTCAAACTAACATGCTGCACATTGCAAGTATATATAATTTTGTCAATTGAAATATTTTTTTTAAAAAAATTTCAGGTTAGCAACATGGCTCACATCAGGTAAAGGTGCTTTCCTCAAGCCCCAACAGCCTGAGTTCAATCCCTAAACCCACCTAGGAAAGAAGTAACCCCTTCATGTTGTCCTCTGACCTCCACAGGCCTGCACACATGCATACTAAATAAATAAATGTCCTTTAAGGGGGAATTTTTAGTGGAAAAAATTATTGAGACAGAGAAAGAGAGAGAATTAACATAATTCATTTTCTACTATGAATCTCAACCAAGAAGTTGACAAATTCCGTATCTAAAGAGGAGTAGGAGTCGAAGTAGGTTAGAGAGAGGGCAAAGAAGCCAAGGAGGAAAAAATCTGGGCGCATTAAGAATGAAGAAACTCTTAGCACCTCCTGCTGCCGGCTGCAGTCTATTCAAACCAAACCCCACCCCTGTAAGTAACTCCATCAAGCAGAAATCAGTATTTTAACTGTTTATAACTTTATATGGCTGCTATCTAAAGAAATTGTTCGCTTTTAAAATGGGTTCAATAGAGGACCAATATACAAGACAAGTAACTGGCCTCACATATGTCGCTTGATCGATGGCCCAGTTTTCTAGTGCAGCAAGGATGCAGAGATATCAAGGGCTGCTGTTGTTTGCTTATGTTGGGCAACAAACCTAACGTTAAACATGACCCTTGCAACTGTTCCCTCATCTTTCCGAGCCAAGGCACTTTGATGCTAGAATAAATATCACTATGGCTCCACGCTGAGGAAACTGGGGTTTGCAGGGAGGGTTTCACCCTGTCAAGTTGGGTTTGTTTTTTCCACAAACAGCTTAAAACGCCCTTTGAAAGAAAAGCGGCATGAGCGGAGACAATCACTTTAAATTATGACCGTCTCTGGGTCTCTCACAGTCTCTGCTCATTATGTCTGCCTTTTTAGTCTAAAAATGCAGAAAAGAGTCAACATGTCATAACTGGAGACTGAAAGCTGCAACCCATCTGCCAACATAAATCATTTGGACCTAGAAAGAAAATGCATTTTTGAAGAAACAATTCTGAAGGCTTTCCAAGATATAAAGTAATTTCTTACTTATAATTTATTCATCAGAAATAACTTTTTTAAAGATTTATTTTAAGCCGGTGGTGGTAGCACACCCCTTTAATCCCAGTGCTCAGGAGGCAGAGGCAGGAAGATCTCAGAGTTTGAGGTTCAGCCTGATCTACAGAGCAAGTTCCAGGACAGGTGGGACTGCACAGAAAACCCCTGTCTCAGGGGAAAAAAATTACTTTATTTTATGTGTATCAGTGTTTTGATTGTATGCATGTAAGTGCACACATGTGCCTGAAGCTGGAGAAGGCCTGGGAACTGCAGTCATAGATGGCTATGAGCCAAGATGTGGTCACTGGGAACCAAATTCAAGTCCTCTGCTAGAGCTTTAAGTGCTCTTAATTGCTGAGCCAACTCTCCAGTCCCCCAGAAATAACTTTCTAAGTCCAGAAATCCTAAAGCCATTTGGATTCAGAATCAAGACACCTAAAGAACCAACAGAAAATGAGCCTAAACCCTATTTGCCCGTCCCACTCCTAAGACCACTCACTGAATTGGATGGGCAAAAGAGATGGAGAAGGCTATTACAGGAGGAACTGGGGGAAGGAGTGAATGTCCTCAAAATACACCGTATGAAATTTTCAAAGAGTTAAAAAATATTGTTATAAAGGTAAAAATATAAAAAAATAAAGACCAATTTTCATAATAGTTGACCCGTGCCAATAAGGCTTTAAATGCAGGGGACCATGAAGACCCTCAAAGGCCTTCATCAACTAGCTAGTCAATAATAAGAAAGGACTAAAATGCAGGTCCCTGTCCACTTTGACCTTGAGGTTTAGGGTCATGGACTAGATATAAAGGCCTCCTGAACCAATAATTTTTAACTTCTCCTCACCCACAGCCAATCACACCAAAAAGAACCAAAAGATACAATATAAAACATTTTATAAATAGGATCTGAATAATCCTTTGTTGTTTTTAGAGTTTACATTTTAAAAAGTGAGTAGCTATCATCTTATTGAAAATACAAGATTCGCAATAGCAGGAGCCACATGCAGACTGCTCTCTGTTTGATCCACAGCATTTGTGCGGTTCTATGGTTCCTGGTGCTCTGTTTTTGTTCCCACTCTCCAAGCACTCTGTCCCGATGTGTGCACTGCCAGGGGGAACACAATGCCCTTCTTTCCTTTTTCCCTAAAGTCCTAGCAGCTAAGACTCTGGTGTATGCATCAGTGGGCAGGCAGGCAGGAGGCAAGCAGGCAGGCACACACACAGACACTGCCAGATCTTGTACAGACGACGGAAAGTCAAGCGGTGGGATGGGAGCTATTCATATACAGCAGCGGAGATGCAGACGGTTCTTCCCTGTACTTTGTTCTCCGTGGCCTCTGCTTGGCTTTCCTTTAGTTCTGTCAGTTGCCTGGGTTAGTCCACTGAAGTTCTTTCCCTCTTAAGTTAGTGTAAGGCAAATTCTGTTACTTCCAAGTAAAACCACTAGTAGACAGATAGTAGACACTCGAATATTTCTTAGGCGAAAAGCTAGGCTTGAAGGATTAATTAGCTATGATAATTTTACATCTACATTACAATTTCAACGCTCCCACAGCCTGTATTTTGCACCTACTTGATTTACATTCCAGATAAGTCAAGTTCTTCTTGATGCCAGAGCTAAGTTTTTTTTTAAATCTTTTAAAAATCTATTCTAAACTAGGTTTGCTGTTATTTCCCCAAGTATGCTGTAAAATGTCTTAACTCACTGTCTCACTGTGGATAGTGTCACTAAGGAGACTGACACCAAAAAAGGAGAGAAACTTAGAATACTGTCTGGAGAGCTAAAACCAGCAAGGGGGAACATGAGAGAGAGTTAAATATTTTCAAATGGAGCATCTGAAGGTGTACTAAGTGTGTGAATGGGGAGGAAACTGGAAGAAGGAAAGGGGGAAGGAAGGAAGCCGAGAGAATATAGAAACGAAGACTTAAACTTTAAATATGGGCTGACATTCACCCTGTGCACTGAGGTGGAAGGGGTTCAGTAGCTTAGGGAACAGCTTCTTAAAAGACAAAAAGTATTCTCTCTCTCTCTCTCTCTCTCTCTCTCTCTCTCTCTCTCTCTCTCTCTCTCGCACACACTCTCTGTCTCTCACACACACACTCTCTCTCTCTCTCTCTCTCTCTCTCTCTCTCTCTCTCTCTCTCTCACACACACACACACACACACACACCTGCTTTCATCATTGTCGTCTGACTCTATGGAATGGACAGTGTTTTGTCTGTAAATTCACCCATCCCATTCTGCCTCCCTCTACCATAAAGGTCTCCTCTCCTCGCCTCCTAAAAGAATCTACAGGCAATGTCACAAACTTCCACGTTTACAATTTAAAAGACTTCTTCAGAATTACTTCAAGAATTCTACTACCTTGCTATCCATTTACGCCACGGCAAAGAATTTTCCAGAGTGTATCCTGCTTGGTTTGTGTAAACACAACCCCCCCCAAACTAGGTTACCCCAAATTAAAAACCTATTAAATCAACTCAAGTGAGGAATAAAGGAAAGAGCTTTTTCTGAAACCTGTGCTTGATCAGCAGAAATTCAATGCGAGCCACCCTACCCCCAACCCCACCCCTGCTATGTCCGATCTCCAGGGAGCTGGTGCTCATCCCTATCCAAATAGGGCCTGAAGAAGAACAAAACTCACGAAAGAATATCGCTAATACTTAAGAGAAGTTTTTAAAAGAATGGGCGGGCTGGGTTGGGATGAAATACTTGAAGGAGCGCTTAGTTAACTGGATACCCTGCTTACCTGCGTGTATGCTGCATAACGCGATTTCTATAAAAAATGAAGTATGAAAAGAAGTTCGAAATATAATGAAACCCCGTATACATGTCTTTCAGTGGAACAATAAAGAGACGTGAAATCTTTACGTGGGCTTCCGGTGCTTTTCGGCTGTAGATACGGAAGACAAAGGCCTTGGGTCAATGGATTCAGCAAACGCCTTCTCTGTTGTTGCATCAATTACGCAGCTCTAACTAGACCGGCCCTTTAGCACGCACTCTCCAGCCGCGCTCCCTTGTTCTGAGGACGCTGGCATTTCTCCCCGGGATACACATTCCTCTCTCAGCCCTGGGACAGGGGGACTGGGCCACCCACTGCCCTGGCCGCTGCCAAGACACGGGGACTTGTTGCTGGTGGCGAATTTTCTTGCACTGCCAGCCCAGGGCCGGGAGTCCTCCATGCTCCCTGGGGCTCCTCGGGTCAGCCCGAGGGTGGGGCCGGCTGCTCCCGCGCCCCATAGTGCCGAGAGCGGGTCCGTGGGGAGGGAAGCGCTCGACTGGACTCGGTGCTCCGAGCCCAGCCTTCATGCCCGCTGAGGTCGCCGGGTCGAGGGCACCCGAGGGTCCAGGCTTGCTCCTGCCTTCCCCCGCAGCCTCCCCACCCCCATTCGACCCTGGAATCAATAGTGGGCGCTGATTTTTCACAATTGCAGCTGTCTGATTCATCAGTGAATAATTAAATCAGAGGCAGCCAGGCCTGCCTGGCGTCAGAATATAGGGGCCCCCTCCTCGAGCCCTTCAAACTGGGGGTCAATGGGAAGCTGAGAGGGCGGCCTCTGCCTAAGCCTAGGCTGGGAGAGCTACCTGGAAGGGGAGCCTTTCTGTGTGTGGCTGCGGAGCCAGAGCCAGGTGTGGGGAGCAGGCCTGACTGCTGAGGAAGGTGAGAGAAAACGGGGCGCTCTACAGAGACCCAGCTCAGATTCAACAGCCCCTTCCTGTGAACCACAGGCTGCAGATCCAACCACCACACTAGAGTCCCTCTCTCCCAGTCGCAGCTGTGATTTGTGCAGACACCCTTCTCGGGCTGACTTTCCGAAGGGACAGGAAATTCACCCTCGGAAAGCCGGTTGCCTTTGAGGAAGATAGAAGCGCCTAGAAATGGCATTGATTTAGACATCAATCCTGACCTACTCCCTCCTCCTCCCCACTGGCTGGGCCATGCTGCCCCCTCCTCGCAAAGAGAACCTTCGCCAGCCCCAGGGCTACCGGACCCGGCTGCTGGCAACCAGCCCTGCTCACTCAAGCCCCCATAGCCAGTGTACCTGCCCCCCCCCCAAGGTCTCCAACCTACCTCCACAGCCTCAATACCTGCACCCACCATCCACGTCCACCCCTCCTCCATGACCTGCACACCAACCTTCACAACCTCGATACCCGACTCTGTGACCTCCAACCCACCTGACTCAGTCTGGAGGCCGGCACCCAGGGCCTCAGTGCCCAGTCCCTACCACATCGGCCTTCCTCTGAAGTGTGTGGAGCCTCTAATTCCACACACACAACCTGCAGCCCAAACACCGAGGCCTCCACACCAACCCCCAGAGCCTCGACGCCCTCCTCTATGGTCTCCACAGTCACCCTGGACCGGTTGGGCTCCCTTCCCACCTTCTCCACCACCACCTCCAGCCCATTCCACACCTCCAAGCTTGGCCCGCCCAAACAGCCACCCCCACACCAGGGCCGTTCCGCTGCCCTACAAATGCTACTTTGGGGGTGGGGGTGGGGGGCAACAGGTCTTCCGGGCCCTCCAGGTTGCAGGGTGGCTACTTTGCTCTCTCAGCCCGGGGTCTGTATCTCAGTTTCCTTCTCCACAACCTTACCGATTGAGTCCGGCCAGAGAGCACACTGGTACATTAGTGCAAGTCTTTCTTCGAGAATGACTACAGCCCCCTGGCCACCTGCAACTCCCGCGGTAGCTAGTCTTGATTTCTAACACGCGTTTGCAAACAAAACGATTCAGAATTCGTAAGGTGACATCGAGACAGTTTTGTGGTCATGAAATTCTCCTAAAACAACCTTAAAGTGTTGTGTGCCTTTTAATAGTGTTACCCCGAAAGATCGACTCAGAATGACTTAATTTCTTAAATTTCTCTGAGAGCAGATAGTCGAAAAGCCTTTAAAAAATGCGCGAGCTTAATAAACGGACAGAATTCACACAAACATTTTTAAAGCCCTGTTATATTAGTTTTCGACTAAAAATATCTATTTTAAAATCGAAATGTCTGTTTCTCAAGTTTCAGTTCTGGCCAGGGTATAAAATACTTTATGCTAAAAATCTTCTCCCGTGGCACCTACAACAAATGAAAGATATTTTAAATTCATTTTCCCTGAGAAAGTACTAGGCATTCGTAGTAATGAATAAATAATGTTAAGTCCTCAAAAATCGTGATTTCTAGAACAAATAAATGATGTTTTTTAGAGGTTAATAAATTTTTAAAAAGTGATACCGTACTTAGTGTCTCCAGGCAACTTTAAAAAAAAAGCTCCACTTTCAAGGAGCTAAATTTGTCCTTTTTACAACCAACTGCAACTTTTGCCTTTCTTTAGAAAAGACAACAAAAAGATTTCACGCGCAACTTGACCGGGACAAAGGGACCTCACGCCCAGTCTCCTTTTGTAAGGTGACAACTGACAAAAAGAAAAACTTCATCTTCAGCCCATTTGAGTAGTGCGTCTGGAAACACTCTGTAAAGGGAAAGCGTAGCGCAAGTTACCCGCAAACTCTCCCAACCGAGGCCGCGGGGCTTTGAGGTCGAGGCAGGTAATCCTGGGAACTGAAAGTCGAGTGGGAGAAATGCCTCGTTCTTGGGCTTCAAGTTACTTATTTATGTGTGCCATGTAGTTTTAGTGAAAATTAACCTCCTCCCATCTCGGAAAATGTCACAAGCTTCCCCAAGGAAGTCCTCCGTATTTGAGTATTCGCAAATTAGAGCCCTCAACTTCCCCTCATACATTATTATTATTATTATTATTATTATTATTATTATTATTATTATCATCATCATTATTGCATTTTCTACAAAGATAAAAATGTTTCTCCATGCAGTTTCAGCAATGTTAGCAGCCTAGAAAACAGACCAAGAGAAGGGTGTGGGTGCAAATTCCAGACAGGAAAGGTACTGATGGCCCAGCCTATAGTATCTAGATTCAGCTAAGGTCTGTCCAGCTCAGAGGATTCACTACCATTAGAACTCCTCCAGCCGTGAAGAAAGGGGACTAGGGAGCAAGAGACAGTAACACAGACAGATAAACTGGGCACCTAACTTTAGCTGGTTTCAAATCTACGAGGAGAGAGAAATATTAGGGTTGGTGACCTAGTTCCTGGCTTTCTTTACAACCAAGCAGGTGGATCCGTTGGTGTCTCCGCTCAACTGAAGTCTAGTTTTGTCAGTTCCTGTAAGCAAGTACCTATGCTCTTTAGGTTGGTGGCTGTCCCTTCTCACTTGTTCTCAAACATCCCCACCCCCCCTACACACACACACACACACACACACACACACACACACACACACACACCTTCAACTCCACCTTCTAGTCTTATAGTTAAACTTGTCATTCCAAGAAAAAGCTTCTCCTGGAACCCGGCTTCTTGTAGCTCCAGTTTTCCCCCTAGGAGGCCAGATAAGCTGGAAGAAAAGATTAACAGACACCAGCTCTCTGCACCCCTCAGCAAAGCGTCTTTTGCCAACCTTCTGCAGTTAGGGGCAGTCATTTGAAGGTTCTGTTCACCTAGAAATACTTTAACATGATCCATAAGAGGAGGCAGGAGTTCCCCCCTCCAAGGACTGATTTGACTTGAACCACTAGAAAACTTTTTTTAAAAATTATTATTATTATTATTATTATTATTATTATTATTATTATTATTATTTCCTACATCAACAGCACATTTGAAAGGTGTCAGTGGATTTACAGGGTGAGAAGCTGAAAGAACTTAGGCTGGGCTTTGGCTTTAGTTTTAGTTTTCTTCTTCCTGTGTTCAACCAGCCCAAGCTTTCAGACAGAAGAAAATTGAAGCTAATGGAGATATCAAACAGAGCCACAATTCTGAAGGCTCCCTCTTCGCAACAAACACCTACCGTGCATCTGCACGTGTAATCACAGAGGCTGGCCGGGTCTTCATTACTACAGACTCTGGGAAAAGGGAAGAAAATTCTCCAGCATTAAAAGGAAGCCTCTATTATCACTATTATTATTTGTGTACAGCAACATAAGAATTTCTTTCTCTTCTTGAAATTCCCCCACAATATTAAAACGCCATTTGTTGTCCGATTCATATAAACGCTTGAGGCCTTACTGGAAAACCATTACCATTCAATGGCTGGAAAATTGCTCTCCTTCCTTTAAAAAAAAAATGAAAGACAGAAAGAAAAAAGAAGAAAAAGGCTGTCGCAGCAGCAACAGCAGCAGCTACACACAGACAACAAAAACTTTCTCCTGCATAATCCTCCTCACACAATGACAAAGAAATGATATTGACTTACCCAGAAATGGATGATGTGTTTGATAAGGGGGGGGGGGCTTTTTGTGTGTGAAGATTTCTGTCCCGGAGCTATACAGACAGCTGCAATTCATGGGCGATGCTGATTGCTAGAAAGGCTATGGATTGGCATGGGGTCTGCAGCTCACACACCCTGATCAATACCCCTACACTCACACGCCAGATGGTTTGGGGAAGGGCAAAAATAAAATAGTCCAAAACAGCCCACCATTATCCCCCCCCCCCTCCTTTGGTACTGCTCTGATCAACCTAGCTGTAGCACAAATGTGTTTGAGCCTACAGAAAACCTGGGTATATGCTGAGCGTGTGTCTTTCTAGCCCTGTGCCTTCTAGGCTAGACTATGGCTGCTGTTGGTTTCTGTCTGTTTGTTTTGTTTTAAGTTAAAACAAAGCCTTTTGTATCTTATCCAGATTGTATTGATTTAGGGTCTGTTTGTATTTTTTGTGAATAATTTATAGAGTTCCTGTTTTAATTGAGTCTCCCCAGTTTTAATATAGAAAGTACAAATGGAAAACTGATAGCAAATATTTTCAGTGTTCTCATGCCATGTCTAACTGAAGCTTTGAATATTTCCTCTTCCATTGTGCAAAGATCTAGCTGTCGAACATTTTTTTCCATTCTCATTTACATTTCGGATTGTGAAGGATGTGTGACCTGCAGATGTGGATCTCCGAGTCCTGACACAAAGCCTGACACAGGTCCCCAGATTCTAACAGAAACGGCTGCTGGGCAGTACAGTTCCATAGACTATTTGTGAATCAAATGCTGGAGAGGGAGGGAGAGCAGAGCACAAACCCCTGACCTAAAGAACTTGTGAAGCTTTGACCAGAGCATGGGGCTAAACAAGGGATGATTAAAAAGTAGCTCTTCCCTTTTGTTTTATTAAAGACATAATGAGAAAGAAACACCAAAGTGTTTCAAAACATATTTCAAAATCTCATTAGTATTGTTACTGTTCAAATTATCATGATGTGGAAAATAAATAGTTTTTCCTTTTTAAAAAGGATGGAAAAGAAACATCTAAAAGCCAAATCAGTAACAACAAAAAAAATTAGGATGTTGGCTAAGCAAGCATTTTCATTATCCCTTTAATTGGGTCTGAGTTGGAATATAAAACGTCAAAGCTATTAGAAAAACATCGTGGAAAAATCTGCTTTAATTTAACCCAATGAAATTATATACAAAGAAGCCCAATGCAATTTCATCATTTTCCTGAGATCGTCAATATTGATTGAGAGGAGGTGGAGGGGGGAGAGGAATGGAGGGAGAAAGGGAGGAGGGAGGAAGCCAGGCAGTGAGTGAGGAAAAAAAAAATGCAGCTCACCTTTACGTTCTCAGCACAGAAACACAATTCCCAGGAGCAGAGATACCTCGGTGGTCTGGCAAATTAGTTTATCATTTTGAAAAATATTTAAGTGGAAATTCTGTGTGTTTGCTGCATCAGCCTAGGGAGTCACTGGCTACCACTTGAGCCTGAAGCCAGGGCAACAGCAACTTCAGCATGGGGGTCCATCAAAGAGAGCTTTTCCAGCCCTGCCCTTCCCTGTAGTTTGGGGTCCTGTCACTGAGCACTAGGGGACCAAAGCAGGTTGCTGTCTGGAGAACTTTTGTTTTACACGGTGTGTGTTTCAAACATTAGCTGGTTCAAATTCTCATGTGTCCAACCACACAGTGAAGGAGGCAACATGGGAAGAAACCAGAGCAACAGAAAACTGCATTATTTTATGTGACATTAAAGATGTGAGAACTGGGGTGTGCTGCCTTCTTCCCCAAGCTTTGATGTCACCGAGGATGCTATTTGAAAGAAAAATTGGCAACATATTGACCAGAGCTCAATACAGTTGATCTATGAATAACATCACGGGTACATTCATAGGTGGTGGTGGGGTGTGTCTGTAGCTGGAAAAAAGAGGAGACCCACAGAAAAGGTCACGTCGAGAACTGTTTTCTAAATGAATTAAACCATTTCCCTAGTCCCAAGAAGGCACATACAGTATTCTGGGCTGTCCTTGTTTTCTTATCAAGTTTTCTCTAACAGCTGGAAATGGTCGGAGGGGGCTGTCTTAAGAAGACCCCCTGCTCTTCTTTTGACAGCTGATCAAAAGAAAATAGGTCACGCTTCTCAAACTTACGTCCACCCTGTCCTTAATTACTGTCTCTTTAAACAAAGGCAACATCTGCGCAACCTCGAGCTAGCTTGAATCTTCGGAGGCAAACGGAGCGCAACCTGCTTCGGAAGAGACTGTTACTTTTAAGGCTTTCAATGCCCGGTGTTGGCCTCTCTGGCTGTCTTCTACCACCCCACTACCCCCACACAGTTCGCGGAAATGACTACCTCCTCCTCTCTGACCTCCCGACCTGGGTTTGCCCAACAACGGGAATTCTAGAAAGACAAAAGTGTACTTTTTAAAGCTACAGCTTTTCCGAGAGCGTTTTCCCTCGTATTCAACGCCCCAGGCTCGAATCTTTTTAAAGACCAGAGTGGAAAATGCAAATACGAGCGGAGTCTTACCGTTACCTACCCACAGCACTAACCTAGGGTGGACGATCCTCTCTAGAATTTGAGATAATTGAGTGGGTGTGTGTGTGTGTGTGTGTGTGTGTGTGTGTGTGTGTGTGTGCTGATGAGGAAAAATACGCCAGTGCTGTCCCCACTATTTTGTATACCCCTTGCTCCCAGGAGAAGTTTGCGAAGCTGTGAATATCAATAACAATATTCACCCCCAACCCCACTCTCTCCTCCTCCCCTTCCCTGTTCTCTGAAGGAGCAAGCATTTGATCACCTCGAAACCGCAGCTTCTGGAATTTTAGTTTTGTTTTGCAATCTAGTCGGGCCCATCTGAAGCCTCATAACTGGGAGATTTATGGGCTGGCCAAGTAATTAAATGATGTTATTGTGTTAAGTTTGCATGCATTAGGGCTGCTTGCGCCGCCGACAGTGTGAACCTTCCGCCGCGGCCGGCCTGAGCTCTTAGGCAGCCGAGGCGTTCGAGCTGCCGTCCCATCATAGATTATGCACATCCCAGTCTCGGAAATTTACCGTGCATTAGAACACATTAGCGCCTGCATTTTAAAAGCTAGACTGCTAGCTCCCGACGAGGGACTCTCGGGAAGTGGCTAGGTAGGAGACGCGCATTTGTTTTTACCGTACCACGAGCTTACAAGAGTGAAGAAAAGCTTTGAGGTGAGACTAAAGAAACCGAAGCAATCAACCCAAATCGCAGCTGCCCAGAAAGAGGCATCTCTCACATAATCCCCCTTGGTCCCCGCACTCTTGCTTCTTTCTCTCTCCCTAGTACCCCCCTTCTTCTCCTTGACGCTTGGTTCCAGGAGCAGAAAAAAAATGGGGGGCGGGGGGAGCGAACCGAGCTGTCAGCCAAACCTGAAACGCTGGTCCCCGCCCCTTCCACATTCATTGGCAGCTGCTCCGAGAAGGTCTGCCTTCCGAGGTACCTACTACCGCGGATTGGTTTCTCTTGATGCTCATCGAGCACGGTCCCGCCCCGGGCCCGGGAGGATAGGTTGGCTGCTCCCGCAAGCGGCAGAGCCCTTCTGGACAGCTCCCGCTCACCCAAACAGAAGACGTCGGCGCCAGAGTGGGCTCGGACATGGCGAGGCAGCGCGCCCGCACGAGCAGCGGGGCCCGGTGATCCCTCCCTCCTTCCCTACCCCCCTCCCCTCTCCCGCACGCACGCCCTGTCCGCCCCCACCCCACCCCCACCCCGGGCGCGCCCGCCCGCAGCCCGGGGCACACACCCGCACGCACGCCCCAGCACACACTCCCGCACTCCCACGCCCGCCCCCGAGCCCAGTGGCCGAACCACGCCACGCGTGCCTAGCCAGCCCACCGGCAGCCCCCGCCGCTCCCACCGCCCCCGGGCCCCGATGGACTGAATGAAGGCTGCCTACACCGCCTATCGATGCCTCACCAAAGACCTAGAAGGCTGCGCCATGAACCCGGAGCTGACAATGGAAAGTCTGGGCACTTTGCACGGGCCGGTCGGCGGCGGCAGCGGCGGGGGCGGCGGCGGGGGCGGCGGGGGCGGGGGCGGGGGCCCGGGCCATGAACAGGAGCTGCTGGCCAGCCCCAGCCCCCACCACGCGGGCCGCGGCGGTGCTGGCTCGCTGCGTGGCCCGCCGCCGCCGCCAGCCGCGCATCAGGAGCTGGGCACCGCGGCAGCGGCGGCAGCCGCGGCGTCGCGTTCGGCCATGGTCACCAGTATGGCCTCGATCCTGGACGGCAGCGACTACCGGCCTGAGCTTTCCATCCCGCTGCACCACGCTATGAGCATGTCCTGCGACTCGTCCCCGCCAGGCATGGGCATGAGCAACACCTACACTACGCTGACTCCGCTCCAGCCGCTGCCACCCATCTCCACGGTGTCAGACAAGTTCCACCACCCGCACCCTCACCACCACCCTCACCACCACCATCACCACCACCATCACCATCAGCGTCTGTCGGGCAACGTCAGTGGCAGCTTCACCCTCATGCGCGACGAGCGGGCGGCGCTGGCCTCGGTGGGCCACCTCTACGGGCCCTACGGCAAGGAGCTGCCCACCATGGGGTCGCCACTGTCGCCGCTGCCCAGCGCGCTGCCCCCAGCTCTGCACAGCGCCCCGCAGCCGCCACCGCCTCCTCCGCCGCCGCTCGCAGCTTACGGGGCTCCGGGCCACCTGGCCGGGGACAAACTACTACCACCCACCGCCTTCGAGCCACACGCCGCGTTGCTGGGACGCGCGGAGGACGCGCTGGCCCGAGGGCTTCCTGGAGGCGGCGGCGGCGCGGGAGGCGGCGGGGCGGCTGGCGGGGCGGCCGCGGGTTTGCTGGCTCCGCTGGGCGGGCTGGCCGCGGCTGGGGCTCACGGGCCTCACTCAGGTGGTGGTGGCCCCGGAGGGGGCGGTGGCGCCGGCGGAGGCGGCAGCGGCCCGGGAGCCGGCGCCGCAGCCGAAGAGATCAACACCAAAGAGGTGGCCCAGCGTATCACCGCCGAGCTGAAGCGCTACAGCATCCCACAGGCTATCTTCGCACAGAGGGTTCTATGCCGGTCTCAGGGGACTCTCTCCGACCTGCTCCGGAATCCCAAACCCTGGAGTAAACTCAAATCTGGCAGGGAGACCTTCCGCAGGATGTGGAAGTGGCTGCAGGAGCCCGAGTTCCAGCGCATGTCTGCCTTACGCCTGGCAGGTAAGCTCAAAGGCATCGGTAGCCAGGCTGCTGGGGGAAACTGTACGTGCTCCAGGGGCTGGTCTGTGCGTGAGCTCTGGTCTTTAGCTGTTCTCCCTTCTCTCCTATATACTTCCCCCTTTCTTCTCTTTCTTTTTCTTCCATTTTCACTTTCTCTTCTCCCCTTGTTTCTCTTCTCCCTTTTTTCTTCTCTTGCTTTCTCACTCATTGCCTCCGAGTTTGCATTGCCCCCTCCCTTTCATTTGTCCTCTTATCAGTGTGCCAACCTTTCCCCTCCTACAGTGGGAGGCGGGATCGGGTCTCTTAGCGTCCTCTAGAAGCCCTGTTTTGTGGACTCAATGCAAATCAAGATTGCCCTTAGCCCAAACCGGTGTACTTGAACTTTCTTAGGACAACACTCTTCTGTTTTCCAGGGTGCCTAGTCTCCTTATGTAGATGCTTTTGACTGTTAGGGAGTTTTGTTCCTTAGAAAAGGAAAAGAGTTCTTCACTCCCCTCCTACCCACCAAAGCAGGCAAACTTCTTTGGCCATTGGCAGGAGGTACACCCTTGCGGCTCCGGGAACTAACGGCCAGAACCTCTCTGAGGCTTTGGTGTTAGCCCAAGGACTTTATGACCCACTAAAAGAGCGGAGTCTGTCTGGCTCCGGTGTCACTGACTGTAGAAAAGAGGGTTCAAAGACGAAGGTTGGCGCGGCCGCATTCATCGCTTTAGGAAGAAGCACCAGAGTAAAGAGCTCCCTGCTTCATTCGCCTGCAGCCCTTGCTGGGCTACAAGCTAGGGTTTGCTGAGGTTTGACAGTACTCCAAGAGAGATTAAGCTCTCGGATAGAGGTGCCGAGAAATTAAGAAGCGAGTTAGTTAAGGTTTCCTGGCCGCAGCAGGCTGTAAGCTCCGCCTTTGCATTAAGCGGGCGCTGATTGTGCGCCTAGCGGCGGCGTGGCAGGGAGAGCGAGCAGCCGCGGCAGGGGACCGGTCAACGCGCGGGTTACATTGTTCTGGAGCGGGCACGGCTCTCTGTGCCTCCTCTAGCGGCCGAGAGGCGAGGTACAGCCCTCTATTGTTCTAGGAACACTGAAACCTCCGCTGTGGGCGGTGGGTGCAAGAGCAAAAGACGCAGCCTGGGCTGCGGAGGCTGACTCAGTTGCGGAGCTTTAGTGCACGCAGACCCCTTTCCGAGAGTGCCACCACCGTACTACCCCCAGGCCTGAACCGCAGACGGGCTAGGTGTCCAGACCTCCCACTGGTGAGGACATACAATACCCAGCTGCAAGCCTGACTGGGACCTCTCCGGAAAGACCTGGCGCTCTAGAACAATTAGTGTTCGTCTTAATTTGCGTAAAATCTCTATTGAGACTCGCGTGGTTCTGAATCGGGCGCTCACTGCTCACTAGCGCTCTCAATCTGTTAGCTCAGTTGTCCTCTCCGGTCCCCAGGACTTTCTTCCACCACCGAGCCGGGCTTGTCCGGTGCATAGCAGGACTAGGTCACTGCTCCGGAGGAGGAGGCGTTTCCGCCTTCAGCCCCCGCCTTTGGCCACTGCTGGATTTTGTTCACTGTTCAGTAACCTCCCCCTGCTAATCTAAAAGGGTAAAGAAAAAAAAAAAGCAAACAGAGAAACAAACAAACAAAAAGATTTGTTCCAGAGAACTTCATTCAAAATCAGTGGGCTTCGGCACTTTTGGAGTTCACAGTCGTCTTTATCTTTTTTTTTTTTTTTCCTCCCTTGGTTTATTCTTTATCCTCTCCTACATTTTCTTTGGATTTGCTCCTGGCCCCTAGCAAAGATAAAGCTGGAGGCCTGGCGACAGCTCCCAGTGTAGTAAACGCTTTTGTTTTAGACTCCCCTCTCTCCAATACAGCAGGAGCTCCAGCCTCGGCTGGCTTCCAGCGCTTGGGGGCTAGAAGGAACTTGGCAGCTGCTCTTTGGGGTACAGTAAAAGGCTGGAAGACAGCTGTTGTACTCTGGCCCATCTCGGAGCGCTGCCGCCCCCTCACGCCGGTCGGGCAAAGGACAAGGCTGTTGGAAAACGCTAGGTTCTGCCTGTGTACGTCTTGAAAGTTAAGCCTCGCCTTGCTATGAGTTTTTAGGATAGCGCGTGAGAAAGAGTGTGGTACCTGGGTCTCTCAGCCCGACTCCTGCAGAGTTGCCTGGTGGTACCTGAAGGCAAGCTTTCCAGACCGCAGAGAGATTCTCGGCGGGGACGCCTAAGGGAGAAGTGCACTGAGGACCCGGCTTTGCTCAAACATTTAAATGTGAGTCTGTTTTATTACCCTAGGTGAAAAGGGACAAGAGCCTTCTCCTTTTTATCTCGCCGTTTTATCAGCAACTACAAGTGTGTGGAGTGGTTATTATTACATAGGAGGCTTTTCAGTACGGGGTCAGTAGATCAGTCTCTTCAGACACTGCGGCAAAAGCCAGGACAAGTAAATAGGTATTATGTGCTCAGGAGAGTAGGGAACAGAAGCACAGAGAGGAGAAAAGGGAGGCCTTTTGATTGTTATTGATCGATGGGAAACCCCGCTGGGAAGCAGCCCGGACCTAGGCCTTTGGGACCCAGGGTTAAGCAAGCCAGCGACTCCCCGGGATGGCCAACCCAGTCCAGAACCTACAGGACCTGGAGCCTGCCCATTCATATTCTCTCTCTCTCTCTCTCTCTCTCTCTCTCTCTCTCTCTCTCTCTCTCTTCCCCCCTCCCTCTCTCCTTTTATCATTTTGAGACCCATCTGGACAGGAGTCTGAGGGTCTCTGAGTTTAAAACCTTTGGTTTGCCCACCATCTTCAAACTCTAGGTCAAGTATATCCAGTCACCCGGAAGATTGGGTCCTTCCACCAATCTGCCCGGTCTCTCTGCTACCTGCACAGCCAAACCCAGGTTGCTCTAGAGAGGATGCGGGAGGGTGCTCGGAGGGAAGCTTGGAGTGTCGGAGTGTCAGAGTGTCCCAATTTAGTAGTCTGAGAAAGGAACTCTGTGCGCCCTGGGTGGTGAGAATAGCAAGTGGTTGCCACTGGCCGAATAGGCTGGGAGTGGCCCAAGACAGGATCCCGCAGGGCGGTTTTTTTAAGTCCTGGCCTGAGGACAAACTCACGCAGTTTTGAGCACACTTCCTAGGGCTTTGATCCTCAAGGGCCTCGGCACGGCACACAAAAGCAAGCTAAGAAGGACCTCGAGGGTTCAGGGAAGAACCTGAGTCCATCGCCAGGTGGAGGAAAACCGAGATTTTAAAGATGAGGGGTTTGGGGTTTTTGTTTTTGTTTTTTCTTCCAACGCAGGAAAACAATAGCATAGCTGCTGTTACTTTCATAACTCGGGTTTCTGCCTCCTGGGAGGTAACCTCCGAGGTTGGCCCTCCCGGAGTCCGACTCTAGTGCCAACTGCGGGAAGACAGAGTGGCCTTCTCCAGGACACAGTCCCCAGACAGTCAGGATGGAGCCCACTCAGTTCAGGCGGTCTAAGGCCCTTAACCAGCCCGATGTCGTCGGACACACTTGATGCCCGCCTTAGGGTTTGGACGGGAGCTTTGGTTGCTCCTGCCCAGACACACATACCTGCGCATCTCCAGTCGCGCGGTGCGAGTGTATAGATGACGCGGGAGAGCGTTTTTTGCTAAATTGAAGGGCTGGAAGAAGGCCTGCACCTTAGAGTTCCTTCTGTCCTCCACTCAGACTTCCCCACCATCTTGTTTCTCCAACCGGGGGACCAGCCCGCCACTCCCGAGGACTTAGTTCCATGACCCGAGCCGGGAGGCCAAATCCTACACACGTGCAGAACAGACTGATCTGTTAGCCTGCTAGCTGATCGGATTAATAACTGCAAAGCTCACTACTGGTGTCAGTGCTTCAAGTCCCTAGTCCCCAAAGAATGCCTTCCTAACTCAGACTGAGGTCGCCTGGAGCTTGCGAAGGAGGCGGGACACGAGGGAGCAGAGTGATTCCGAGTTTGAGACGTATTTCACGCCACCGGGAGCGGTGGATTAGAGGGGCCGCGCACTTCTTTTTATTCCAGGCTTTCCACCGTGTGGTTATGTCACTTTCTCAAACAAATGTGTATATGGAGGGAGATCGATGCTGATAATGTTTAGAAGATTAAAAGAGCATTAATGCTGGCAACAATAACGTAAACGTGTGGACCCAGATTTCATTGATCTGGAACCTGATCCGGCGCGTTTCCAGTAAGTCCGACTTCGGCGTGCTCTTCCCAGAAGAGCGCTCGCCAGTGCCCAGGATCCCTGGCGCTCCGGCCATGGCCACTTCACCAGCTGGGGCCCAGTTCTCAGGTCTGACCGCAACTCCTCCCATGAGCAGTCGCCGGAGCCAGCTCCATTCTCGCTAGGGTTTTCTTAGCCTTGCGCGGGACTGCTGGACCCCCTTCCCCACCCCTGTGAGCGTCTTGTACACTCTCTGCACTCCTGGGTTCTCCCTGTCCTTCTGGCTGGTTCGTGTTCTCTCTCTCTCTCTCTCTCTCTCTCTCTCTCTCTCTCTCTTTCTCTCTTTCATCAAAACTGTTCGGGAAAGCCCCCCTTAATTTTGAAATTCGTTCTCGATTAAGTTTAGAAGGACTGTGTCTAAAGCTGCCTGGAATGTCGTGTCTCGGTTTCATTCCTCAAAATGGCCCGCTCTGCGGTGAACCAACTGGGTCAACCAGGGGAAGGAGCTTGTCTTCTGTCTTGACTCTTGACTGTGGCCGGGATCTTAGGGCAAGGCTACTAGGAGAACACCCACCCCGCACTTTCCCACCTGACTTTGAGGTCACAGGCCTATCCGGGATGTGTGGGGGGGGGAGAGGGGGCTTGGGAGGAGAGGGGCTTGCTCTGAGACACACGTCCAATCCGCCAGATAAGAAAACTCTAGAACTTTTTCTTTCCCTCTACGGGGGAGAGGAAAGAGCTAAGTTCTTAACCCCTTTCCTTGCTAAATGGTGGCTTGCTCTTTGAGAAGCATTGGGGTGGGTTTTCTAGGAGAGGGCAAGAGCTGTTTTAGTATATATATATATATATATATATATATATATATATTAGTTCTGTATATAGAGAGAACTAATTTTTTTTCAAAGAGGTGTTTTCCTACTCTCTCCCAAAAGGGGGGAGGGGGAGGAGGGGGAGAAGAGAGATAGAAATATTGTGTTCTGCTTTGAAATGTGGGGAAAAGCAAGTGGTCATTTATCTTCCCACCAGTGACTTCTCTTAAAGCAATGGAGCCCCCGCAGAGCACCCTAGTTTTGAAGATCACAAAGTACCCTATAGACTCCCTAAAAGCCATGTGGTCACCAGATTCCCCCAAAAGCATCGATGGTTTCCTTTTGGACTGGAAGGCAACTGGCCCACTGTCCTCCAGGAGAGCTGATGTGAGCCTTTGTTAAGTCAGAGTCTTGCCTTATACCCCCCCCCACACACACCCCATTTAGAATCTAAACAGCGGGATTCCGGATGAGAGGTGTAGGGTGAGGATTAAATTGATCGGTCCACATTCTCTTTGTCCCCATAATGTCTTATCAATCCCTCTATTCTTAAGTCAGGACCGGCCAGAGAGCCCAGAACCCAAGACTTACTTTCCAGGAATTTCTTTTATGACCACCTCTCTCTGGCTTTTCTCTCTTTAAAAAGCCCACTTGCACAGGAGACCAGAGTGACTTGGGAAGCTCTTGGGAAGGAAGCACTGCTTCTGTCATGGCTAATGGTGAGGGCTGTCAGAAAATATCTTTGCAAAAGGCGCTATCATTCTGGGGAATCCCTAGAGAAATGAAAACCTCATAGAAAAAGCAGAGAGATTTAGTTTCTGGATTCTTACCAAAGGAAGAGAAACAAAGAGGGCATAAATAGAAATAATTATCTGGACAAATGGCCCTGGGGAAGAGGCCACGATTGGAGTGCCTTGGAGTTCATACTTCATCTGCACACTCTCTGGGTGTGCACCCTTTTTGGGACACTTTTCTCCCCCACCAAACTGAGGAATGCCATTTCCTGCAGAGGAGTAACTCCTCTTCCTGGACTGAGTGCATCAAGAGAAGTCCTGGGCTGTCCTTTAGTCTGCCTGGGGCAGAGGAGCCAGGGCAGCTTCCTCCTGGCGAGAGACAAGACCAGGGTTCTTCAGTCCAACCTTCCCTTCAACTACCCTCAGTGCCTTTGAGGGAGATATTTCTCAAGTATCGGCAAAATAGAGACTGTAAAGATCACACAGGGTGTGTTGGAGTAGGGAAGAAGGGGGCAGGGAAGTTGGCTTAGATATCCCAGACTTGTGTGACTTCTGGTGGACAAGGTACAGAGGCAGAGATTGTCTCACTCAGAAAGCAGGATTCCTAGAAGCTGTGGGTGCTTGTTATGAATAAAAATCCCACACAGATTGTTCCAGAGGGCTGGCCAGGAGGCTCGGCATTCCTCCTTGGTGCCTCTGTCACCACGTGGGGATCCATTACTCTTTCTGTAAAAAGCAGACTGTGTTTGGGTTGGAAGCACACCTCCAATGTAATTTAATCAGCATTGGACTTTGGCTCCTGTAATCAAATATACATATACTTTCTCCTGTAGGAAGAAAAATAATTTCTCAGTAACCGGTATTGACTTGAAATCATGTAATTTCTGGAAGGCGCCACATTTTTCAAGGGAAAGGTAAAAATTAACGGAGAAAGAACCCGCAATTTTTGTGGTTTGCCTGGCCATTACTGAGAAGACCCAGCTACCACCTAAGAAAGGGCAAAATGAGCGCTCACGGAGCTCAGATGTTTACCTCTCCATCTGCAGATATGTTCAGTACAGCTCCTGTGCAGTTGGCCTCTTAGATCTGTATTGCTAGGAAGCTAGATCACTGGCTCACCAGATCCCAGAACGTGGCTTTATATTGCCTGGGCATTCTTAAAGGAACCTGCCTGTCTTGCATCTTTCTTGCTCCCCTCTTTGGGGAGGTCACAGGCAGTGGGGTCTGAATGTGCAGTACACCAGTTGTTGCTTGGTGGCTATAACCAGCATATTCCCCATCCTTCCCTACAGCATCTCCCTGGGGCAGCTTGGTCTCCTCACCTCTAGGGTGAGGCCTTGGGCTTTGCCCAAGCTGAGTCTGTTAGGGAATCTGTTGTAAACACAGATCCATTGATTTGCATTTGTCAGAGAGTAAAGTTAAACCAGTGAAAAGAGAAGCCCTTACCCTTTTATGCAGGGCCAGGGAAACCTTTCATATTGATCCTATTGATCCAGCCTTTCCCTTTAAGGAAACCACATAGTTAAAGACCCTCGTTCAATAGATTTACCCTTCGTGCTTATGATATTCCTCTAAGTGTTCTCATCTAGGATAGCTGGGCATTAAGCCCACATTCCAAGCCAAACCAAAAAAAAAAAAAATGAAAAGGGAGGGGGTCGGGAGGAGAATCGTGGGAAGTGAAATTAAATCAGACTGAAATATATAGTGTGACACAGCTGGGGATGTTTTGATCATTCCGAGATGACATGCAGAGATAAAGATAAATTAGATGTATTTAGCATCTTTCTCCCCCCAGCCCACTTTTCCCACAAATGGAAATCAGTTTCTACGCATAAACTAGCAATATCATTTCCTAATCTAGGGTGATCTCAACCAAACCACTAACTTGGCTCGTGTAAACTGGCTCATGTAAAAGCACCCTTGGTGCCACAATAATTATTTTGGTGTGTTTGTAGCTAATCAAGAATAGAGTTGTCCTTCCAAGTGCTATATCTTGAACTCCATATATGATCATGGATACCGAAACCACTTAAGAAGTGGGGGTTTAGAGCCATGTGCTCTGAGGGAAACAGTAGAAGCCAGTTTAAGAATAAAGTACAGGGTTTTGTGGAGAGCACTATAGACGAACTGGACGTTGCTGCATAAGGCTAGTGCTCTTCTTGCTTGCAGATATGAAAATGAAAGTCCCTTCGTCCCTTGAACTATTGGCACAATCCCATCCTTTCTTTCCTGGC
Source organism: Alexandromys fortis (assembly GCF_014885135.2). NCBI lineage: Eukaryota > Metazoa > Chordata > Mammalia > Rodentia > Cricetidae > Alexandromys > Alexandromys fortis. The sequence continues at coordinate 3,617,671 of NW_026067979.1, read as the reverse complement.
CCCTTTGTGTTCTGTAAGTAACTCCACTCGCGATATTTTTTTTTTAACATGGCACATGGATTATTCTCAACGGGCCACCTCTTGGGTTGTTTTGGGACATTTCTGTTTGTTTTATATGATTGAAAAATATTAATGATTCCGTAGGTGAGCTAATGTATTTATCTGCCGAGTGAGTTCAAAGGGCAGAGTTCAGCTATGGTTCAGACTAATTGAACAGGAAGCAGTGGGCTCGCTAGGCTGTGCTGAACAAGGGACTAGCCCCTTAAATAGCAGTCTTAAAAAACACACAGTTTCACTGTCCTTATCCTGGAGCCTGACATAAGAGGCTGGGGGGGGGGGTGACTTGCATTGCCTGTTTAAAAACCTAAAGCAAAGTGCAGCAACTGCAGCAAACCCTAAGTCCCCCTCCAGGAAGAAGAGTTTTCTCATTGGCTAATTGCTTTATTGGTTGCCTGACCTGCAGAGCAGCTGCAGGGGCCTGGATGGAGGCTTAGGCCTTGGAATAATGTGATCCATTAGAACAGGGCAAGGCATTTTTTTGTTTACTCAATTGGAGCTCCCTGGAAGGTGTCATTAACCCCATCCCAAATGTGTGTGCACTGCAAAAGCCAGAGGTCACCCTGGTCATCTACTGGTGGAGCCAGCCTCTGCCTCCAGTCCAAGGGAGAGGGCCGGCATCTTGCTGGCACTGCCTGCCTTGGAGTTTGCTGTCATCTTTTGGGTCCTTCTAGGGTTTGACCAAAGCTAGCAGATTCACCACTTGTTTACATTTCTCAACTGCTGAATCATGTTCTTGCTGATTAAACAGTTTTGATCTGCTCCCCAGCGTGCCTGCGCATGCGTGAGCGAGCAAGCACACACACACACACACACACACACACACACACACACACACACACCCTCCTCCCCTGACTAACCCTCTCTGTTCTATTTATGTTTCCTCCATTACTGTGCCTTACAGTAAATAGAATTGTGCACACGATGCTTTTAGCAGAAACATAGTATGGATATGTTACTCGGATCCAGCGGAGGACGGTACAGACTGGAGCAGGCGCAGAGTTAAGACTTGCCACACAGACAGTAGTAACTACAGCTTCCTCTGCCAGAAGTCTCTTATCAGCAGTGTGCTTCACCACACCTCCCCCAAGGTCATTCCTCACCTTCCACTGCCTGTTGCAAACACTGTTTTTCTAGATATATCATAAGGGCATCCATTTGAGCATCCATTCTCTTCTTCTAATTCATTGCCAAGGCAAAGCCAATGAACAGTTCTGCCTGGAGTGAGGTCTTGGCCCACGGAGCTGTTGAGGTAACACTATCCTGCTAAGTCGGGTGGTGTTTGGGGTGGAGTGGGCAGAGAAAACAAGAAACGTGTGTGGGACCAAAGAGAAGTGATTACCTGTGGAAGGAGAATGACACCCTTGATGGCACCAGGGAAGGCCATGCCTAATGTGCAAAGGTAAATAAAGTGCTGTAAAAGAGAGAAGGGGGTGTGGAGAGAGCCAGGAAAAGTACAGACCTGAGCTAGTGAGGTAGACTTGAGGCCTAATGGTGGAGCTGGCCGTAGCTCTATGGGATGTGACTGTTTCCAAAGTCTCCTCAAGTCCACCCCAGCCAGGAGCCTCACCCCACTCGACCCAGTGCCTCTGGGTGGGTTGCAGACTCACGCCTAAAGAGTTTCAGCACCACAAACAGCGCCAGGTATCGGCCCTCCAGAGGCTGTGCCTGGCGGCCAGACCCCCAGCCTAGAGCACAGAGTGTTCTGGCATGAAGTTTGAGCAGAAATGTAGCTCCAGCCCTGGATATTTTCGTGCCCAGAGCAAAAAACTAGGGCCTCAGGTTTTCCCCATGCTGGACGATTTTTGGGTGAGAAGATGCTTGAAAAAAAAAAAAACAAACAAGAAAAGCTCACCTAAGGGGAAGAGCAGGGCCTCTGTGCAAGGTGACAGGGCAGAGGTTGTCAGGATGTAGCTTTTTCTCTCTCCTTGTGATTTTCAAAGTCACCGATTGACACTCTCAACATGGTTTTTAAGATGTAGGGTCCCTTTTAAACTCTACTGTCTAGTTGCCCTTTCCCCCAGGATGGTGTGGCTCTCCACCTGCGAGCTTCTGGTTTTTGAAAACACAAGTCTCATCATAATTAGCAACATTCTTACAGAAAAATCAACAGTGACGTTTCAGAGAGACCCAATTACGAGACACTAACTCATATAAACCTAGGGTCCAAGCTTAGCTGCTCAAATGTCACTGGTGACTCAAATGTCATTGGTTATGGGGCTGTTTAAGAAGATATTTACGACCAGGTCCTCCCTCACATAGAGGCCTGCTACCCAGCGGGTGAGTTCCATTGGTCACATAATTTGCATCTCATTGGGTTTTAGGAAAATATCCCTTGACTTCCCCAAACTAATTAATATGCAAAGCCTGCTTTTGCTTGATTTCAAGGGACTGCAGCTTTGGCCTAATCTATTACTAAGTGACTGTTGGGGAGGCAGAGCCTAGGGACAGAGGAGTGACTCCTTAACAAGAAGGCCAAGGGCAAAATGCACGAGGCTCTTTTCTACTAGCAATCCATTTTGAAATTTAGGCGGCTCTTTATGAAGATAACTGATGATCATGTCTAAAATCCAGTTCTGAGTGCATTCAGATAGCTCTGATGAAGGTAGTTTCTTCAATTCGTAATTGGGTCTCTCAATTTTCAGACATCTGTTTCTAAGCAGCTGTTGGGTTATGCTTTTAAAATCTTTTCTAGTAAACACCAACAGTGTTCATGGCCCCTTTAAAATCTCTGTCTCTCTGTCTGTCTTTGTCTCTCTCTCTGTCTCTCTCTCTCTCTGTCTCTCGTATTAACACTGCAACATGAGGTACTGAATTCACTGTCTTTGTGGTGAACTCAGTATGGCTTTTAAAAATAATTTGACAAGGGGCTGGAGAGATGGCTCAGTGGTTAAGAGCATTGCCTGCTCTTCCAAAGGTCCTGAGTTCAATTCCCGGCAACCACATGGTGGCTCACAACCATCTGTAATGAGGTCTGGTGCCCTCTTCTGGCCTGCACGCATACACACAGACAGAATATTGTATACATAATAAGTAAATTAATTAATTAAAAAATACTTTGACAAGAAGCATGTAGTAGGGCCTTTTCTGTAGTCTCTGGCTCTAAACATTAAAAGACACATGGAATTAAATAGCTTCATATTCTTTCCAAATCAATGGCAGAGAGCCCTAACTCTAAAATATACAGGAATTTTTTTTTCATGGATCCACTTGCCTCCTACTGTGTACCAATGTTCACCTCAAGTCACATTCAAGGTGCAAGAGCAGTTTGTTATTATTTCTCCTCAGTGTCGTACCCCTGGTCCTTTCCCCATCTTGCTGGAGGGAGAAGTGGTCTGGTATGGAAGGCTCAATCCACTGACTTGTTCTCGGCTTCTGGCTCTCCTCTCCTCAGGACCCCGTCCTTCCTTTACCTCTCTCTCTTTCAATTGGCTTCATTACGTCAGCGTTTTCCGGCCCCCTCACTTCTGCCTACTTTTTAAAATGTGCTCCACCCGTCCCACCTTCATCTTTTTCCTCCATTTCTGTAAAGAGGTATTGTAGCTCTATGTGTCTCTTGCCTCCGTGGTTGGCCTGAGCGCTAGGCAGTCTGGTCCCAGCGACTCCTAAATCCCAAACCTGCTCCTGCTTATCCCACCACTGTCTTTGTATCTAAGTTCACATCTCAGTTTTATATATATTTTATATATATATATTTAAAACATACATATATATGTGTGTGTTATATACATTAAATATCTTATTATTATTATTATTATTACCTGGTCTCTGCAGTTGAAACTGTTGGCCACCCTCACCCCCACACTTTTTCCCCACTGATTTCTAACACGTTATTCTCCCTCTGTTTTCCTCCCTCTTCCCCCTTTCTCCTACTTTATCTGGGTACACCTCCCCAGCCTCTTCTCTAGCCTCCCTTGAGTGTGGTGCTTTTCCCTAAGCTGTTTGATTTTTTTTTCATTTATCATGCTCAAAATTGGGGATCTTTCTTTTTAATATTTTCATTTGAATTTTATCTTAAAGAATACAAAATAATGAGTTTCATTTATGATTTTTGTAAATGCATGCCATTACATTTTGTTCTTATTCCTCTCCTCACTGTAGTCCCTTTCTCCCTCCCTGGCTCTCACAGGCTCTCTTCCTTCCTCCCAAACAGCCCCTTTCCCATGAGGTATGAAAAGCTGGGATTGGGTGGTCTGGGCTCTCAGGTGGAGAAACCACAGCAGCCCGGAAGCTCAGAGTGTTTATTACATAGAATTGAACACAAAGGCAGGGTTGTTACACAGCTGAACGTGGAGGTGGGGTTTATAGTATACAGGTGGATCAAGGAGACAGGTTTAGCTAATCTCAGTACGAGCAGTCTCTACATAGAACAGTCTTTGGGCTGTAAATATCCAGGAGAAAGCTATGGTGGACATTTTCTGCACACACTATCCACATCCACACATGGACTTCCTACAGTCCTATGTTCAGTGTTTGGGGGGAAACTCCACAGTAATTTCTGCACGGTCTTGACCATTTGTGCTTCCATCAGCTGTAAGGGTTCCTGGTCCCCTGTTGCCTCTCTGATGTTTGCCACCATGGTGTTTCCTTCATGAGAGCCATTCTGGGGTGAAATGGAACCACAATACAGTTTTAATTTGTATTTCCCTGATGGCTAAGGATATTGAACACTTTTCAAATATTAATTGGCCATTTGTGTATCTTCACCCTGGAAGATCTTATCGATGTGGTCAACATCTCCCTATACTGAGGACCTCGGGACTCTCTCCAACTCTGATATCTCTCCCTTCCTCTCAAGCTCCAGGAACCTGTTTCCATCTGTGTCAGGACATCTTTGCCTAAATGGCCTCAAGCACAATTTATCTTAGAGTAAACCCATTTACTTATCCATCAGCATTACTCAACGGTCACCACATTGGAGACTTTTTGTTCAATCTTTGAATAACGATACCAAGTGTATAAGCTTTTAATTCAGAAGTCAGAATGTCAACACAGGTGGTTTTTTCTTTTCTTTTTTTTTTTAAAAAGATTTATTTATTTATTAAGCAGACAATGTACTGCTGGCAAGGAAGGCACCAGGTCTCATTACAGATGGTTGTGAGCCACCATGTGGTTGCTGGGAATTGAAAGCAGGACCTCAGGAATCTGGAAAAGCAGCCAGTGCTCTTACCCTCTGAGCCATCTCTCCAGCCCCCGTTTTTTTTTTTTTTTTTTTTTTCATTTTCTTCTTTTCCCATCAGTCAGTCATAAATTAGCCATGTGGGTTACAACATTTAAATATGCATGTCTGTTGCTCACTTCTGATAATGGCCCGATATTCATCAGTAACCTGACTAGTTTATCACCAGTGTTACCCTCTGTCATCCATGTTCCAGGACTAAATTAGAGTGATTTTTCTGGAATCTAAATCTGACCCCATCATTATCAGTCTTCATAGCGTGAAACATGTTCCAGGTCCCTGAGTGGAACACACTGTCCCTGTGTATTCTGACCTATTTGTGTATGTGTTCTGACCTGTGTGTTCTGACCTGTGTGTTCTAACCTGTGTGTCCTGACCTGTGTGTTCTGACCTGTGTGTTCTGACCTGTGTGTTCTGACCTGTGTGTTCTGACCTGTGTGTTCTGACCTGTGTGTCTTGACCTGTGTGTTCTGACCTGCCATCAGCTTCTCCCACATCCCCATACACTCACTGTGGGTTAGACACAAACTTCCCTTCCTGGAGCTCCTCAAATATCAGACCAATATTTTGGCCCAGAGTTTTCGCTCTTTACTCAACCAATTGAGGTCTTGGCTCTAAGGAAATTTCCTTGGTCTCCTGAACTGGGATATCTGTGAGATGCTCTTCCTGGTGCATCTAGAACACAGAAAAGGGCACCTGTTCACTTGACGATGTGACTCTATTTGATTAAGTTCAAGAGAACAGAGATTAGCTACAACATCCACTAGGTCAGTAAGTATTTGTGAATAAATTTAGAAATACTTTATAGAATACTACTTCTGCCCATCATAGATTCCCTTCCCAAGTTATTACGCAATATTCTAGGAAAAACGTAACCAGAATTGTCCCGTCATTTAGAAGTATTGAGTAGTTCTCATTCTCAAGTTCTTATCAATACCTTTTCCCTCCAAAGCTCACATACTAATTTGAGGGTTTATTTTAAAGGGGGTCGTAGCGTGGAGTCTTAGTCGGGCTTCAGATTGGAACAGTGAGACAAGGAGAATACAGTGACAGGCACTCCAAAGGGAGCCGGCTTTCCCATGCCTCGCTCCCTCAGGTAGCCAGCGCCAGGCAGACAGCTCTGCTTCCTTTCCCGTGTTGTCCTGTTTATCATGCCCACGTGTTTGTGTATCTGCTTCCCCGGAATGCATCACCCCTTCTTCATCCTCCCTTGCCTCCTCCACTCACCCTAATGAAATCATTCCAGCTGAGTTGACCTCTTCTTTCCCCTCGAGTCCCTGAACGTCTGGATACAGTCATCTGCCCCAGACTGCACAATATAACTTCTTGGCTGATCTGACAATTCTCTTTAGCTATTTTCTCCCCGTGGCTCCCCTCTCTGTGGCTTTAGGGAGAAGGCTATATCCTTGTTACCCGTGGTTGCTGTCTGTGGTCATACCCACAGGAGGCAATGTTTCAAGAATCACTCTGGACTATAAAATCTATCCCCTGCAGTCATCCTGAGAGTAGGCTGTATACGTTTGCATATGTCTACCGTTGTTTGTTTTCTTTTTTGTCACTGGGTATTGAACCCATGGCCTTATGCATGCTAGGCAAGCACTCTACAACTGAGCTCTGGTTCCAACCCTTTCCTCTTCCTAGCAGCTCTTTGAAAATGCGTCTTCTTTTCTAGAAGCGGCAAGGTCTCAGATAGACACGCCTGCTTACATAATTAAAAGTAGGTGTCAGCGTTATCCCACGGTCTGATGAGGATAAAACAGTGCTTGCAGTGGCTTGGTTACTACCAAAGAGTGGTCTGCCTCAATACCAACCGGAAATGCAATGCCGCACACCTTAGAGCAGCAGGGCCAGCAGCCTGCTTAGCAAATCAGAGAGACTAATTTGTAAAACATTTTAATTACTGGTAACCTAAATTTATATTTAAATGATTGTAACTTGATATACTGCAAATTCTTAGACGGTTGTTGTTGCCTTAGTTTGCTGAAAACAGCAAAGCCCAGAGGTCACAATTTTCTATTTATAAACTTAATCTCGTTTTTATTTTTATTATGTATTGACAAGCAAATACATAAATAAGGCCACAGGATAGCTTTGGAACTCAGCAGTTCAACATTTCTAGGATGCATGTAGTTTTGCCGGCACAGTGCTGGGCCAGATAATTAGGATTGGGAGAAAATTAACCATATATACATACATGGTTAAATATTGGAGACAGTATCTGGCCTGGAAGTCACAGAGACCTGCCTGCCTCTGCTTCCCAAATGCTGGTGTGAAAGGCATGAGCCACCATGTCCAGCAGCTTCCCTGTCTGCTATCCCTGAATTTTAAAGATTTAAGTGCATATACTGTATTTACAATATCTATATGTTGTAGGGTAGGATTTCCTCTTCGCTTTAGTAAGAAATAGTGAAACCATTTATTTGCCATATCATCTTGTGTGGACGCAACACATTGTACTGCGATGCTTTCCCTTTTGAGTTGTGCTCCGACAGCTCTGCATTGTAAGCATAAGAGACTACAGAGAGCAAGAGCAGAGCTGAAAGAATTACCGAAATTCAGACTTTTTAAGGCCGTTGGGTGTCGTTTCGTTTTTCCAGACAGGGTTTCTTTGTGCAGCCCTGACAGCCCTGGAACTCACTCTACATAGGCTCACCTCGAACTCAAAGATCTGCCCACCTCTGCCTACAGAGCGCCTTGTCTTATTTTTTTATTCTTGACATCGGATGCATCACTGTGCTGCCTGATAGTTAGGTGTGTAAGGTTAAGAGGCTGTCACTTGGGTGGCTGGCACAGCCAAGTCAAACTCCCTTTAATCATGAGGCTGAGAGATGACAGGCTTGAGCAGAAAAGGAGGCAGCTCTGAGGCCACCGTGAAGGGCCTTAGACTCCCATCTGCAGGTGTGTCAATGGTCTCCTCTTTGGTTGGGCACCAGGGTCAGTATACATAGCATCATATCCTTCCTTTATTCTCTTGCCTCAGCCTTTTTTCTGCCAAAGAGCTGGAAGGACTAGGAGGAGCTGGCATTGCTGGCTGGGCTCACCACCCCTTCTCAGGAAGTTCTCCATCAAAAGCCTCAGAGTGAGGTTTCCAGAGGTAGATTCTGGAAAGCCCCTTAAAAGTCATCATGGGAAGTGGTAGGTAGGTACGTTGGAGGATGAAGGAAGGCAAATCCTCATTACAGATAAGTTGGCTTTTCCACCTTAAGCCATGCCAGCTCAGGAGCTCTCTTTAGATTTCTGGAAATCCTGAGGGTATGAACGTACAAACATCCCTCTTCTAGTTGTGGGGAGGAGCCTCAACTGAGACACCTTCTCTCCCAGGCTGCTCCAAAGGGGTTAAAGGAGCAAACTCCCCTCCTCCCCTCCCCTTTCTTTCTCCTTCTCCTCTATTTCTTCCAACCCCCTTGCTGATCTTTTAAGAAAAATCATATCACACACACACACACACACACACACACTCCATGATGTAGGTGAAGATCAGAGGACAACTTATGGAATTTGGTTCACTATTTTCTACCATGTGGTCTCAAGGCCATCTTGCTGAACCTTACCTTGGCTGCTCGGAGAGAAACAGTAAGAACTACAAGGCACATAATGTAATGAGTGATCTTTGTGTTTGGAATCATACAGGCTCAGGTATATATAACTTTACTTTTGTATAATTTTAATTCAATCTCCCGGAACCTCAGTTTTCTCCCTTATGAAACAGGAGTAGTATGTTCATCTTAGAGAGCACATGCAGGTATTAGACATGATCCATGTAAAGTAACTGTCAGGTAGCAGACGGATGTATCTCCATGGTTTTTCTACAGAAACCCCTGCATAGCGTAATGACCCAAGAGGCAAGATGCCTTTGGGTGTTGAGAGGTAAGAAAGCATATGAAGTACGTATGTTACTGAAGGTCTGTTATATTAAATCTATGTAACACATCACCTCCAGACTCATGGGACCCAACAATTAATACTTATTTCTCATGTATCTGCAGGAACCAGCTAATATAGGGTGGTCACAGATGGCTTTGCCCATGCTCTGTAATGGTAGAGCTAAAATACTCAAGCAATAACCATCTCTGTCATCCCATCAATGAGAGCAAGTCACATGACTGAGCCCATTACTCGGTTCTATGTCTATGGCAAGAGTACAGAAGGGTACAGAAGAAAGTGAAATTGAAACTTTCAAATTTGTCTAGGTACTCTACCTCATGACACAGATTTCTCAGAGGAAGATGCTCTCCTAGTGGCATATGGATATTAAGGAATGTCTACTAGAATAGAATTAATGCTAACAGTGGAGAGAAGGTAAATGTGGAAGCCAAAGTATTTGATATTCATAAGGAAAGCAACTGTGTCTGACTGCTGTGTCGATGTAGGACATTCACAACCTTCCCTACTAGATCACAGCAACCAGAGACCCCAAGATTTGCCCTGCTTTCTTTTCTCCTTAGCCTGCTACAGTGCCTAAGGCACAGTTAGTCACACTCGGGAAATACGTGTGGCTAAGTGACCCCAAGGTCACACAGCTACAGTGTGCTCTGGGTGTGGGTGGGATTAGAGTTTCTTTCCAGGAATTACTAGTGGATTTCATATTGTTGGTTATGTGCTTTGCAGATGTTTATTTGGGGAGTTAGATTGTGGTTATATCTGTGTTTTGTGAAAAAAAAAAATTCAAAGAAGCAGACGCTGTGTAAAGCTTTGCAATGACTATAGAAGCCGTTTGGAGGCAGTATCCAAAAGGCGTTCTTGTTTATAACTCTATTCTGCGTCTCAAATTTTGTTTTGTTTTGAAGCCTCAGGTTCTACTTCTGGATCATGCCTTCTTTTTAATGGAAAGCAGCATTTAAAAAAAAAACACTTGAGTGTTTTGTCATGATTCTCCATGCAGGTGTTAAGGGATGTCTTCCATTAGAAAGCATGCCCCCAGATAACGTTCATTTGCATTTTCTTCTCTGCTTGTCTCTTAATGGTCTGGTACACAGAGGGCTACTTGAGCTGATTTATATGGATGTCAGCCGCTCTCATTTGTGCATACTTAATTCAGAGAGGTGATCCCATTGATTTCCAAGCCCTGTATTCCAGGACATGGTACCGGCGTAGATCTTTCAGCTGCTCTAACTACGTTGTCTAAAAAAGGAAACCACTTTCACCTTCTAGAAGTAATTTTGATGGGCATCTCACCGTGTTCTATATTACTCGCATAATTAAATTCTCTTTACTTCGACTTTAAAATTAAAGTGGCAAGCATTTTTTGAGTTCCACTGGGTAAATAACTTCGTTCTGCATGCAAAGGAAATGGCACCTATAGCTTGACACACAGTTCCCCTTTCCCAGGTGTCCTTGTTTGCTTCTCTTTTGATGTGATAAACACCATGTCTAAAAGCATCTGGAGAAGGGAAGGGTTTATTTGGCTTCCAGGTTATAATCCATCATCAGAAAAAAAGCCAGGGCAGGTGCTCGAGGCGGGAACCCAGAGGCAGGAACTGAAGAGGAGATCACAAAGAAGCACCGTTTACTGACTTGCTCAGATATCTTTTTTATGTAGCCGAGGCACCTGATCCTGCCCACAGTGGCCTTATGTCAATCAGCAATTAAGCAACTACTCAGTGGTCAAGCTCGTAAAGGCAGTTCCTCAATTGAGATTCCTTATTCCCTGGTATGTCTAGATTTGTGTCATCAAAACCTAACCAGCACACCATGGGCGTGAAGAGGCATCACCCTCAGTAGGCAAGTGTTGTCTCATTGTATTAAGCTTGCTTACCCCAGAATTCCATAGTCTTTGTGTTTTGTGCCTACTCGGTGCTTAGTGTTGAGAATACAATTTGTAACCTCCACCCCTGTGGAACTCCCATTTAGTGCATACAAGTGATGTGAATCCCAATGTCCCCCATCTTTGGGAAGGAGACACAGGAGTAGCCTCGTCTCTGGCCTGGTCTGCTGCCAAGAACAGGTAGCATGCTTCTTTTGTCCTGGAGATAACCGTTCCATCGATCCCCTTTGGTGTCAGAAATGTAACTGGAGAGCTGGCATTCCTTAAGCACGGGATTAATACTCTGAAAACAGTCCCAAAGAGGTGCACCGTTACTTTCCCTTTGGACACTTTAGAATTCATTAGACTAATCAGTCTTACAGACTCTTCAAGGCTTATTTATCTCTGGGCTTAGATAAGGTACCTTAGTGACTTCATGTATGTAGATGCTTAACACAGCTACTATGTAGCACATGGTTGCTAATTGCTAATACAAATAATATTCATTGCTAACCTTGTTATAGCTTCTCTGAATATGAGCAAGAGACTGCCTCAGTGTGTGTGTGTGTGTGTGTGTGTGTGTGTGTGTGTGTGAGTGTGTGTGTTGTTTGGCATTGTCGCTGAGAACATGAGCATGGAAGTCACTTGCAGTTTCTTACAGCCACCATTACTAGCCCAGTAGCCCCAGGCACATCTCTTCCCCCCTCTACACACCTAGGACATTTTGGTGCCCACTTGAGTTGGTATGCCGATTGAAAGAGGAAGTGTGAGGATGCTGCATGCTGGCACAGCCATCTCGGATGACCTTAGTGAAGACATCTGCTTGTCACACCTGGACACATCTGTTCTCCTGAGTGATCCTACTGTCACTTCCAGTGGTAACATTAAAGATGGATGAGAACTGGACATTGCCCCCACTGCATCCACTCTGTGCGTTCCCAGTGCCCCTTATAGCCTTTGGCTAAGTTGGTGCTTTGAGCCCAGAAGTCAAATGTGTGCACGGTGGGTCCAGCTGAATCCTACTGCGTCATGCTGGGAAGAATTAAGTCCATTTTTGCAAGTATTCTGCCACAGCGTTCTCTGCCCGACATATAGTAATTGCTACTGAGACAACGAGGCTCGGTTCATCCTTGTGAATAATGGTTCCAGCGTGGGAAGTGGGGGTCGCAATAGAGAGTCACTTTCATCAACACCCAGGGGGTCATGGGGCTACTGGTGCTTGGGAAAGTGACTCCCTCTTTCACATCCTTGCTGGCTTCAATGTGCCCGGACTCTGCCCTTATGCTCCCATGCTGGCCAAAACCCATTCCAACTGTCTCTGAAGGGTTCCTGTTTGGTCTCACACTAGCGTGTTTGTGTCCATGTCCACAAACCTCAACAATAAAAAATCACAGTGGGCAAGGCATGGCAGTGGGGAATGTGAGACTGGTCATGTTGTGTCAGGGAAGTAAAGAATACTGATGTTCAACTTGTTTTTTCCTTTTGCCCTTTTTTTTTTTTTTTGAAGCAACAACTAATTTGCTTGCGCAAATCTTGAAATCATAGCCTCTGAGTTGTCAATGTTTCCAGTCTGTGTAAACAATCTCCAGAATCCCTGCCTGACCCCAAATTACTCCGGAGCATTAATTGTCCTGGTGGTTTTCGTGGCCACATTATTTCATATTCATTAGTGTTTTCATGAAAAATTACAACACTAATTAGAGCAGCTTCCAGTTAATTCACTTGGTGATTCATTACCCTCTCTCCTCTCTTGGTGTTCTGCATGTGGTCATCCTGGAGAAAGCATCCGAGGGGTAATTACAGTTGTATTCCCCGAGGGAGCGCCTAATGCCGTTAGTTCTGATCCACCTGCACAGCCCAGCAGCTCTGATGCAGTCTGGGTGCAGCTGCACCCTGCTCCGTGCCCTGTGGATGTCCAGGGAGAGGGAAGGAAGAAGGGAAGCTCCCAGTGAAGACCGGTGTTTAAGGAGGTATCCAGGACAGCAGAGGGGAGCAGAGCCTCAGAGAAAGGGAAGCCAGGGAGCTTAGGCATATGAACATCCCTATGGTGCCTTCTGCGGTCTGGAGTAAGGACAGGGTGGTGGGCATCCATGCTTTGAACTTAGCATGCTAATGACCAGGCTAGACTTTTCCTTCTCAAGGTTCTGGTGTCTTGTTCATCTAGTAAGAAGTTTCAGGGCCTACTAGCATGGATGCTATTAAAAAAAAAAAAAAGGAATTAGGAAATAACTGTTGGGAGGATGTGGAGAAACTGGAAGCTTATGCATCACCAGTAAGAGCAGAAAATTCTGAAGCTGCGGTGGAAACAGAATGGTACCTCAAATTAATACTTTGCTTGGAAAGGCCACCGTAGATCCATACTGTAAAAGAACAGCAAAGGGGAACTTGAGCGTTCATCTACGTATGAAGGGGCAAACAACATGCAATACATACATGTCTATGTTGGCCTTATACTCAGTCTTCAAAAGGCAGAAAATAGGCACACGCCAATAATTCCAGGACTCAGAAAGCTGAGGTAGGGGATTGTGGCTTAGAGACCAGTCTGGGTTACAGAACAAAAGCCTGTCTGAAAAAAAAAAAAAGAAATTCTGATTCGTGGTGTGATATGGGTGAGCCTTGAAGATATGATAAGCCAGTTCCTAGAAAACAAATGCCTTATGATTCTACTACAGAGTGTCTAGCATGGTGAGCCTCACAGAAACAGAAAGCAGAAACCAGGTGTGGGTGTTCTGTGTCTGTCGTCTCAGTACTTGGGAGGTGGGAAACTGGGTGATCCAGGAATTCAAGGCCAGCCTGGTCTACGTGAAATCCTGTTCAAAATAAATAAACCAGAAGTAAAGAAAGTTGGGGGGGGGGGACACAGAATGGCAGTTGCTGGGGAGGAAGGGAAAGAGAACTGCTTCGTGGGCTATAGTTTCTGTTCTGCAAGATGAAAAAGTCTGCTCAGTGTTCACATGAGGAGCACTGTGATCTTGTATACTTAAGAACGGTTAAGATGGCCCCTGGGTGTGGCGGTGCATGCCTGTAATCCCAGCACTGGTGGGCTGAGAGTATTCAGCCTCTGCTACACTAAGAGACTCTGTCTCCCAAACAATGTGTGCGTGTGTATGTGTGTGCGTGTGTGTGTACGCATGCATGTGTAAGTTGATAAATTTTATGTCACATATAATACATTTTACATAAAGAAAGATGTAACTATATTGTAATGGGCGCTCACTTTTTAAAACTCGGAAAATAGAAAACAAAGTTTTGCTATAATATATTTCTGTTCTTTTGCAGTTTTCCTAGGCATTGCATTAAAATCTTGTCCTTAGGGCTGGAGAGATGGTTTGGTGGGGGAGAGCACCGGCTGCTCTTCCAGAGGACACGGGTTCAATTCCCAGTACCGACGTGATTTCTCACCACTGCCTGGAACTCCAGTTCCAGGGGATTCAGTGCCCTCTTTTGACATCTGCAGCCCCTGCATGCACACGGCACTAGACATACATGCAGGCAAGATGTCCCTACACATAAAACATAAATAGATAAAACCTGGTCTTGTGTAAAAATCAAGCTGTAAATAATTTGATAGAGTCCTATCTACCTGCTCCCTTTAATCCCTTTCTCCCATATGACCTCTCTGAGGCGACCTCCATTTGGGCTTCAAAGGTGTCCGCCAATCTAGCATGCATTTATTTGCCTACATATACACTTGTATGTAAGTATGTGTGTGTGGCTTTAATATAAGGGCGTTCACAGAGCCCATACTGTCCCAGGACTCATCACTTTCATATGCAAATGTCTGTCAGTTTTCCACTTTGAATGAGATCCTCCCCGCTTCAGTCTGCAGCCGAGCAAACCATGGAACTGGCAATTTCCTTTAGTCATTCTGTACTGATGAGCAGCTGGGCCACCTTTATTACTGTTCCTGTTTGAGATGGGGTATTCCCGTTTGGCCCAGGTTTGCCTGGAACATACCCTCCTGCCCCAGATTCCCTGGGTGCCGGAAGTACAGGTGCAGACCCACCATACCAAATGATAAGGCTGTTGATCCTTTGGGCTCTTTTACTGACAAACTACGTTGCATGAACACTTATGTGTTTCAGTGCAGATGCCTCCAGAGGTAGACAATAAGAGGTGTCTCTCCACACCTACCAAAACTGGAGCCATTCTGTCTTCTTCATAGTCAATGTGTTAAAGTAGAGTTTGTGCTTTCTTTCTGGTTTGTTTGTTACTTTTCATGATTTCTAGTGAATATGGAGATATATGCACATACTTTCCAGACAGATCCATTTCCTTCTGACAAAGTCCTGTTCCCATCTTTTATCTCTTTTTCTTCCTCTAATAATCTCTCTGTGTGTCCTTCATATATTCTACTTACAAATACTTTGTATTTTGCAAAAATGTTTTCTCCCATGCTAATTGGTTTTGGTTGGTTGTTTGAGGTTGGTATTGGTTTTGTTCACTTTAGTTTTGATTCTCTGAGATAAGCTCAGACTGCCCTAGACCTTTCTATATAGCCCAGGCTAGGTCTGAACTGAAGATTCTCCTGCTTCAACCTCTAGGGTGCTAGAATTATAAGTGTCTGCCATCATACATGGTTCCAGACTATTTTATGAAACCTATGCATTGTTTGCTTTTCTGTTGCTGACTAAATCACCATGACCAAGGCAACTAAGAGAAGAGTTTATTTGGGATACAGTTCTAAAGAGTTAGAGGCCATGATGGTGGGCAAACATGGCAGCAGGCAGCAGGGATGGGGGCCAGAGCAGGAAACTGGACATGCATATCCTCAAACACAAGCATGAAGCAAAGAAAATAAACTAGAAATGGTCCTTACGTTCTCAAAGCCTTTCCCCAGTCACTTACCTCCTCCAACAAGGCCACACCTCCAAGCCTCCCCCAAACAGTGCCACCTACTGGGCACCAAATCTTCAAGTCTGTGAGCCTATGGGGGATGGTCTCATTCAGTCCACCACGTCCAATAAAGTATCTTTTTAACTTAGTTGGGGTCAAATTCATCTTTCTGGTGGCGGTGTTCTATTTTATGTTCTCTTCCTAGGTAACTTTTAAACCTTGGATCTCTAATGCATCTTCAGGTTCATTTTATAAGTGGCATAATGTTGAGCTCATAATGTCCCTCTCAGATGAGGAGCCGCTCAGTCGAGAACTACTTTCTGGTCATTCTTTTCTTCCCTATTATTGGAGCTGCCTCTTAATCCCACGTTAAGGTCCCTTATACACTTGGGTCTATTCCCATAGATCTGCTCTGTCCCGTGAATATGTTGGTTGCTCTGCCAACATCAGACCTTTAATGACTTTTACTAAAAGTGTCTTTTGCTTTGCCAAGGCTTATTTTTTCTTCCTCTCTCTGGTTTCTGTGTTTGCTTTGCCTTCCTTACCCTTCCACTCTTCCAGAAAAATTATAGAGCAGGCTGTAATTTATGAATGATTTTAATCTTCCTGATTGCATATAGGCCAATGTGCCGTTGATTCCGATCTTTATGGCTTCCTTAAGAAGAAAAGAGTTTGGGATTTGTCCTTTCCACTGTTGGGTTAAGGTCCTTAGTAGACACTCATTACTGGTGAGAAAGCATTATCCTTCTGTTCTCTTTTAAATAGATTAGTTCTGATGTATAGAAAAAGCTATAGTTTTCTCAAATGTATTTTTGTGAAGTAAAAGATAGATTGAAATACACAACACATTGGTGTGTGACATTCTTCCTGGGAAGACAAGAACAAATATCTGCTAACCCCAGACAGGGAGCCATGACAGAGCAAAGAAAAGAGACCCCAAGATTCCAGCTTGGTAAGCAATGAGCTTTATTGAGGTTACTCATAGGAATATGAGGAAGGGGCTTACTTATAGGATCAGAAATGACTCAATGACATCACCAGGAGATCACCCCTGTATGGGTGACAGCTCACAAAACCTGGGAACCTGGAGCTCCCACAGCTTACAGGGAGCTCAACAAGTTGGAGAGTGTCCTTTGCAGATGGCCCAGTTGGTCTGGGCCTTTTCCAGGCAACTTGGCCGGTCTGGGCCTCTTCTAGGAAACTCACTTTGTCTGAGATTCTCTCACAGCCATCCTTGCTGCTTAGCTATGCTTGTGGAGGGAGGGTCTTAGTGTTTCTGCTCAGTTTCAGAGACTTCCAGAAGCCTCTGGGTTGTTTACGTCCTGGATTTCAGGAGCTTCTGTGGAGGAGGGAATGTTTCACCACCTCTCTGTTGCTGAACCTTTTCTAACATTCTGTGCCTTTACAAGCTCCCCGCCCCCAAGACAGAAGTTTTAATATCAGAGGGAACATACACAGCACACGCAAACACATGCTTAAATTCTAAAGCACATTGAATATTGCTAGCTCTCTAGAGGGAATAGGTGATGTTCCTTAGCAAAACTCCTTCTCGGAGACAAGAAACATCTCAGTGGTCTGATTTAGCGGGATTGCCTTGATTGGTTTCACCGCTCTTAACATTCCTGTCTCTTAAACACTCCTAAGCGCCGTGATTAAGTTTTCCTCATTTTAGCCGGGCGGTGGTGGCGCACACCTTTAATCCCAGCACTCGGGAGGCAGAGGCAGGTGGATCTCTGGGAGTTCGAGGCCAGCCTGGTCTACAAGAGCTAGTTCCGGGACGGGCACCAAAGCTACAGAGAAACCCTGTCTCGAAAAACAAATAAAAAAGTTTTCCTCATTTTAACATTGAGCATAAAGGTGTAGATTTTCCCGGTGTCTATTTTTGTGTCAAGGTTCTTTTCTTGAAGCTTTTTTATGGTGTTCCATGTCATTTCGTGTAGAAGCTATCTCTTCTTCCCAGAGCCATGCCATCAAAGCACTGTGTCACAACCAATCCATTCTCCTGTTGGTGAGCTCTTAGGGCATTCCCAGTCTTATCTTAAAGAGAGCCACTCTGGGCACTCCAGGTGCATGTAATACCCTCAGAGTCCACAGCATACATCTCAGGAGAGTTTTAGACTTCCTCAGAAGACCTTGCAACCGTGACTTAAGGGTGGGTGGTCTTTTTGAAAAAGGATTCTACAAAGCACTAAGGTATTGGTTCTCAACCTTCCTAATGCTGTGAGCCTTTAATGCAGTTTCTCCTGTTGTGGTGATCCCCCAACCATAGAATTATTTCTTGTTGCTACTTCATAAGTGTGATTTGGCTACTGTTATGAGTCATAATGTAAATATCTGATGTGCAGGATATCTGCTATGCGACCCCTGTGAAAGGGTCGTTCAGACTCCCCGAGGGGCTGTGAGCCCCAGGTTGAGAACCTCTGCACTAATAGAAGGCTGGAACAGTGACAGAAAGCCCAAGGAGAGTTGTTTTATGAGATGCATTCCCCGTGTCAGCAAATGGAGCTTGACCTTCTGGGACACTCTGTGCTGTGCCATAGAAACCACACATTATGGATTTCTTGGTTTGGGTGGTGGATGAGTGCATAAAATATATTCGATACTGAGTGTAAAACTTAATGTGCAGCTTCACGGCTTCTGTTCCGTACGCTCGTTCTAACTGTATGGAAGTTCATTGAGTTGTGTAAATTTCAAATTTTAGGTCCGGTTAATTTGGGCATGTGGTTTTTATTTGTGATTTTTTTTTTACAATAAAGTTTATTTATGAAGGGGAGAAAGAAATAGCAAGGACACACATACATTCAGACACACCTCAGAGATGCCCTCCCCAAGGAAGCCAGTTCATCTGGTAGCCCTAATTGCTCACCGACTGGGGAATTATAGAAGGGGCTCTCCGGCCTTGCCCATGGGCAGGGTAGGGTATGGCATACAGAGAAAGACTTCAAGCAAGGAAATGCCAGTGCTGACACTAGTGACTTGGGAGTGATGCTGGCATGAACTAGAGCAGTGAGAGCCCCCTAGCGGCATGTGCCTGTGCCTGGCACAAGCTGCTGAAGGAGAGTCTAAGAGCAGATTGCCAGCCATGGGGGCCCATGTGTTCACCCACTGGAGATGCTGTCGAGCTCTCCAAATGTTTTACATTCCCAGATCAGTCCAGTCAGCTCCCTACAGACCCTAGCTTTGCAGTTCTTGAAGATAAAGACTTTTACATTTCTTGCCATTTTGGAGTGTGTGTGTGTGTGTGTGTGTGTGTGTGTGTGTGTGTGTGTGACATTTTAATTTGTATTCCTAGATTACCAATAATTTTTAGTAACGTCTTATATATTTATTGGAAACTCAAGTGTCTTCTGTGAAGTACAGTGTAGTCCCTTGCCTATTTTCATATTAGGATGTCTGGGTTTTGCTTATTGATTTCCGGTAGATTTTATATATTCTGGCTCCAAGCCCTTTGCCAATAACATGTGTGGCAAATATCCATGACTTTCTTTCTACACTGATTACTGTCTCCAGTAAACAGACGTTCTTAATTTTAATGGCTCCTAATACATGGTTTTCTTTTGGATTAATACTGAGTCTTAAGAGATCTTCCCAGGATTATCGGATGTTAGCTTGTGTTATTTTTCTGAGCAGTTCCTTTTTTATATTCACCCTAAGATTTGTGATCTGTACAGAACTGTGTTCTGTGTAAGAAATGAAGAAAAGAGTGAGATTGCACCTTGCCTGGGATGGGGCGATGACTCAGTAGGTGAAGCACCTACTGTGTGTGCAGAAAGATCTGAGTTTGAAGATCCAGATTGCACAGAAAGCCTGGTGCCGCAGCATATGGTCTATTATCCCAGTGTTCCCACAGCGAGGTGGGCAATCTCTGGAAACTTACAGACATGTTTTGCCATTAATCAGTATTCATGGGTTTGAATCTCTCTTTGTGTCTTTGGCTCTGTTCTGTGGGCCTAGAGTTGTGTGCTTTTTCCTCCCCCACGTGGCACTATGTGCCTTACCGAGCATCTAAGTAGCTGACACAACAGGGCTTTGCCGAGAGCAGCTTGGGCATTCTTTACCTCAGCGTTTCCTGTACGTTTCCAGATTAGCTAATTAAACTCCAAAGACTGTCAAGAATGGAGGAAGAAGGAGAGGAGAAAGGAAAGGGTGCTGGTCTTCTGATTAGAGGTAGCATTGTATTCATAGACCAATATGGGAAGAACTGAATCTTGTCGGCATCAAATCTACCACTCCAGTTATTTAGATCACCTGTGTTTTCTCTAAGAAACAGGAAAACTTCTGCCAGAGACTTGTACAATACATATTGTTAGATTGAGTCGCTCTACTTGTTTTGATATTAGTATAGATAGTATTGACATGTGTATGTGTACATGGTACATGTGCATATACATGTTAGCCTATGTATGGCTACATGCACATATATGTGCATGTGGAGGCTGAAGTAGTATGTCTTTTTTGATTGTATCCCATCTTATATACTAAGGCAGGTTCTCGCATTTGAAGCCAGAGGTCACTGATTTGCCTAGTCTATCTAGCCAGCTTTCTCCAGGGATCGCCGTCTCTGCCTCTACAGGAGACCGCCATGTCCGCCTAGCATTTACGTGGGCATCAGTGGTCCAAACTCTGACCTCCACTCATACACAGCCGGTGATTTCCTCACGGACCCATCTCTCTAACCCTGATGCACAATACTTTTAATATTCTATGTGTAGCATTATATCAAAATACCATTGATTTTTGTCTACTGTCTAAGAATTTTTTTAATTCTTGTATTAATTTTAGCAATTTGTTTGTTTCCCTAGATATTTTATATAGGTACCATATTGACTTTTGTGTGTGTTTATCTTGTTACTGGTCATCTTATTGAACTTCCTTATTAGTCCTAATAATCTGTCTCAGGGACCCTTGAGTTTTCTAGGTAAAAATGAGATTATCGTGTAATGTACCTTCTGTTTCTGTCTGGAGAAAGAGTATAGAGTACTGTAAAGGCAAGGAGTCTGGAATCAGACTACCCTAATTTTTCATATCCTTTCTTTTTTAATCTTTATTTTATTTTTCGGGACGTGGTCTCTCTGTAGCTCTATCTCTCCTAGAACTCACTCTGTAGACTAGGCTGACCTTGAACTCACAGAGATCCTCCTGCCTCTGTCTCTCCCAAGTGCTGGGATTAAAGGCATGCACCACTATACCTGACTGTATATACAACCCTAATTTTTAGCCCAGCTTTGCTACTTGCTTCGGGACTTAATTCATTTGTTTAATTCTCTTGACCTTGGTGTCGCTAATTATAAACAGCACCTCACAGAGTGGCTGCAATAAAAGAAGAATTCTTGCCAATAGGAAGGAAGAGCCGGCAAAGAAAGAGCAGCTCCTGTTCAGTTTCTGCAGTCAATCGGTTTCCCCACTTCCTAAATCTCAACATTGAATCTGTTTGTTTGTTCATTTGTTTCATTGTAATGACTACTTTCCCAGCGATCATAGTGGTGCTTGAAGGCCTCATCTCGAAACTCTGAAGCATACCCTTCTGATTTTATTGTAGGAATATATTTTTTCCTATATTTGATATATCTGACACAATTTGACATATTATGGTTAAGCTCTGAGAGGTTTGCTATTCACATAAAAACGGAAACACTGGTGCTGGAATTGTCTTTACCTACCACTGAGATGTGAAAGGAGAGACCGCCCCGCCTGCCTCCCCATCCGCAAGGCTCCCCACCTATAGACCCATCAGTGTAACTTTTCCAGAAAACATGCTTTGATATATTGTAAACCTCCTGAGGCTCTTCATGATGAGATCATCACAGAACACGTCCACTGTTTGAGAAGAGTATCAAATTCCTGAGCTTTTGTGTTTCACTAAACTCTTATTAACTTGAAGGACATCTTCAAGTTATTTTCCTTTTCAAGGAGAGAACACAGACTGTGTTACTCCAGGAAAGATCAACTGACCAATATTATGGTCACTGTGTCCATATGCCTCAATGCTTCCTCTATATTCCTTATTTTTCTGCAGATTTTTTAAAAGTTTATTTGTTTAGTGTGCACACACATACACATACACAAACATAAACACACACACACACACACACACACACACATATATATAGCCTGCTTAGTCTATATAATGTTACTTGTATAGATATGATTTCAGGGCTGACCATTTAGTATTGGACAACCAATTAGGGAACTCATCCCTGGAGAAAACTGTTCCTTCCACTTTCAGCATTTTGTCCTTGACTCCAGTTCTTTGTCTATGGGAAGGGGCACCATGAGATTCTTTGTGTTAGCATGACAATGTTAGCATGGTGTACTTCTTCCGGTCTTGTTTAGGCAGCTATATCATCGAGACTTCATGGGCACAGCTTCCCTGCCATTTCTAGGAGACACAACTTCACAGCAGCCTTCCTGATCCTCTGGCCCTTGCGTTCTTTCTGTCCCTTCTGCAATGTTCCTTGGGCTTTGGTGCAGGAGTTGTGCTGTAGATTTATCCCCTGGGGCTTGACAACCTCTAACTTATTCTCTGTGTTTTCACTAGATTATGGCTTGACAATGGTCTCCTTCTGTTGCAAAGAGAGAGGTTTCTTTGGTGAGGGGTGAGAGCTCCACTTATCTTTGGATATAAGGCTATTTAAAACATATTTAGGGATTATTCTGGTTTAGTAAAGTATAAATGTTAGGCTCTCCTCTATGATCCATGACCTTACCAGCCCTGGCTGGTTAACTAGGATGTTGAACATTTCCTTAAGTGTCTTTCAGCCATTTTAGATTCCTCTGTTGAGAGTTGTCTGTTTAGTTCTGTGCTCCATTTTTTTTTATTGGATTATTTATTCTTTTGATGACCAATTTCTTGAGTTCTTTATATATTTTGGAGATCAGACCTTTGTCTGATGTGGGGTTGGTGAAGATCTTTTTCCATCCTGTAGGCTGTCGTTTTGTCTTGTTGACCATGTCCTTTGCTTTACAGAAGCCTCTCAGTTTCAGGAGGTCCCATTTATTAATTATTTCTCTCAGTGTCTGTGCAACTGGGGTTATATTTAGGAAGTGGTCTGTAGAGACAGTTTCTAAGGAAAGTAGCTTTCTCCTTTGAGAAAAAGCCAGTGTGCTTCCCATCTGACTCTAACCAAGGGAGAACTGAGGTAGTTTAGAGTTTAGCTTACAAGAACCAAGTTCACGGTACTGCATCTTTGGTTATCTGGATCATAGCGCACCTTATTGATAAGCCAGGAATTCAGAAAGGCAGGAAGAACTTTCAAACTACTTATAGTTTCTTAAATTCCAGGAGCACAAAATAATAATGACTTCCAAACTGCCCCATGTCCAAAGTAAGCCCCTGCTTCACCCAGGTCATTCAACTGGCCCTTGGTAGCCAAGACAACATTTTGGAGCCTGAGACCAAGTCTCCTGTGTATCAGCCTCCGCTCCCCATGCTCTTTTAGCATGGTACTGGCACCTGTCCCTCTGCTGGCCCAAGCAGCCTGCAGGACAGATTTACCAGCATCGATGACCAGCCGAACACTAAATCTGTACCAGCCCAGTCTGTGAGTCCTGCTGGCTTCCTTGTTTGAATGTGAGGGATCCCTTTATTTTCCCTGTAGACTCTTGACTGTGCAAATTAGTTCCAGAGACAGGGTCAGCTCGTTCTCTGTCAGTCCTGGAGTCACCTCTTACAAGCCCAGAAATGAAGGGAGTTAATTTCCCTTCCTCTTTCCTCAGAAGCCCATAGACTGTGCAAAAAGAGCAGCGTGAACTTTTTGCCCTTGGTGTTTTCCAACCCTGTCTCCCTGCATCTCTCTTGGGGTGGGCCTCCTTGCCTTGAAGGTCACTCTCTCCCCTCTTTGGACAGTCCGTAGCTTCAGGCTCTTCAGCTGAAAAGACAAAGGATTTTTCTGCAAACTTCAGACCTATAGACTTGCAGGTGCTGACAGATCCACACCAGTAATGGTTTCCTTTCACCACCTCTGCCCCCATCTCCATCCTGGTAAGAGCATCATGAACTCTTCAGGGGAGTATTTACTGAACGCAAGGCGAAGAGAGCGTGGCTGCATTATTTCTTAGGTGCTAACGAGACCCATCGCAGATAGAATGTATTTGTACATAAATTAGTGATGTTAGGAAACAACTGTGGTCAGGAGCCTTTTAGGCCCTCTGACACAGGCAAAAAAAGAAAGAAAAGAAAGTCCACCATGGTCTTATCTTTTGCATGATGCTGGGAACTAAATGAGAAAATAAGGAAAAACAAAACCATGAATTTTTATTTGCCATTAGCCCTATGGCAAGTTCATGTACTGTTAAGTAAGGTGTGAAAAACACTTGAAATAATGAATTAATTTTTTTAAATATTTATTTATTTATTATGTATACAATATCCTGTCTGTATGCCTGAAGGCCAGAAGAGGGCGCCAGACCTCTTTACAGATGGTTGTGAGCCACCATGTGGTTGCCGGGAATTGAACTCAGGACCTTTGGAAGAGCAGGCAATGCTCTTAACCACTGAGCCATCTCTCCAGCCCCTGAATTAATTTTTTTAATGTGTGTGTATGTCTCTGCCTTGAGTGCAAGTGTGCAAGTGCATGTGTGCAAGTGCTCACGGGGCCCAGAAGTGAGCTCCTGGAGCTGGAGTGACTGGGAGACCATCATGGGAGGCCCTGCATGGGCCGTTTTCCAGCATTGCAAACGCTTTTAACCTTGGAGCTGTCTCTCCAGCCCTTCAGATCATGAACTCTAAATCTCCCCTTCTGAAACCACGTTCCTTTTTGTCTGTGAAGGAGAGACAAGAGTCATGTTTAATGAACATCTGTGTATTGAATGTGACAGCTGGCATTGCTTGTTTGTGTGTGTGTGTGTGTATACACATGCACATGTGGGAACATGTGTGTACATATGTGTGGAGGCCAGATGTTGATTCAGCTATGCTGGCTAGCCAGTGAGGCGCGGGGATCCTCCTGTCTCCGTCCTCCTAGTGGTGGGGTAAGAGACACCACCAATTTGCTTGGTTTTTTTACTTAGGTTCTGGGGATCCAAACTCAGGTCCTTGTGTCTGCATAGCAGGCATGTTACTGACCTGGTTCTGTCCTCAGCCCACAGCGAGCTTCTTGATGTCCTAGAGTGGTGGGCATTAGAGTTCCTACTAAATGAGGACACTCAGGCTGAAGGGAATGCGGCTGCTTAAGGGTCAATGGCGATCTGGACGCGGCTTGGCTCTGAGATGAAGCTTCAACCCTGCCTTTGACTCAGTCCCTGAGCAGAGAGGCAAAGGTTGTTCTTGGCTTTGGTGTCTACCGGCTCTCACCACAATCAGGTTGCATAACATAACCACAAAGCAGGTGGCAGATGTCAGCATTTATTTCTGCTTGGGAGTCTGTGGCTTGGCCTGGCTGCTTTGCTGATCCAGGCTGCACTCGGCTGATCTCAGCTGTGCTTCCTCAAGCATCTGCAGTCAGCTGCGGGGTCAGCTGCGGGTGATCCAGTATGGCTGGAGTTGGGTCAGCTCATCTCCTCCCACAGTTAGCCTTGGCCTGTTGGTAGCATTCCCAGAGCCGAGACAAACCTTTATCCAGCGTGCTTGTGCTAAAGCCGGGCCCTTCATCACCAGCCTCAGACTAGCTCCCCTCACCCAGCGCTGAGAGTCTCTGGCTGACTCTGTGTTCTGCTGATGGAGCCAGGACTCTCTTGCCTTATCTCAGCTCCCTGTAATGACCTCTATTTTCTTTGCTATGATGAAATACCTTCAACTGGGCACCTTACAAAGAAGAGGGGTGCATTTAACTCGTTACTGGAGTGATATGGCATTGGTGTCATTGTGGCTTTGATGGGGACTGTATAGCAGAAAGTCATAGGGCAGAAGGCTTTATGCCAAGTGAGAGCTAAAATGGAGATCAGATAGCGGGGCAGGAAGCTAAAGGGAGACATGAGGCCAACGGACATCCTACAAGAATGACATTCATTACTTTGACGTCACACGTTAATAACCCCAGACCCTCCTACTAGATCCTGCCTCTTAATGCATGGTAGCAATCTTCTAAACAGTTAAACTATATCCAAACTGTAGCATATAGTGCCTCTTTTTGGTGCGAGCACTCATGGTTTCAGAGGGGAGAGGGTTAAAAGAAAAAGCCATTTGCGAAGACTCTGGGTGTTACCAGATCGACACAGGAAGCAATGTCATACTTGGAGGTGACACATGAGCTGGGGGATGAGGAGGGAGGAGGGAGTGTGGTTGCAGGGACAGAAAGGACACTTGGGTGGACAAGACAGTCCCAGAAAAGTAAGTGAGAACTGAAGGGAAGCAGAAACACTTCTAGAAGAAACATACAAGATCAGAGATGAAGGAACAAACCATCATCCCCAGACACTGGGCTCCCCCTTGGACCATCCTGCTGCTGTTTGGGATCAAGGACTTGCTCAGGCCTCTCTCTCCACCAAATAATTCATGAACCTCCACTATGACAGTATAATTCTCTCTGCGTGCATACCCTAAAGCAGCGGGTATAGGAAGGATGAAAACCCATCTCTTCCTGTTGAATGAGGCCACTACTTGGGGGTTCTATTGTTATTTCATATTAATAATTCTGTTTCAGAGTTCCGGGCTTAAAGAGGGTCTCAGCCCAATATAAGAAAGGGCCACATACTGATGCGGATCAGAACTTGTGGTGCAAAACTCAGGCAATGGGGCACATTTCTGCTCCTAAAAGGCAGGGCGATTCAAGCCATGCTTTAAGTCACTTTTACTTCAAGGAGGGCATTATTAGGGGGTTGAAAAGGGAGGTTCTGAGTCTGCTGACTGTCAACCTCAGCAAAGAGGGGTCACTGAACTTTTATGAACTGTAAATGGGAATCCGTACCTCTGCTTTACCTTCCTCTAAAACATGTGGAAAGAAAGTTCGATAGGGCATCTTGGTACTAACTTTGATTCTGTTGGTCCTTATTTTTTCTGGGTTTCTCATTTTCCTTATGAAAGTGACAGCCTCTGTCCAGACAAGGACCCCAAAGATCTATGACTATGGCAAAGACCAGGCTACAGGAGGTAAAAAGATGTTCAGGTGACCAGGTATGGTAGCTCATGCCTAGAATCCCAGCACTCATGTGTTAGAGGCAGGAGGGTTGCCACAAGTTCAAGAAGAGCCTCGATGAAACAGCAATCTCTGTGCCAGTCAAGACTCATGTATCTTGTATTAAGCAAAGCAAATAAGTGTTCAGAGGCTTTGGAGAAACTAAAGGCACTGAACCTATGGGATAAATCATGAGTCTAGGAGAAGTGTGGTACCCGAATGACCTCACCCAACTGTACCTGCCTCCAGAGCCAGTCAGACACTGCCTTACACACACACACACACACGCGCGCGCGCGCATACACACACACACACACACACACACACACCTCCTGATGTCTTCCACAGATGCAAATTGTTTCTAGCTTCATAAATCCCAACTCAGGTCTCTGACCACAATTCCTGCACATTGCCCAGGGTGACCAGTGGGCACAGCTAAAGACCTGAGTATCAGAGGACAACTGAGATCACATAATTCTAGAAGGAGCTCCCTTCCAAAGCAAATAAGACTTGGCCATCTAGGGAGTTGAGATGGAGCCATGTGGAAAGAACTGATCTCTCCCTCCTGGTTAAGAAGGATCCGCTATGGGAAGTATCACATCCCAGGCTATTCAGTGTCTTATTAATCTTGATACACCAAAGGCAGCAAATCAAGTGGTGACCAGGTAAGAGGCAAGTTGACCTGTTGAGATGTGAGAGTTGGCTTGCGCCTGGACCAGAGCCTCCACTAGAAACCAATGGTTAACACCCCACTCTATCAGTGCACCTGCACCTGATAGGTAGCTGCCTGCTGCCCTTTCCTGTTAGTCACAGGTTATGGACAGATCCGTGGATTCTTGTCTGTCCAAAATTTATCAAGCTGAATCAGAGGGATTCCTTCTGGGAAGAGGAAATAGGCATGGTGGCAGGGGCAGGTCACCTCGTGGTAGATAAACAGATGTTTATCCCCATCTCTGAGCTGGACAGGAGCTTTTGAACGTCCTTATGCTCCACATAAAGAGGGTGGGGACAGTCACAGATGGCTGGAAGCCACCTGGATTCACACCAGCCTCACTAGCATGGAGTTCATTCATTGACTCAGCTATGTTCTCTCTGCTTTTTTTTTTTTCCAAAGAAGGGAGGAAGAGAAACGGATCCAGGTAGTCAGGATGCCATTGACCCACCTTCCAGTGTGAAATTCCCCTCAGGTAGCTGGAAACTGGGCGGGACTGGCCAGCATTAAGCTGTAGCAAGACTCCATCAACACTGCCTGTGAACATCTGCTGTTATTTGGGGTCTCTGACACATTCCTCAGTTGTAGGGAGACACTTGGCACTTTCCTAGACACTCAGAAATGGGTACATATTGACTGTAGAGTTTAATAACAATACCGGAACCATTTACAGGCTACTTGTGCTCTGGGGATAGCTGGGGCTGGCGCTTGTTTTAAGAATACTGAGGTTCTAGACAACAATGAAGACCCTAAGAGAGATATACATGGATCTTATCTACATGGGAAGTAGAAAAAGACAAGATCTCCTGAGTAAACTGGGAGCATGGGAACCATGGGAGAGGGTTGAAGGGGAAGGGAGAGGAAGAGAGGGGAGCAGAAAAAGAAAATGTAGAGCTCAATAAAAATCAATTTTAAAAAAAGAGTAACAAAAAAAAAGAGAAAAAAAGAGTAACAACAACAACAAAAGAATACTGAGGTTCACAACCTCATGCCACCTATCATTCCATCTGTTGGCTTTTTTTTTAGACTTTCAAAGGTAAAACTATTCCATTCTGTTTCTGGGCAACTGACTTTGCTTTTTATTTGCTTATTATAATATACTATTTTAATTGATTCTTTGAGAATGTGATGTGTCCTGCGATGTATTTCGACCACGTACTTCTGTCTCCCCACTTCCAGATGCCCTCTTTCACATCGGTCTCCTGACTGCTTGACCTCATTTTCTGTAGCTCACTGAGTCCAACCAGGGCTGCCCATATGTACATGAGTGAGGGGCCACTGGTCATAAGCATGAGCAACTTATCACACCACTAAAGAAAACGATCTCTTTTTAAAACTTTATTTATTTACTTACTTACTTATTTATTTGAGATTTATTTACTTATTTATTTATTATGTATACAGCATTCTGCCTGCATCTATCCCTACAGATCAGAAGAGGGCATCATATCTCATTATAGATGGTTGTGAGCCACCATGTGGTGGTTGGGAATTGAACTCAGGATGTCTGGAAGAGCAGCTAGTGCTCTTAACCTCTGAGCCATCTCTCCAGCCCTATTTATTTATTTTTACAACCAGACAACTTCTTCCTCCTCCTTCCTCGCCTCCCAGACCTCCCCCATCACCTCCCCTCTGCACCCCCATCCACTCCTCCTCCATTTCTGTTCAGAGATGTGCAGGCCTCCCGTAGATATCAACCAAACATAACATATCAAGTTGAAGGCTGGACAAGGCAATCCAGTATGAGGAAAAGGGTCCCAGAAGCCGGCACAAGTGTAAGAGACAGCCCCTGCTCCCAGTGTTAGGGAGTCCCACAAGAAGACCAAGCTACACAGCTGTCACATATATGCAGATGGCCTAGGTCAGTCCCATGTAGCCTCCCCGGCTGTTGGTTCAGTCTCTGTGAGCGCCTATAAACCAGGTTAGCTGGTTCTGTGGATTTTCTCACGGTCTCCTTGATCCCTGTGGCTCCCACAGTCCTTCCTCCCTCTCTTCTGCTGGATTCCCTGAACTCTACCTAACGTTTGGCTCTGTGTCTCTGCATCTGCTCCCATCAGTTGCTGGCTGAAGTCTCTCTTACGACAATTGGGCTAGTCACCAATCTACAAGTGTAGCAGAATATCATTAGGGATCATTTCATTGCCTTTTTTTTTTTTCTTGGCGGCCATCAACTGCCAAACATCAATAGCACCTCAGCTTGGGATGGGGCTTGAGAGCCCTTCTTCCAGCCTGGCTTGAGCTTATGTGGACACTTATAGCTTCCGTGAGCTCTGGAGGACAGTGGTCTTCTTGTGTCCAGAGACACTGTTTTGCCCCAGTCTTCCCCAAGTTCTGGCTCTTAGAATGTTCCTGCTCCTTCTTCTGCTATTTCCTAACCCTCGAGTGGGACCGTTGCAATATAGATGTCCCACTTATGGCTGAGCACTCCCCAAATACCTGTTCTCCACACCTGGACCAGTCACTGACCAGCTGACGTTGTGAGTGGAACTCATGAGTTGCCAACTTCCAGCTGTTGGTGCTCTGAACAAGTTCAATCCGGCTATTTCATTACTTGGGCCTGCTTGACTTGGCATACATTTATTTACTGGAACATGGTCTCTGCCAGTCTGTATTCTGGCGACTTCAAAAAGCCATTGGAAGAGCATAGGAAGAAAGTATCGATCCGTTATTTCTTGGCAATGCTGAACATTTTAAGCATTTGATATTTTTCTAAGTATATAAATCTAATATCTATCTCATCTGTCTGTATCTCACCAAATACAATCTGACAAACCAACGTGGACTTCTCCACAGTGTAATCGCCCTACTGAAAACACAAATAGAGGCTTCTCTGAAGGGTAATCAATATCGGTATAAAAATTGAGGGCTTCAGGACTAATCCAGAGGCGGGCGAGTTGACAGAGGACCCCAGCCAATGTTTACAGAAGCTATTTGCTCAGATTTTATCAGGCGATAATTGGGCATCCCTATTTATTAAGAATCCTCCAGATGAAGGCTCTACCCCCAGGAGGCTGGGACAGGGCTGGGGTGTGAGGACCTGAAGTGGCCATGAGTGGCCAGGCACATTGTTTCCCACATCTCAGAAGAAGCTGTCCGGAGTGTAATAGCACAGCACTCCACAGGGTCTCTGGAGAGGACTAAACACTGCCCTGCACGGAGGTCCCTCCCCTTGCAACAGGAGCTGTTCCCTGGAAGGGAGGGAGGAAGCTTGGCCTCAGGACCATCACTCTCATTATCTAGGTGTCCTCTTATTTCCTTTTAAGATGACAATCATCCTGCCTGGTGATTGCTGGAGTAACCCAATGAGGGGAGACTGGCACTGTGAGCTCTCCTTATTTGGCTCAGAAATACAGGCCCTGAAGGGTTGAGCTCTCTGGGGTCCCAAGTCTTAGAAATGGGAGTCAAGACTTGAATTCCAGGTACCTCTAGTCACAGAGCTTCCATGCAGCAGCTGCTCCAGAAAATTTTAGAAAGCAAGTAATTCAGACTGAGGCATGTGGACCACTGGGGACAGCACCACCTAGGAGCTAATGAAGAATGCGGACCCTCAACCCACCCCCAACCCTGGCTGCGCCCACATCTGTTTGTAAAATGCTCTTCAGATGCCTCCTGCACGCCGTAACGTTCAGGATCACTTTGATAGATGCCCTGAAATATGACACGAGAGTCTCAACATGCGCTTATGACAGCCAGACAGGAACCCACATAATCCAAGAAGCCGTGAGAACTTGGTGGGGTGCTCAGGGATGGGACTGAGCAAGGGAGTGTGCATGGGGAAGCCAAGGGTGGCAGGCAGTCTCAGTCACTGCTGCCTGAAATCACATTGCCAGGGAGCCTCCCTTCATGAGAAAAACCCTAAAGCCTCCAAGAAAAATGCACTTGTGTGGATATATTTACTTTTGAAAGATAATATGGTTCGTTTTCTTTGTTTCTTCTTCATTTCTTCCTTTCCTCTCTCTCTCTCTCTCTCTCTCTCTCTCTCTCTCTCTCTCTCTCTCTCTCTCTCCTCTTTCTCTAATTTTTTCTTCTTAATGAGAGAAGGACAAACCAGGAAGAAATTATTTACCCAAACTGACAGGCCCCAGCAGTTTTCCCATCAGAGGTCCCTCTGCTCCTGCAGCCCTTAGAAGGTACACATCTTGTTTACTTCAGGAGTGAGTCCTCTTTGTTTCTGTATGGTACATAGACAGCATCTGTGAGTTTGGTGAGAGAAGCTTCCGTTTCCAGAGTATTTTCCTTATGAGTGTCGTCTGTCACGCCCCACCTTGTCCAGCAAGGAATGACGCCACCACCGGAGCTCTTCTCACTGCAGTTTATTCCAGGATCTTTTACAATTCTCTCTTTCCTCCCTCCTCTCTCTTTCCTCTCTCTCCCCAGGCAAACCTATCCCAGCCCTTAAGTAGGCATGGGCTGCCAACCCCGAACTGCCAGGTGGGCACTGCCCATAGGTTCACGCATATGCAAGCAGCTGATGATCATTGCGTGATCATAGCATAGGTCAGGTCTTAGCCATCTCAGGAGTTGATTATACATCTCCATCAGGTGTGACACCACGCAGCTCGCTACAGTCGTCCTTGAGTTAAAAATCCTCTTCAAGTTCATTCCAGCTGCTATGGTAAAAATATCATGAGCTGTATTATAACAACTGGGGTTCATTTTCTCAGGAGACTGGAAAGGAAAAAGAAACCAAGGGACTGCTCTCTGGTTCACAGATGATCGTATCGCCGTGCACCCTCACACGTTTGGAAGGCATCCACTAGCGTTCCTATAAGAGCACTAGTCACAAAGCCCCTGGCCTCATGAACCAGCTACCTCCCCCAAGCCCCACCCTCTTAATGTTGCCCTTGACCAGGATCTCAAAATATGAATTTAGTAAGGGTATATAAGCATCTACATAACAGCAGATCCCAAACTCTTCAAGAATGTTCCACAAGCAGGCACGCCTGGACTAAGGTCTAGGCACATTTGCCCATCAGTACTCTGAGACGTGCAGAAAGGTATCTGCTCACCACTGAGCAGCTGTGGTTCCCATCCTGGGAGTCAGGTACCCAGCGGAATTTAACTGTAGAGGAGGCTGCCCAACCTCGTCTTTTCCTGCCCTTGCCCACGTAACACTGTTGAGGCTGTGCAACACCCCTGGGAAGCTTGAGACTCTCTCGAGTCATGTTAACCCGTGTTTCCGTGTCTCAACACAGTGGCTTGAATGAATTGCATTATTTAGCCCTGACAATCACTTTTCTGAAAGCCGTGTGTGCTGCTTAGTTTTATATCAACTGCATACAAGCTGGAATTGTCTGAAAGGAGGGAACCTCAATTGAGAAAAATGCCTCCATAGGAGTCCTCTGCAAGGCGTCTTTTTTATTACTAATTAATGGGAGAGAGCTCAGCCCACTGTAGATGGTACCATCCCTGGGTTGGGGGTTCTGGGTGCTATAAGAAAACAGGGTGAGCAAGCCATGAGGACTAAGCCAGTAAGCAGCACCCCTCCATGGCCTCTGCACCATCTCCTGCCTCCAGGTTTCCACCTGCTTGACTTCCTGTCCTCGCCGCTTTTGACTTTGAACTGTTATAGAGAACTCTTAGTGGAATAAAACCCTTTCCTTCCCAAGCTGCTTTTGGTCATGGCGTTTCATCACAGCAGTAGAACACTGCCTAGGACAAATTGGCTTCAGGAGTGGGGTGTTGCTGTAACAGACCTTACCATGTTGATTTGGGGAGATGCCATCGTGGGAGGACTTTGGAACTTCAGGCTAGAAAAGTCATTGAGTGCTGAGAGCTCAGTGATCTGCTCTTCAGAAACTTGGACGATCATAATGTTGAGAACAGTGCAGACAATGGAGGCCTGGTTCTGGAAGTTTCAGCAGGAAGAACTTAATTCCCTGAGTCAAGATGCCTTTTTTCACCACTGTGCCAAGTAGAACCTCTATGCCTGCTCCAAAGAGTCAGTTAGGAATATCAGACACGATTGGTCCCGGCCTGCTAAGAAGTTGCAGACTAAGGGAGAGGTGCTGCTGGCTAAAATAATGTCCTGGTCACATACGTCATTCACATGTAGCTTCTCACGTCTACTATATCAAAGCGTATGGCAATAGAGATATTTAGGACCCTAAAGGCTGTCGTTGCATCTTTGGCTTATTTCCTAGCCCTCCACTCACACACACACACCTGTTTTCCTGTTCTGGCTTCACTTTAAAGTGGCCAAAATAGACCTGGCTGAAATGACTTTCCCGTGATTTTTGTTTGGTTGGTTTTGCTATTTAAATGTCTGGATGGACAGGATTTGGGTCAGGATGCTTTCATCTGTCACCTTGTGTTTCATCCTGTTAACAACTTTTGGGGTTGTGTGAATTGAAGCCTTGCTTGTGTGTTGGGGGGGGGCTTTAACTTCAGAAGTGATTTCGGCTTAACAGAGAACAGCTGCAGAGGGTGAACGTGCAAAGGGCACCCCCTTACCAACTGACTCTCCCCCTAATGCAGGGCTGCCCCACCTTCTTCACCACAACTGATTCTGGGGGTGAGGTAGGGGCAAGGGGAGAAGAGAGAGAAAGAGAGAGAGAGAGAGAGAGAGAGAGAGAGAGAGAGAGAGAGAGAGAGAGAGAGAGAG
>NW_026067979.1:3566969-3583484 GCF_014885135.2 Alexandromys fortis | reverse complement strand
GAGAGAAGGAGGGAGGGGGAGGGGGTGATTGCTAACTGAGGCCTCTCGTCACCAAGATGAACTAGGTAGGTTTGCTATTGACAGCTGAGCAATCCACACAATAAAACCTAACAATTTCCAGCCCCTATACGATGTTGTCAATGTTTTCAATGGATCACCTTCCAGCTGGGTTCTCACACTACACTGACCCGGTTCCCTTTTCTTTTCTCTCCCTCAAGCGTGCAAACGCAAGGAGCAAGAACCCAACAAAGACAGGAACAACTCCCAGAAGAAATCCCGCCTGGTGTTCACGGACCTCCAACGCCGAACACTCTTCGCCATTTTCAAGGAGAACAAGCGTCCTTCGAAGGAAATGCAGATCACCATCTCCCAGCAACTGGGGCTGGAGCTGACCACGGTCAGTAACTTCTTCATGAACGCCCGGCGCCGCAGCCTGGAGAAATGGCAAGATGACCTAAGCACGGGGGGCTCCTCCTCCACCTCCAGCACTTGTACCAAAGCATGATCCAAGGACTCTCACCTGGGCACAAGTCACCTCCAAATGAGGACAACAGATACCAAAAAAAAAAAAAAAACCCAAAATACCAAAAAAAAAAAAATCACAGACATCAGATTCTTAGCTGGGGCCCTTCACTGGTGACTTGAAAGCACAATTCTCTTGAAACGTCTCTTCTAGCTGTAATCATAGGCCAGGTGTTCATTGTGTTCGCTTTTGTTTTAAATGGCTACAGAGTCCAAGTGCGCGCTGAAAACGAATCTCTCTGAACCAGACAGTGTCCTCTGAGCATGCTAGGCATCCCAGAGATCCAAATGGGGCCTTCTTGGAGCGAGTTCACTACAGCAGGGTGTCAGCCGAGCTCAGCATGGCTGTAAGCGTCAACAGTCCCATTCAGGCCCCGTCAATCTCTTGCATCCGTTGCCCACGGGTAATAGTGGGAATTTGGCCTGAGTAAAGACACAGCGTAGGATTCCAAGACTCTACGTGATGAAAAGAATTCAACAACAAGAAAGACCTCATTTGCTTCCCAAGTGCTTAGCGTCTTTATATCACAATATACTAAAATTCTCAGCCATAACATTACAAAAAAAAATCAGAATGGTGATTACTGAGCACAAGTTTTAAATATGAAAATCAATAAAAATCCAAGGACCTGTTTTTTTCCAACTCAGGCATTTTTTCACTGGATAGTTTAGAAAGTTTTAGGTTGATTAATTTACAATGTTCCTTTTCCTTACCTCCTGGAAATCTCATGTGGTCTTTTGGATCCGTCGGGAGAAAAAAAATAAAAGTCAGTTCACTTGAGCTCAAAGTATCAAGCACAACGAAGATATAACAGAAATAAGGAAGGTTCTGGTTTCAATGCATCCAGTCTGACAAGGCGGTTTAGATCTGCCTTGCTGTTGTGAAGTCATTAGGAAACCATTGGAAATATGGCTTCAAGCACACTTTGCAGTTTGTTACAAATTCTATTTGTCCATAAGGCAGATGCACACTCAGGAGGCCAAGTTAACTGTTACAGTACAGGAGCAAATGCATCGTTTAAAAAGATGTAGATTTTGTTTTTAGATCATTACCATGTCCTTGATTTACTAGTCACCCAGTTCCTCCTCTGTGCATTACGACTACCATGCGGTCCATTCTCATTCTTGCTGATTTATGTTGTTCTCCGTCCCATCCCATGAATTGGGATGCTTCTGTTGTTTTCTAGAAAGAAACAGTTCAATAAGCCACATCCTGTCGTCTCTTCCTAACTCTCTTCCATTGTTGATTCATCCTTGTAAAACAGCTGACTGAATCTGGAAAGAACACAGCACACCAAAGAAGCAGAATACTGCAAACCAAAGACATTTATTACCTGCCATTTTCTAGCCTACAAATACTGTGATTACTTTTAGAGATCAGAACACCTCTGTAACTCCGAATGGCATTCGGCTCTTGTCTTGGGCTCACCCTCTGGCTGAGCAAACCAGCTATGCCAATGACATTCGCCAGGCATCCAGGCGGTGGCTTCACCATGCCAGCTCTGGTTGTCACTTTCTCATAGCGATTGGAAGAGGGCCCACAGAACTCTGGGAGATTACAAAGGTCACTATGTGCGTATTTACCAGTGAATGGCCCCAGGTGGGCACCGTGAGGTGTTCCAAGCAAGCCAAACGCTGCAATGAGTCTTTACAGACACTTAAGACTGACTTTTGTATGAATTACTTAATTGAAACCAAAGAATCTTTTTCTGCACCTACTTCTGCAACAAACAGAACTGTCCCATTAAACTGAGTAAATGATCCCATTAATCACCGGAAACCACCACCAACAGGAAAAGCACGCTAAAATAAAAACACCGAAGACACACTGTGTTCAAACAGACCTCTTGGGACATTTTTTTTTTTTTTTGGAAGCAGATTTGAAAGGGTTGAGACAAGAATCAGAACACAGAAGAGCCTCAGTGGCCGCTGCTTCATTTGACAACTCACTTGGTAATCTTAAAGCTGAAGATTGTCTTTAATTTGTGCCTATGCAGTTTTTTCAAAAGAACATGGAACAGAGCAACAGAAACCTCAACAGCTACAATACCAAAGACGAGGATTCTCACACCTTTTGTCTCAGTTCGTTACCTTCTTTTGCCTGGCTAAAAATACTAATAGCGTCATTGATCTGTACAAAGGTAATTGATTTTGTTTCTTTAAGCAACGAAAGGAAAGGGTCATTCGTTTGATTTCATTGCTTCCCTTTAGTTTTGTCTTACGGCTTTTTACTCAGCATGGAATCCCCCCCAAAAAGGTTCCATGGACCCCCAAATTTGAGATGTTGGGATACTGAATGCTGTTCCCCTCTCTCTTCAACAGAGTCTGGGATATACTATTGTCGCTTGAATGTTTGTTGCTTAACCCTTAGACTTGGTTGCTTCTATGTTCAATGTCTCATCTTTAGGGGAAGGGAGGGGAGCAAGGGTCAGGGGTAGGAGTCTTGGTGATACGTCCTCGCCAGAGCCACAGAACCAAAGAATTTATAGAGAAATTTACAACCTCATCTTCATGTGATTGCCACATATTAACAGGGCTTCATTTGGGGGTGGGGAAACATGTAAAAAGAATTGCCAGTTTCTACTTTTCTATTAGCTTTTTAAAAAAAATCAGCTGTAAAGTTGCATTTCTAAAGAAAGATATAAATATATATATATTAAATGTATGAGTACATATATAGACCAACCTGCATTGGTGACAACCCAAAGTTTTCCTGTCAACATGCCATGTTTTTGTCATATGTTCCATTTTCTGAGTATTGGGTTCACAACTGTTCTCATGTCTCATACCATTCCAGAGTTAATTTGCCACTATGGTTGTCTGGCAGTATCCGTATTTCTATGTCAATTTATGGGAAAAAGTTGAAAGTCACATTTAAGTATCACTACATGTAACCTGCTGATGAATGGATTCATGATATAAATGAGTTTTATTTGCATCTAGTCATCTCTATTCTATGCCTCAACCATGTTAAAGCAAGGTTTCTCCACCAGGTTAGCTCAGAGCTACTGTGGCTGGCAGTTCGGGGAATGCTTAGTAGTCTATTCCCATCCACTGTGGAGTAGAACTCCCAGAAATCCACCTTCCAGTAGGTGCCCCATCCATCAGGGTAGTCTAGATTCTTCATAGTGAGCGGAGCCACCAGGGACTTCTCATGGGGAAGTCCAGCGCCTATTGCAATAGGTTGACCAGGTGTCCTCAGGGTAGTAATTACCTATTTATATTGAGAAGTTTGACTGCAACCATAGCTCCCACTGGGGTGGAACAGGGTCACTGGGGGGTGGGGTGGGGACATAGCTCAACCCTGGAGAAAAGACATATGGCAGATTGTGAGGAGAGTCCCAGATTCCCATCCCTGGGGAGCCACATTATCTGCTCTGCCACCTCCTTCCGTGCCCAGTGTGGCCTGTCCTGTGTATGAGCATCATTTCTAGAACTCCGTGTGATTTCTATAGTCTGTCCTGCCCGGAGAATGTTTCTCTCACCCTTCCCTTGTCTCCCTTTATCTCTTGCTTGTATTCCATGGGCCCTTGGTCAAATGGCCAAGAGAAATGCATATCTCTTCCAAAGGTTGCTCCCATCTCAGCTTGCTCAGGTGAATTTTAGCTTGGGCAAACACTAAATGGGCCCCTGTGATGTGTGGCCACTGGGAACGGTGGTTCTGATGGAATGTAGGCTGAGGAACCAAGCACCTTGTTTTGGCTGGTGACTGGCACACGAAGTAACGGCATTTGGGTCTCTACATCCTTGGAAGATGGTGACATGAAGGAAAAAAAAAGCAAGAAAAATGTCTCACCTATCTCAGATAATATCAAAGAGAATGTTTGCTTTAAAAAGTTATTTGTACACACACACACGTATGTATATGTATATGTGTCTGTATACATATGTGTCAAAATTTTAAGCCCTACAAAGTATAATTTTGCTAGCTGGCTAGCTGGAAGAAAAAAAAAGTGCTATGCTCAAAGGTTATAGAATTTGACCCAGTGTTTTTTTCCCAAAGCTTTTACATTTTTATTTTAAATTAATAGTTTCAGATAAAATAACGATTGGATAAAGTATAGAGTCAAAATCCTCAATTCAAGGAAAGTTCCAGACTGCCTCAGCCATCAGCAACAGCTGGACACTATGCAATAATAGTTCACAACCCAATTTCACATTCTTGGGGTGACAGAAACCCAAATGCTCGATGCTTGTGGGTGAAACAAGTCTTTCTTTAAGCCTTTGCGTAACTAAACTTGTGTTTTCTTTTGTTTTCAGTGTGATTTTAGTGATGGAGATTCAATTCCTTCATTACAAGAATTCTTTTAAAGGAGAGTCAATATATTTTTTTAAAGGACAATAACATTAATAATAAAAATTCGATTCCGTTATTTTAAAAAATTCCCCGCAATGTTATAGAGCATTTAGTTTGTGCCACAGACTAGTCTGAGCCCAGAAGGAAGACTGTGCACAGCTCTGGTTTTTCTAAAGGCTCTTGGCAGCTTTGGCTTTGGAAAGCCAATCTCATTGTCACTTCAAGCTAAAGCAAACCAAACACTAGGAAGTTAAGCCTACTAGACACACACACACACACACACACACACACACACACACACTTTTCTAAGGTAAGCAGTTAGTTTCAAAGCCAAATATTAATAATTTAATTTTAAATAATCAAACAATGTCTATGTTGGGCATCCATGACTTAGTGCCAGTAAATTAAAATTGAATAGCTTTTTAAACAAATAGTCACTATTTGGTAGGTACAGAGGGGAAGTATCCCCATTATAAAAAAATGTCTAGGGATGTGTCTGTTAGCTAGATACTATCATGGAAAATATCACGGAAATACACTTTTGGAGGAAATGGGTCCTCAGGAGCTTGTCTAGTTGGAATTTTTCAAAACCTACAAATTCCAAGGTTGTTAAAGAATAATCGTCTATTGAAAAATGGAGAAAGTAGATCAAAGTTGTGGTTAATGTTGACCACATGGCCCAGACATTGCTTTGTCAATATCTCTTCTAGCTTCCGGCACAGTCACAGCTGACTTTACTGTCCTGTTGATGCTGATTCAGACTTGCTAGTCTAACCAAGTGAGTGGGAAGCAGAAGAAGGGCTAGAGCCTTTCTGATGATTACCTGCAAGGTTTGATAGCTGGACAGTGCTGGGTAGTCAGCTAACCGGAGAGTGCAGCTGTAAAATCAGCCAACATGAATCCCCACTTAAGAAGAGCAGTATTTCTGGTGGCTGCTTGAACTATAGATGCCCAAATGCCTATTTTCTATCTACACTTGTTTCTTTGCAAGGTAGGGGGTAAGGGTGGGAGGTTGATTGGTTTGGTTCGTTTTAGAAAGTCCCAAGTACTTGTGAAACAAAAAAATAATTCTTAAAATAACTTAGGATCTCATATACATAGAGGCAGAACTTTTCATCAAGGCTATGTGTTATGCTCTGAGTCCACCTTAAGGGCTCATCAACCTCAGTTACCCAAGTGGCTACCAGTTGCAGGGAAGGTGGAGCCTCGACTTTACCTCTGTGCGCTTTGAGTTAGGTTGATTGACATTAACCAGTTCATAGTTTTGAGTAGAGAAAAATGTAAATAAGGAAAAAAATCACCATAGGTTTGGTCATTCCATGGGAATCTTCCATTTAGCTCAGTTTTTAGCAACAGGCATTTTATATGGCACAGACCTTGGTAGATAAGTTTGCTTGATGCTTATACAGTCTGTGGGCTTGGATGTATACAGGTCTAGATACATATTTCAACATAGATCCTCATAGTTGACTTTATATCCACATATATTGCCTAGAGGTGTCTAGACTGTGTACATGCAAGTGTGTACAGACATGTTTAATACATACATACATATATATTGTAATCTGTTACAATAAATAAATTTCAAATCATCCTGCAACATGTATGTGATACTTTGACATTGTACCTTGTCTTTATTATTTTCTTGTAAAGCTGAAAACCAAAGTGCAGAAATATAAGCAAAAGTATCCCACATCGTCATTCATCTTTATACTTGAAATTACTTTCATTTGGGTCCAGCCAAGACCAACAACTTATTGATGGAACATTGGATATTATTTAATTGTCTGTGTTAGATGTTTGATGACTTTGGTCAAATAGCTTTATTCTGAATCTCTCATAACTAAAGCTAAATCCAAAGACCTGAAAAAGAACAAAAAAAGGGGGCGGGTGGGGCTGGGGGGATGCAGAGGAAAAGTGCACATCAGTGGGAAAAAAGTGGGCTCTGGTTTCCAGGGTGGAAACAAGGGTGGGGTGGTCTTGTGGAGGTTACATTAGCTAGTGGGGGAGGGGTGGTTTTTATCCCTCATGTCTGTCATATCGAAGTGGTCTTTAATGTGATAAAGCTTTAAATGTTATACTTTGCTGCTTTGTGTTAACTTAGAATATAGAAAGAAATGACCCGTTTTGTCCATCAAAAGGAAAACCAAAACATGAAGACAACCCATCCCCACCCCTCAGATATATTTGAACGTGTCTCTTTCAACTGTGACCCGAGAAGCTGTTAGTTAATATAATTAAGTTATTTAAATTAGTTTCCTGTATGCTTAGCACGTAGCATTTTGGGTAATTATTTAAGTCTCTTTCCTTAGTTTGATTTGACTCCTTATTCTTATTTATGAAAATGCAGAGCAAGCAAGGCTCATCTGAGATGCAGAACCCTAGCCGCCGCTCTCCTCCACTGGACCCTGCTTCTTAAAACAGTGAACTTCTGTTACAGACAGGGAAGAAGCCTAGGTTACAGTGAAACTGAAAAACAGTCGGGGGGGGGGAGGGGGACATTTCCCCTCTCTGGTTAATTTCTAGAATGGTTTGATGGTTTTTTTAATTATTTAATTTAAGTTCACAGTGCCACCAGGTACCAGGCGAACTTCACCTCTTAATTCCTGGGGCCCTCAGAGCCTTTCTATTGTAACTTATTTATTTAACTTATTCGGCATCTGCGACAGGTGCGCTGTACAGTTTGTGTTTGTTATTTAAAACAACAGGGAGCACTGCAGTTTGCTGTCAGAACAACAGAGCAGATTTGTGGACAAGCAGTGACTGCTCAGCCGGAACCTTCTTCAGAACACTCGAGCTGAGATCCAACATCACCGGCCCGGATTTTGGGGCTTCTATATGGAAACTGGAAAAAATAAATTAAAAAAAAAAAAAAACAATAAACCAAAAAGAGAGAACCCTTACACTAGCTGCTTCCAAGAAAGAACCCAGTGTGCGTGTAAAGCAACAAAACAAAAAAGGGAAAAAAAGCAGAAAAAAAAAAGGAAAAAAAAAAAAACGGAAAAACTTTCTATTTGTAGTGAGAACCAAAGAAGGCTACCTCACTGACTTTTTCCATTTGTAATTTTAATCGTGTTGATGACACCAAAGATACCAAAGATCCCTTTCTCTGTGCGGTCTGCATTTTGCTTGTGCTCTTCCGTGATCTGAACTCTTCTTGCTGACATATGGTATGTACAGCCACAGCTCAGACACCCCAAAGAAACAATGATGTTTGTGAAGGTGGCTGCTAACCCTAGAGGGGATCTTTTCTGTGTCTCTTACCTTTGCCTGCTGCCGGTCCCACGTGTTCAGGATGCAAGCTGGGATGCTGCTGTCCCAAGCTGGGATGCTGCTGTCCCTGGGTTCTTTGGGGTTCCAGTTCCAATTTGGTGACGAAGACTGCTTGGAGGTGGCCTACAGGCCTCTGTTTTCTGGAGCTATCACTGGAAAAAAAAAAAAAAGTGCCAGGCTATTGCCAACTACAAAAATAAGCATTGGATAGGAGAGCTGGAAGGGACCTTAGGACACAGTCACCACACACACACCCCATGCCCTAGGGCCAGGTTGAATTAGTTAATCTGTGTCCAGTAACCCCAGAGCAAAACCCAACCCATGCTTCCTGGCTCCAGGTCCTAGGTCCTGCTGATTCTGTGGTGCTCTGCGAGTTGTGCCTGGCACTGGTCACATGTTGTCAAGTAGGAAAGTAGTCATTCTTTATCAATGAACAGAAACTGTAGCTTAGGGATTAATACTTTCATCCTTTAAGAATACTCTTCAGAGTCATAGATGATCTGTTGCTTAGTAATGTGGCCAGCCTTGAACTTATAGGGCCCACTCAGGGGTTTTGCCTGGGAGGCATATTGACCCAAATAGTAAGATGACTTTTGGACACACCCATTACAAAAATTTTGAATAAATAAGCTTAAATCAGTGGAAGGAGAAGGCTCAATCATGAACCATTGAGTTTATTTACTAGGCTATTCTAAAGTCAATATTTATCAAGCAAGGAACCGTGGCTACCAGTTTTGGGAGGATATTTTACCTGTCAGCTTTTTTATTTGTTCGTTTTCTTTTTACCTA
Organism: Alexandromys fortis; assembly: GCF_014885135.2. Taxonomy (NCBI): domain Eukaryota; kingdom Metazoa; phylum Chordata; class Mammalia; order Rodentia; family Cricetidae; genus Alexandromys; species Alexandromys fortis. The sequence goes on along the minus strand of NW_026067979.1, from coordinate 3,574,603 downwards.
AGCGTGTTCCCTTTTAACTTCTAAATTAATTCAATTTACACGATAAATGTAAGCCCTCCATTGCTTGATGCGAAGATGCATTCCTTGCAAATGAAAAATATCCCGATAGCAGAAGAATGGATATACCCGTTTAATAATGGTGACATAGTTACTGCTGTCCTGTTTTCCCTTGTCAAAACGTAATTGGTCTTCTTTAAGTTTCTTTCGATTCTATTAAATGACTAAATCACTATGAAGATCATTCACCAAAGTGATTGGAACGTTAGCCAGTGAATCTTTTTTTAGCTTTTGGCCACGTGAGATTTAGGTACACCCAAGTTCCTGTCTCTAGAATACAGAGCTCTTTATTGAATACTGTGATTTTTACATCTCGCGTAATAGTTATCACTGAGCTTTTAAAGAGACAATTAGATAAAGCTAAGAAGGGCAGATCAGTTAACTCACCAGCTCCATACACCAACAGTATAGCTGATAGAAGACTTTACAAAACTTAGAAACAAGGAAACATATCCTTTTTCTCTCTCTCTCCTTTTCTTCTCTTTCTTCTTTAAAGACAGGGTCTCATGTGGTTCAAGCTAGCCTGAAACTGACGGATAGATGAGGATGGCTTTGAACTCCTTCTTAATCTTCCTGCCTCTGTGTCCCTAGCGGTGGGACTACAGTTGCGAACCACCAAGTCCAAACAGTTATCTTCTTTCTGAAGTTTGCAAGTTCCATCCTGGCGTATGTAAAAAATCCTTTCCTACCTAGATGGGGCTAAAACTTCACAGTCTCCATATTCAAGGCAAACCTGCAAGGCCTTCTTTCCAAGCAGCTGATCACCAAATTCCTATTCAAATTCTCAGAATGTTTGTTGAGAACACACTAAGCAGCAGAGTGGTTCCCTGTAAGCAGTAGCACCTTCTCCAGTCTTCCTACCACTGAGCCCTAGGAGAGAGAACCCAGAAAGAGCAATGGCAGCCTGAACACAGAAAAGATCTCCATTGGCAGACCCCTCTTCAGCACCCCCTTTCCTCCCCAGCCTCATGCTTCACTTTCAAAGTGTGACATAACCACGGGACGAGTGCCTTGCTTGAACCAAAGCAACGATTTAGCCAGTCTGGACCTCTCTGTGCTTTTTTTTTTTTTTTTTAATCCTTCCTGTGAATACCTCAGCTTCAACTGGGCCTCCATACAGTAAATTGGTGGGCTTATCGTACTGCGGTGCTTTGCAATGCAACCCTGCAGCGAACAAGATTTGTACTGATACCAAAGGTTCTTTCTCTACGTCTCTTCCTTCCGCCTCCCCATTGTCCCCCTTTTCTAGTCCCTCACGGTTCCAAAGCTTTAATACGAACCTGGGCATGTTGGCAATGCAGACCGCGCAATTCCTTACTGAATTTTCTCAGATATACCTCATAGAGAATAGTGTTTAGAGTAATGTTATTATAGCGTATGTAATAAATTATTCACTGTTTCTTTTGGTAACTGTGATTTAAAAAAAGAAAAAAGAAAAAAAAAGCTTTATACAGTTTAGGTTGTGCTTTTGTAATAGCTGAAAATGTGCGCTTAAAAAGGAAATGTATGTTCTTTTTATTTTTCTTCCCCCTTTGGATTTTATTTATTCTGGATTGGAGAAAGTTGCAGAATGAGCCCAAAGTTTACAGTTTCATATTTTGCTGAAGAAACAATCTGTGTTCATTTGCTCTGTTGAAGAAAAAAAAAGTTATTTTCTACATTTGTGCTAATTGTTCTGTGTTAACGGTGTAGTATTATAATTAGCAACTGCCAATCAGTGCTATAATTTTATGCATGAGGCTAAAAACTTAGCAGTGTGATGCATTGTGGTCTTAATAGCAACGTTTTTCATTTTGTACTAGCTCCTCCCCTTTGGTTCAATGGACATTATTTATGCATGGGCGCCCATCATTTGTTAGCAGACGTGAACAGTTGTGTATACATTAAACTGTGAAAAATGTACACAGTTTGGCCTCAGACAGTGATAATACTGGTTTTCTTGGGAGATGTATTACCTTGGAAATCCCTTCACCTCTTGTTGGGATTTTGAAATGAGTCAGATGGAATCAGGGTTGAATTTTATGATGAGAAAGGTCATCCAAGTAGCCGTTAGCTTACTCCAACCCCGCAAATTGAGACCCTCATAACCCAGATATATCGCGACATCCGAGAGAGCTGAGAATTAGCAGTGGAGAGTAACTCACCTCTGCATTTTTAATTTCCACTAAAGGGAGTTGTAGCTTTATGTTTATGACCTCAGACCTATTGGGCCATGTATACAACAATGCTAATTCATCTAGGTCTCTTTCCTGGATTTTCCCATGGGGACCGGCTTCTTCTAGGATTCTGTTGCCAGCTGCCAGTTGAAATGCATGTAGCATCGATATCAGTAATTCATCTCTGGCTTTTTGGTAAACTGTCACAGATAACCCCAGCAGCTATTTGGATATATGGTTATTCTCTAAACATTCACTCATGTGGCCCTGACATATTTTTCCTCCTTAGGGTCAGAAATGACTCTAGATTCCTATTTACAAAGTTATGCCTATATTCTAGAGAGGAGTATTAAGAATTTTGAGAATCAATTTAGGAAAACCATCTTGGTTTGAATTCCCCAGCCTCTGAGGTCTCTCTATCTCAAAAAGTATTTTTTTTTCAGTCCCAATGGATTGGGCAAACATATCCTTATATTTGGGTTCCGAGATCCACTCTTGAGTTTCCTACCTATTTCCTACACCAGTTTGCTCCCCGCAAAGCCAAATCAGCTGCCAAGTTCTGCAGTTGTCCTGCAGAAGAGAATGAACCCGAGGAAATGATGGTGGGGGCACAGCAGTCTGCCGTGCAGAATACTGGAAATTGCCAAGAGACAGCAGAGCGTTGCATGTGTGTCCGTCAGTAAGTATGTCGGAGATGGTCATTCGTTGAGGACGCAAAGGAACGGCCTTATAAGCAGGCTGTGATAATGAAAGCTTTGTTATGTAGTCTTTTGATTTGTTTGCTTGTTTGTGTTTCCTTCTTATGAATCTGCCAAAGATGGGAATGTATACAAGAACTTTAAAATCAACCTTTGTAAGCGAGTTGTTGATTGTAATCGTGTTTAATCTCCCAGAAAGCTTTGCATATTCTTCTGCAATAAGTCAAGTCCCTATTTGTTTCCGTAAGCTCTCTTGACACTCACAGGCCTGCAAACTGTTCCTCATGATGCAGATGCTAGCGGATGCTGTAACATCTACAACGTTCTAATGCATTTTTTGATCCAAAGCCGACAAAGGGGTGTGTGAGGCACGAGCATGCCTGGCCTTCTTTACTACAAACAACACAGGGGTCTGGCTCATTAGAATTTGCCAAGAAGACTTGTCTTATGAAATTTGAGGTATATTTTGTTATGCCGTTTTATTTCCTTTTTTTTTTCTTAAACTGTGGAAAGTGATACATTGAATCAAGTGTAAGCTGAGTTTTCCAGACAACTGAAGTAGCTACATTGTGAATGTTATTTTGTTATTAAAGGGTTTTTACTCAATCTTTGTGCCAATGAATGTCCTTTTCCTTGGAAACACAAGAAATACGGAATTATCTCTGCTTGGCCTGGATTTTCCTCTTGTGGAGGTGTGTGGTCCTGGCCTGGGAAATAAATGTTTATGCCTCTGCTTAGAAGGTAGGTTTGGGACACTAGCAAGAGGTCTTCATGTATATCAGCTTTGAAAAGGCCTGGGTCCAAATTTTCCAACCTCAGTCTCTCAGGACCCTATCATATCTCTAAGAGCCCATGAGCAAAACAAACAAAACACCGACCCCAATTCATACAGGAAAGGAGACCTGGTAATCTCTCATCTTCTGTGAGCCACTAAGTATTCACCCACCCCCCAGTTCCCCCCAGCGCAAGCCTGGGCCTTCACAGAAGGACTTTCTTCTATCTTGACTCCCGTAAGGGAGTCAGTTATTCACTCAAGCCAGGGGGAGGCTTTTGCTATAAGCTGGCTTCTCAGCCACGCTCTACATCCCCTTTACCTAACACCTCTGTCATTTTTGAGGCAATTCCTTAAGAATCAAAGGTATGGCTTTCTAGTGTTTTATTTCTAAGTGATTGTATCGTCACAGTTCTTAGATCAGAAAGTCTGTAGGTGAGGGGGGAAAAAAGATCCTTTGGCTTCCTGTAGCTCAGAGTGTAACATGAGGGGCTTGCTTGTTGGGGTTTCTCTCCTGCCCAGTTCCCACAGCTGGCAAGTCCCAAAGTTACACAGAGGTCTCCCTAACTTATAAACTGATTGGCCCATTAGCTCAGGCTTCTTGTAGCTTATATCTTATATCTTAGCCACATAGCTCAGTACCTTTTTCAATGGGGCAGGTCACATACTGCTTCTTCAGTGGTCTGGGCAGGACTGCGAGAAATGGGCTTCCTCCTTACTATAATTCTCCTGTTATCATTGCCCCACCTTTACTTCCTGTCTGGTTGACCCGCTTATACTTCCTGCCTGGCCGACCCGCTTATACTTCCTGCCTGGCCAATCAGTGTTTATTTAAAACATGATTGACAGAATACAGACAATTCTCCCACACCATCAGAGGAGCCAGGCAGGTTACCCATACTATAGACCGTGTTTGGAGGCCGTTTGAATCACAGCTACTGAGCCTACTGGAAATATGGTCCACCAATGCCTAGTTTATTTCTGCTTGGAAGTCCTTTTCAAAGAAGTTGTAGAACTTGGGTTATTCTCCCATTTCCCTTACTTTGGCATTTAGCTTGACTCAATTTACTATCTAGGACAGGTTCTTTTTTTAACTAAAGTCAGGAGTCTGCTACTTGAGAACAGTTAAGCGTATACAGAATACCTAGCTAACAGATAGTCTCATAATTAGAAAACATTTCCTGAAATGTAAAATACAGCCCCGCCCCACCCCTGCCTTTTTTTCTGTGTTGCTTTTTGTCACACCAGCCCAAACAGTGTGAACCAGTAGCCCAAAATGAAAGTTTACAAAACACCTGGCTTATTGAATCTCCCAAAACAAGGAGGAGCTTCAAGCTTGAGAAGTTAGCAACGGAAGTTTGGAGCTGAGGGGATACCACACCATCTGGTTAGGTTGCTTTTAATCTCCATCTCCAATCAACACATCTCTTTTTCCCTCTCAGTCCCCAAAACAGTTCAATGTCCTCTCTGCACACCCAGGATGCCAAAGAATTGCATGGACCAGGGGACTCAGGAGCCGACCGACATCCTAGTGAGTTCTGGGCTGCATTTTCTCAAAGAAAGTGAGCCAGGTCTCCCCTCTCCCCCTGTCCATTCTTCCTGTCTGAATGGTTCTACCAGGTGACTGCTTTATTAGCAGAGATCTGTAGAATCCTTCTTGCTCAGCGAGTTCTTACAGCTCCCACCAAAGAGAAATGAAAACAAGTTCCAATGTATTTTCTCTTATCCGGTTGGGTTCCCAAGATCCAACTCTCAAGTTAGGCCTTGGCTCCTGGTATGTTTCCTTTTGGTTTAGAAACCACTATCGAATTTCACACGCTGGCCCGTGTGCCTTTAGTCCTTCCGTCGAGTCTTTTGGTTGCTTTATGGTGGTGTTTAAAGGTGACTGTCATGAAAGGAAGGCTGGGATAAAGAATTTACCCCCACCTCTTTTTAAACTTTGAAAACGAAAGCGATCCATGATGTCACAGGGGGCGTGGCTGTGGAGTGGGGGCGTGGCTGGTGCTACAGTCCTGGCTCTGTTCTCTGCCCTGGGTGCCCGGTCCAGGACTCTAACCCTTTAGTGGAAACCCAACTGCTTGTCATAGAACTTCAGCCAGACCCAAAGAGACCAAGAGACCCCAGCCATTCACAAAACCATTATTTTCAGGAAACTGGAAAAGGGGAACTTTATTTTAACCAACCTCCTTTAGGTCCCTTTAATCGACCCTTCTGGCGTTAGGCACCATGAAAACGTACTCCCTCCTATTTTGGAAAAATTCCCCAGTGCTGATCCAGTCCTCCTTTCTCCCTGAGTTATGGTTACAAGCACATGATCCCCAGGTTTTGCCCCATCTCTGACACACTAAGTCACACTGTACTGAGAGATTTCCCAGGGGTGGTCAACAGGGTATATATTCAGTGACTGCCCTGAAATCCTGGTGGGCGTGAGGATCATGCTTCATGATTCAGAATGAATGTCCATCACGTTCATTCTACACTCCGCCCCCCACAAGCCCCCAGTCCTGTCTTTTTGGAAGATTTCTCTGAATGTTGATTGCATTTGCAAGATGTCTCATTTCCCACCCTGGGGTTTGTTCTGCCACAACGCTGCTTACACTGGATTCTTTTAATCCTCTCATTGAATGGTCATGCTGTACATTCTACAATTAATGTCAAATAAAATGCTTTAATTCATGGATCATGGCTCAGTTGCTTTCATTGTTTCTCTCTCTCTCTCTCTCTCTCTCTGTCTCTCTCTCTCTCTGTGTGTGTGTGTGTGTGTGTGTGTGTGTGTATGTGTGTGTGCATGTTCTTCTAGCATGCAGGTTCCAGAGACCAAACTCAGGTCCTCCGGCTTGGCTACAACTGTCTTCACTAGCTGAGCCATCTTTCAGTCCCTTCTTCCTATTCTGGTTGAAAGAACTAAGTGCTATTCCTCCCGTTGCAATTTCGTAGAGAGCAGCAAAATTGTTCTATTTGGTTCAGGACACACAGCACATTCTATGATCAACTAACCTGTCATTCTTGATATCAGTCGCAGAACACTTAGCCAGCTTTCTTATTCTTCACCCATTAAGAGTTGAGAGATAGACGGTTTCTAGTCAGCCTTGCCCTTGTACAGGTACAGATGAGATCACTTGTGGCAACTCAAAAGGAGGATCGTGCCACCTATGAAAGAATCAAAACACATAGACAAACATACATGGAGCTGGGAGGCCTCACGGTGAACCTAGACTCTGCCAAAATATATAGTTTACAATTATAGTGGTTGCCACCTTGAGTTAGCACCAGCTTAGTGGTTCTTTGGTCTTGGCTATTTTCACTTATGTATCTGCAATTGGTTCTCTTTGTGACTGGGTCCGGGCTAGACTAAGGTGGCATTAGTTTGGATGACTCTAATTTTTCATCTCCCAGCACCCAAAGCTCCTTGAGGCCCAAATGCGAATCTGGTAAGGTCACTTCTGCTGTATCCTGTTGACAGAAGGAAACCAAAGTCCATCCCAGGCTCACAAGGGAGAAATGAGACAGCTCTGCTCCTTAGTGGGAAAAGTGGCAAGATTACATTACCAAGAGAAGACTTAGACTGTGACCATGTTTTACAATCTGTCACAGCCTATATGTTTTAAAAGATCTCCCATAGATTCAGATGCTCAGCTAAATTTTTTTTTTATTGAGAATAAGAAAAAAAAAAGTTTCCGCCTCCTCCCAGCCTCCCATTTCCCTCCCCCCACTCTTCTCCCCTCCCCCTCTCTTCTCCCCCTCCCCCCACTCCTCTCCCCCTCCCTCTCCTATCCAAAGAGCAGTCATGGTTCCCTGCCCTGTGGAAAGTCCAAGGTCCTCTCCCCTCCGTCCATGTCTAGGAAGGTGAACATCCAAACTGGCTAGGCTCCCCCCAAGCCAGAACATGAAGTAGGATCAAAACCCCTTGCCATTGACCTTGGCTTCTCATCAGTCCTCATTGTTCGCCAT